>NC_058382.1:22842555-23143805 GCF_018350175.1 Felis catus
AATGCTCCACATCATGCATCATCAGGGACATAAATATCAAAACCACAATGAGATACCACCTCACGCCTGTCAGAATGGCTAACATTAACAACTCAGGCAACAACAGATATTGGTAAGGATGTGGAGAAAGAGGAACCCTTTTGCACTGCTGGTGGGAATGCAAACTGGTGCAGCCACTCTGGAAAACAGTACGGAGGTTCCTCAAAAAATTAAAAATACAACTACCCTATGACCCAGCAACTGTACTACTAGGTATTTATCCAAGGGATACAGGTATGCTGTTTCAAAGGGGCACATGCACCCCAATGTTTATAGCAGCACTATCAACACTAACCAAAGTATGGAAAGAACCCCAATGTCCACCGATGGATGAATGGATAAAGAAGATGTGGCGTATATATATATACAATGGGGTATTACTCAGCAATAAAAAAGAATGAGATCTTGCCATTTGCAACTACGTGGATGGAACTAGAGAGTATTAGGCTAAGTGAAATTAGAGAAAGACAAATATATGACTTCACTCATATGTAGAATTTAAGATACAAAACAGATGAACATAAGGGAAGGGAAGCAAAAATAATATAAAAACAGGGAGGGGGACAAAACAGAAGAAGCTCTTAAATATAGAGAACAAACTGAGGGGTGCTGGAGGGGTTGTGGGGGGACAGATGAGCTAAATGGGCAAGAGGCATTAAGGAAGACACTTGTTCGGATGAGCCCTGGGTGTTATATGTAGAGATGAATCACTGCTTTCTATTCTGAAATCATTATTGCACTGTATGCTGACTAACTTGGAAGTAGATTTAAAAAATAAAATAAAAAATAATTAAACTAAAAAAAAAAGAAGAAAATCATGCTGGAAAACTTGCAAGTTACCTATTGTTAGAGAGCAGTAAAAAAAAAAATAAGAAAGCACGCTCAATTTTCCATTGTCAGGAACTCTTTCCCTAAATGCATTAGGTAAAGGTCTTTCTTGCATTCTGCTAGGAATTCTTTAGCTATTTCCTGACTGGGAGGCCAAGGTCAGAACTTCCCCTCCCCTTTCCAAAGCCAACAAGAGGGAATTTCCCAAGAGTCCCAGTTTCCCTCACCCACACCTTAATAAGCAGAGCTCTGAATAAATAAAATAAATCAGCAAAATCAAAGACATAACAACAATAACAACAACAAAACGCAAGACCTCTCACACCAAATGAAATAAAATACAGCTAGAAAGAAACAAACAAAACAAAACCAATCTAGGCATCAAAACAGCCTTACAAAGGCCCTGGGGAAAATATCACGCCAAAAATCTTTCTAAAGGGGCAACTGGAGTTAAGAGAAACAATATTTCTGAAATGAGCCTAGTTCTTACTGTTGCCCTGACCCCTAACTCCACCCCTGACGCTGCAGGGGGCAGAAAGGGGAGAAGACAGAATCCTACGGGGACAGCTCAGTAACACCTTCCAATCAGAGACAAATAGACGGAGGTCAGGAGTGGCCTTGGGAAGAGACATGGAAATTATTAGTGGTTTTCATGTCCCCATGGTCTCCAGGGTCTTATGGAGGCAGGTCAAACCACCTGGCCTTTGTTTTGATTTTTGCTGGCTGGGGAGCACAGCTAGACACAGGAGACAGAACATCATGTCACCATTTCTCTAATTTGTCGAACCACAAATTCCAAAGGGATTCAGGAAATGGATGGCTTCTTCTGGGTTTGACAAAATGTAGGAATGTCTTCTCACCTAGAGTCGAACTGTTCTTTGAATTCCTTTGATTGCGATGAAAAAAACAACTCTAGACCCCAGAGGCAAAAACCGTTCCTATTTCCCATCAAAGTCACTACTAAGCTGTACCTGGGACCCACGTGCCCTTCTCCTGCCCGTGTATTGATGGGGGGTATCTCATCATCCCAACTGCTTTGTGATCCAGAGTAGGCATTGTCTATTTGGTACCCAGGGGGTTTGTCTGGAGCCTATGGCCAGGTGCCTGCAGGAACTATGGGGCAACCAAATGTCTACTGACCCCTCCCCTAAGCCCCCTCTCGCCAGGCTGTCAGCTCACAGGGCTGTCCTGGAAGTCTGGTATTACTAGAAGAAAGTACAGAGAACTTGAAACAGCCAGCACGTAAGGGCCCTTTAAAGAGTATATGTGAGTGTACATGTGTGTTAACAAAACTTTAAAATACTTACTGTAAAACAAACAACAGCTCTCCCCCCCCCCCCCAAATTGCAACAAAAACTCCCAAATGCTTCATCAAATTAAGTCTCAAGGTTTAAAAAAGCAAACAAAACAGCACTCAAAGGCTTACCTTGAATCCCTCCCTCCTCCTATCCTCCTCCAGCCAGCCACTTTGATCTCTTTTGGCTGATTTGTCTCCACCACGCAGGCTTTTCAAAGCGTTATAGTTAGTCTCAGCTGGGGGGCTGGGGGTTCCTCAGCACCTTGAGCCCAGGGCACTGTGTGTGTGAGGTCAAAGACTGAATCTGCAGCTTCTCCGTGGGAGAGAACAGCCAGCTCAGAGCATGTGGATTAGTGCATCAGAGGCGTTCCAAGGCAAGCACATAGCAGCTCTCTGCGCTGTGACCAGGGAGTGGTTTTGGAGTATCTATTTCCTGTTTAAGAAGGTGGGTCCCTTCTGGTTTTCATTCTCTGGTATTAAGACTGCCCTGAACCCCCTGTATCCTTCCCCCACCCCTCCCTGAAAGGAGCACTGGTCACATGGGCCTCTGGCTACTGTCAGTGTCAATTAGGGACAGGGTTTCACCTGGCCAGAGTGTTTGTCTGGAGTCCAAACTTTCTTGCTCAATTTACATTTTTTCCTGAATTCATCATGTAAAGCATAGAGCAGACTTTCCCAATGGGCAGTACTGCATCTAACTGAAACCCGGAGTGTATTTATTTGCCTTTGGTTTGGAATATTTCCCAGTTCTGAGCCCAGAAGGCAGTTTTCCTTACAAGGTCATTGCATACAGTTGAGCAGGTTGTTCACTGCACAAAGTGCTCAGCAGAGATGAAAGAGAGCCAAAATCTAACCTTCACTCTACTTGCCAAGCTGTGCCCAGTCCAGAGGGGGCACCTTCTTTAAGTTGTCAGTCTAGAAAGGGAACCTGGAGATGATGGAGATTCTTTTTCGATCCACTATCGACAATACAACCCCCGTTGAATTATTATAGGATCTCTCATCACATAAACCAACCCTTGATGCTTCTGTGGGAAGGTCAGTTTCCTGGGTCTCTTGGAGAACTGGGAGATGTTCTCCATGAGATTCATGCTTAAAATCCATAGTTCTCAATTGTGGGCAATTTTGCTCCCCAGGGAGATTGCACAATGTCTGGAGACATTTTTGGTTCCACAACTTGGGGTACTCCTGGCTTCTAGTGGGTGGTAACCAGGGATGCTGCTAAATGGCCTACAATGCACAGGACAGCCCCCATAACAAAAAATCCTACAGCCCAAACGTCAACAGTGCCACTGTTGAGAAACTCTATCCGAAATGAACATAGCAAAACCACCAACTCAAGCAGATTGTCCCGTTGCAGTTCTGCCGAGTGCCTGGCTCATTACCATTGACACGATGGCAACCTGGCAACCATCATGATGACTGCATCTATGTTTCTTGTTTGTTCCTGCCCAGCTCTTGGGAAGGCCTCACCTCACTGTCGGGGCCTTGGGCTGCGTCCTTTCTCAGGTTAGAGTACAGCGGATGAGTCTGGCCCTTCCTTACTTCCATCCCCGCAGGGGTCAGTGAGGCCCTCCAGGGAAGGGGAGCCCCGGGGCAGGGGCTGCAGGGTTCAGGGGCCTCCACCCTGCTGGGCTCCTCCCCCTGTATCCAGGTTTGGGCAGTCAGGGAAAGCTGTGGTTTCTACACATACTTGTGGCCCCCAAAGCTGCTCCTCCCTGAGCCCTCAGAGGCTTTGAAGCTCAAAGGTCAGATTCTGGATTGGGGAGTGGTTCTTTGCCATTAGCGTCAGCATCCGTTCTTTCTCAATGCGCAGGCTTCCGGCTTCCTGCCTACAGGTGGTCTGTCTTTCGTGTCTGCATTTTTGCTGTTTCCTGGAACACTCTTCCCTGTGACTTTCACCTGGGAAATCCAGTCTTCAGGCCTTAGGCTGAGTGTCCCCCCAACTGCAAGGCGCCCCTGGCCCCCAGATTGAGGTGGAGGAACGGCTACTCTTCTTTAATACTCCACAGCGCCCCCTGCTGGGCCCTGTTCCTGCTCTGTCGCTCAGCATCCTGAGTCCTTCTGTGACTCTGCCTCCCTAGAGACTAAGGGGCCTGAGGACAAGGGCCTTGGGCTCAGTGCCCATGTGCACACGCACAGTGGTTGCTCAATACTTGTTTTGTTGATTTGAGTTTCCCCTTAGAAGCACAGCTAGAGTTAGGTTCTGAGGCCAACTGCCTCCGGTTTCAGCCACACTTGCTACATGCAGAAGCTGTTCTCTGTAAGAGGGGTCTCTTTGGACTCTGGCATCACAGTTGCATTTGTAAGAGCTTGTGTGTGTCTGCTGTTTATGGGACCGGTTTCCCTTTAGGTTTTCTGATGGAGAAAGAAACCTAACATCTATACCTCAGTTCATTACACGTGCAGGGGGTCCTTGTTAACTGAGGACAACGACTCTCAAAAATCCCTGAAAGCGAATCAACTCACAATCAGAAAATAAAAAGGAAAAAAAAAGTGACTTGACCTTCAAAAATGAAATAAAGTTGTGAGAGTGTTTATCTTCCATTTAACAAAACATAGGATACCCTTGCAACTGCCTGAACATTCTCAGAGTGAACAAAGCTTGAATCATGTTGGTTTGGAGAAGCATATGCTTTCAGACACAATGTCTGATCGCTCAGCAAGATATCCTTCACTTAATGTTTGACTCTTCCTTCTTGGTCATAAGAGTCAGTTCTGCAAAAACATTTAATTATTTTATCAATTTTCTTAACCCATCAAAATTCAAATCATTCTCTTTTGAAGCACCTGTCATTAGCCTAACTGATGTTCTCCAAATGTTATCTATTATGTTTTTTCTTGACGAATTGTTCATTTTATCAAAATGAGAAGTTAAAAAAATTTTTTTAAATGCTTGTTTACTTATTTTGAGAAAGAGAGATCACCAGCATTGGAGGGCAGAGAGAGGGAGAGAGAATCCCAAGCAGGTTCTGAGCTGTCAGCACAGAGCCTGATGTGAGGCTCTAACTCATGAACTGTGAGATCATAACCTGAGCTGAGATCAAAGGTCAGGTGCTTAACCGACTGAGCCACCAGGTGCCTGAAGACATTTTTTTAAAAAGAATTTTGCCTTGAATTTTAGTTTTTTAAGTTTATTTATTTATTTTGAGAAAGAGAGAGAGAGAGAACAGTGAGGGGAAGAGAGAGAGAGGGAGAGAGAGAATCCCAAGGAGGCTCAGTACTGACAGCGCAGAGCCTGATTCAGGGCTCAAACTCACAAACCATGGGATCATGACTGAGCTGAAATCAAGATTCAGATGTTTAATCTACTGAGCCACTCAGGTGCCCCTTGAATTCTGTTTTTTAATGGTAATATCATTACATCCACCCCTCATATCATTAGTGTTTGCTACACAATCTTTAGGCACACAAATATTGCCAAAACAATCTTTTTCCATTGCTTTAATTTAATTTTTTTTCCTAGCATGAAAAGATACAGTGAATTTCTCATCTAAAATCCACCTTCTTTGTCCCTAGTCTCTGCCCTGGTACCACAGTGCACAGTATCAAGGAGAAAAGACTCTTCCTAAATCCATCCATCTTCAGGGGAGTCCTGAACAGATCTTGTGGCCTTAGAGGTCACGTAAGTGACCTCTAACTTGCACGTCTGAGTTTGGGGCTCCTTAAAAATGCTATTTCAGTGGGATCATCGTAAGGCATGGGCAGCTTTCAGTTAACAATAGTAATACCTTTGAACACTTGCTGGGCATTTTCTATGTGTTCAGCAGTGTGCTCAGTGCTCTTGTCCATAGTTCACTCGAGCCTGGAAATATCCCAAGAAAGTTAGTTCCACTATCAACCTCATATTCAGTCTCATTTTGCACGTGAGATAAGTGAGGCTCAGAGAGTTCAAAGGACTTTCCCAAGCCACCCTCCTGGAAAGTGGCAGAACTGACACTCTAATCCAGGGCTGTCTGGCTCTAAAGCTCTTGCTCTTGGCTATTTATGTGTATGAATGAGCCCTTGCCTTACCTGGGTCTGCCTCTGCTTCCTTCTGGCTGCGTCCTGTATTAGCATTCATGTTCCTTTGTACAGAAGCTGGTCCTAGGGATTCCTGTGTTTGACTCTCTAATCCCTAGGTCTTCCAATTTTGCCTTCAACCTTGTTAGTGTAACCCAGATGTAACTGAGGTCCCACGTGGCTCAGTGTGTGTGTGTGTGTGTGTGTGTGTGTGTGTGTGTGGCAGTCAAAGAAAGATGGAACCACATCCACAAAGTACTTTAGAGAACTTCTAAATCTAGGGTCAGACTCTTGAGGACATGTCGCAAGAGAAAACACATTCTTACGGTTCAGCAAATGTTCAAAACTCCTCTCCATCACCGCTGATTTCCACCTCCTAGTAGACAGTGGCACCTCTCCAAGATTCCTTTCCTTCCCCACTCTGGTCTCCTGGCCCTCCCAATTCTCCCTGACACACAGCCAGGCAGCTGTCTGTTCCTTTTCTTCCTCATCTTTTCCCATCTCAGCTTTTTATTATGTGGACCAGCTTCACTTCTCTGGTGTCTTTAGTTTTCTGTTTTCCTTTGTCTATTGTCCAGGTCCAGCACATCCAGTCGTAGGTCAGCGTATGACTCAGAAAGCGAGAATCCTTTCCCCTGGGAAGTTACAGAGAGAGAGAAAGGGGAGAAAGAGAGAGAGATTTAGGAGGCCGAAAATGTGTTTAGTCTCTGTAGCGTGCGTGAGATGCGTTGAGCTGCCCTGGGGGTGAGAACGATGGCATGTAGCTTCTGGCAGGAGAAGAGAAAGTATCTCAAAGCCACATTTCCTTGCATCTTGCCCCCTGGCTTCTCCATTGAAACATTCTCTTCCCTGTGCACAGGGACCCATTTATTTTGAAAGATGCTACCGTCCGCCCTGCCTGGTGGGCCAGCCAGGGCCTCTACCGTTGGAGCAGGTGTGTGGGGGGGACGGGCGCTCAGCCCCGATGGCTGCCCTGACAGCTAGAATCGGCGTTTTCATCTTCTCCAAGCAGCAAAGCTCCCCTCCTGCCTGCAGACTTTTTATAATGGCAATAAGACAACTCTGGGGAAGATCATCTTGTATTAACTCCGGGGAGTAATCATCTAATCACATTCCAGGCTGATTTGAGGCACTCATCTGGACCAAATGCCTCCCCACACCCCGGGAGCGGCTTTATGAGGCAGCAGCCAGGCCCCATCGAGCCTTATTGCTTAATTAAAAACAAATTCCTGAGTAATTTATTTTTTTGTTTTTTATTATTTTTTTATTTTTTGTCTTCCCATAAAACCGTCAGCCACACAAAGGGTGAGGGAGAAGCCCAGGAGTTGGGAGAGGAAGCTGAGATTTATGGCTTGGCTGCTGTGCTGGCCACCTTGCCACTTGCTCGGGATTGACATTAAGTGAGAAACCATCTTGTGTGGCTGGACGCTGCCGGGTTCTTAGAGAGTGAGGGGGTACAGCACACAGGCCCACGGGCAGGACACCTGGGGTTTTTAAGTGATGTCAACCCTCAACCCCCAACCTGGGGTATTGGTACAGCTTCTCTGGGCTGTGCTAGACCCTCCAAAAGGCCACCACCTAATTGGGGCCTTAATCTACCTGTCTAGGGCTGTTGGAGAGGCCAAGTAGTGCCACCCGGCCCCTGCTTTGGACCCTGTGAAGAAACGTACAATCTGCACCCTAGGATTCCCACTATTCCCAAGAGGAGTGTGGTCTTGGTTTCCTCGCCTGAACTTGAGGGACAGATCTCCCCTGCATCACAAGGTGATGAGGGGATCAGAGCAGATAGTGGCATCAGAGAAGCTGAGAAGCTGACAGTTCCCTCTCGCTTGCAGGGGATGGGAATGTGGTATTGGTGCACTTTCGGCTTCAGACCAGGAGACAAGAGTCCCAGCTTCCCAGGAGAGGCTGCAAGAAGGGAGGCATCCTCTGCCCCTTTGTATCAGGATTCACAGCGGGGGCAGAGCCTCGGGGAGAGCCAGCAAAAAGGAATGTGTGTGCTCGTGTGTGAGAGAGTGCAGTTGGCAGGTGTGTGTGTGTGTGTGTGGGGGGGGGGGGGACGGCGTCAGTGTGTGTCTGCAGAGGCCCAAGGATCTCCTGTGCCAGCGTATTTGTCACATACCCTGGGGCCAAGCTGCGGTTCAAATCCCAGCTTCACTCGGGCAAGTGGCTTAACCTCTCTTGGCCTCAATTTTCTTATCTGCAGCATGGAATGATAGCATTGATCTAATCAGGTTGTTGTGAGGATGAAATTACTTAATATGTGCAAAGCGCTCAAAATAGTGCCTGGCAAGGGCTTCCTAAGCATTCGTACACCTGTGAGCACGTGCACGTGACTTCTTAAAAATTTCATACATATAAACTTCTTCAACTCAGTTCACGTTTTCCCATAGACTTTAACTTCAAAAATTAGGGGTGAGCCTTCTAGAAATAATTTTGTGCCTATGATAAACCCAAATCACCAAGAAACAGTGGCCGATCCTTACATGACAAGTCATGATTTCAGCAGGAATGGGTGTGGCTTATATTAGGGTACAAACCGGGGGTAAATTGGGCTTAGAACTGAAAAGAAAACAGAGTTATTTTGCCTATTACAATTCTGATCACCTAAACACTGCCTCTGAAGTCACAGCTTCTACAGGGGAGCTGAGCCTCAAATGCGCTTCTTCTCACTTTCCTCTCCTCCCACATCCATCAACACCTCAGAAATAAGAGCCAAGTGGCCAAAATGAGCTCTGGGAAGATTGCAATTAGGAGTGGAGATCTTGAGCCACTTCAAATGAGGGAGGCTTTCCTGGGAAATGTAAGGGTCATCCATTAGCATCTGCAGAAAAACATTCCTGAGAAGACAGTCTGCAAGAAGCTGCCACCTCAGAAGGGAAGGCGTGCCTGTTGACCACAGTGGGCACCCAAGGGGCCCACAATGGGGGCCCCAGAGAGTGACTATCACCAAAGGCAGGCCTCTTGCTTTCCTTCTCTGAGAAGCTGCAGGGCTCGGTGGTGGCCTAGAATACCCTGATGGATTTGTGGGGGTTTGTGGGGAAAGCAGTGGCCCCAGAGCCAGTCTTCTGGGGTCCAAATCCCTGCCCTTTCATCTTGCCAGCTGTAGGCCTCTTCTCAGGGCTCCTTGGTGAATTTGGAGGTTGAGCGTTGCCTCAAGGGGGTTTTGCTAGGATTCGAGGTTACTTGTAGAGCGCGTGGTAGAGGCCTAATCATGTGAGTTCTGCAGCAGACACCGTTGATACGCTGCCCACATCGGACAGGTCAAAGCCCAACAGCCAGCCTCTGCATCTGTTTACCTGGGGGCTTTCTCCAAAGCTCCAGAACTCACCTGTGTCCACCAACAGAGCTGTCCAGCCATGCCAGAGAATCAACCTGCTAGGATGGACCCTCACCAGCCGGCCTTGGTGAATAAATGCCCCCACTTCCTCTCCCTTCAGTGGGCTACTCCGAGATGGGCTCCCCTCTCTTCCTCTGGTGAGAGATCCAGCTCAGTGCCCTGTAGCTGCAGCTTGCCTGACAGCACACTCTTTGTTGGCTCCCTTCCCTTTTGTCTCACCCCATTTCGCTCCCTCCCCCCCATCCTGCCCCATTGCCAGTGTTTATCTTCACCTCCCAAAGAAATTACTTGCATTGTTTCTGGCCTTTACCTGGATGAACCCAAATGCAGACAGTTCCTCCCCCTGGCCTTACCCTTCTCCTCCTAGCTGCTGGACTGGCAAAGACTTGACATAGCAGTCATGTCGTCACCCCAAGCCCAGCCTTCTCACTGAAGCCAAGTACATCAGACTGCCTATGTTTACACAGCTTTATCTATGATTTTTGCCTGCCTGGAAACCTTTTTCCCTTCTGGCAGCAATACTTGTTTTCTTGGGGAACTATACCCTTCTCTCTCTCCATCCCTTTGATTCAGGGGGTACTGAGCCCAGTCTTGGCTCCCAAGATAGACATGAGATGTGAGTCTGGCCGGTCAGAGCACAATGTTCTCTAGTCATAGTGGTTTGGGGATGTACGCATGATCCAGGCTAGGCCGATGAGAACCCAACTCATGTCCTTTGCTTTGCTAATGGGAAAGAGATATCCTCGCACTGGGAGGTTCAGGCTGGTCACATGTGAACCAAATACTTCCCACCATCAGTTGGCAGGAGGCTGAGTGACAGCAAGGCTGACACAGAAGAGAATATAACTGAGGAGGAGAAAGGTTAGATTTCTGACAATGCCTTTGGATCCTTGAAACCAGCCATGTCTGAAGTTACAATTGCCCCCATCCTTTCCAGTCATATTCCAGGGTATTGGGTACAAACCAATACCTGCCCCCACCCCCACACACCATTTTTTATTAGGCCAATTTTGAGTTTGGTTTCTGCACTTCCAACTGATTAATACAGTTGATGCTTGAACAATGCAGAAATTAGGGGCACTGACCACATGCAGTTGAAAATCTGTATGTAGCTTTTGATTTCTCCAAAACTTAACTACCAATAGCCTGTTGACTGAAAGTCTTATAGATAACATAGTTGATTGACACCGATTTTGCATGGTATATGTATGATACACTGTAGTCTGACAATAAAGTAAGCTAGGGAAAAGTACACGTTATTAAGAAAACATGAGGAAGAGAAAATACATTTATAGCACAATGCCATATTTATGGAAAAAAAATCCAAATGTAAGTGGATCCATACCGGTCAAACCCATGTTGGTCAAGGGTCAATCGTACAGAATTCAATCCTGCTTAGCTTTCTGATTGGGAGGAGAGAATGTGACACCTTGATTGAGACTGTGTATCTATATCTGTGGGATGTAGGTTCTTCATGGGCAAAGTTGGTTTAAAACCATCTAAGGGTTGCCTGAGGAAGAAGTGTGTCCACAACATTTATCAGTTAAGATGTTTTCAGCCCTAAGTAGCAGAAACTCAAACCTAAATTGGCTTACCAAGAAGGAATTTTATCTCATATAGCAGGAAGTCAAGAAGTAAAAAAATTAGCAGGGTTCTTCACTCAAGAATTTGGCCATACCCTCAAGGATCCTGGTTATCTCCATTCCTCTGCCATGGGTTCTTCAGGGTGGGATCTTTCCCTCAGACTGGCTTCTGGTCTCAAGATGGCAGCTGAGTTCCAGGCTTCCGACCTCCAAATAGCACCGTCTAGAGAAAGAAAAAGGATTTATGGGCTGTCTTTCTATCCTTGCCTAGAAACAAAGAAACTGCTCCCTTACCACCAGTAAAATTGTGTAACAGGATAAATTAGATCACACCACTGTAAGAAGAAGATCTCAATGTCTCTCAGTGACTTTTTTTTTAAATGTTTATTTATTTTTTAGAGAGAGACAGAGCGTGAGCAGGGGAGGGCACAGAGAGAGAGAGAGGGAGACACAGAATCCAAAGCAGGCTTCAGGCTCTGGGCTGTCAGCACAGAGCCTGATGTGGGGCTTGAACCCACAGACCATGAGATCATGACCTAAGCCAAAGTCAGATGCTTAACTGACTGAGCCACCCAGGCGCCCCTTTATATCTTAGTGACTTTAAAGGACAGAAGTTTATTTTTCATGTATGCTACATGCCTTAGCAGGTCAGTAAAGGGGCTCTTGCTAAACTCACTCAGGAACCCAGGCTGAGGCATCAGCTGCCATCTTGGATGTTGTAGGTGATTGTGCCAAAGGGAAGGAGGTCTGGAGGGTCTCATACCCGCAGGTAAACACTCTAGCTTAGAAGTGACACACATGACTTCCGCTTATAACTCATCGGCTAGGGTTGGTTTTATGGCCTCACTTGACCACAGGGAGACCAGGAAATAAATATTCCCCTGCCCAAAGTGGGGAGAACTGGAAATACTGGGCAGACAGCTCTAATAATCACAACAACTGCTCTCATGGGCTAGGATGAGACCACATGCCCATTTCTACACCAACGCCTGGCCAGCAGAGCAGGATGACCATGGTTGGCTTAAACCAGTTGTTTAGGTGGGTCATGGATGCTGGCCAGTCAACACAAAGGCCTCTACAACCTGTGACTGCTGCTGTAACTAGTGAGATACACATTGTGAGCATATTTTCATTGGCATAAGATGGGGGAAGGGGCTGTAGGGAAGATGGCTGTAGCCTGCATGATTTGTGTCCTGATGGGGCTGAGTCTAGTCCAGGCTTTCTACGAGGGCTAAAGCTACTTCCAAAAGGCACTTGGGTGCCTGGCTTCAGTTTCCCGCTGATGGTGCCTGGGGTGACTGTGGGAGTCCCCACCGGCAGGGGGTACAAGGCTGTTCCTGACACAGGTCCTAAGTGTCATGCCTGAGCTCACCAGGATGTTCCAGAGCAGGCGGCTCAGGGGTCGCTTCTGTCAGGGATCCATCGGGGGAGCAGAGCCACTAGGACATTATATGTCCTAAAGGATTTGTTACAGGGAACAAATCCTTCCCTGACCTTATCCCATCGTGGGAGCCAGTTAAACAGTCTACATGAAGCTATTACTTCTGTGTCTGGTCCTGGGACCCACAGCCGAGGGGCAGGTGATTGGGAAGGGAATGGATGTGACGGGGAGGACACAAGGACAACCTGGCTCTGTGTGAACCTCTCCCTGTCTCCCGGCCTCTGATTTCACCCATGAGGAGGGACCGACACCCTTCGTCATGGCCCAGAGCCAGAAAAGCTGAAGGAGGACCCAGCAGGGGCTGGAGGTGCTGTGGGCCTGGCTGCTTGGCTGCTGCCCACACCAGTCAGATGAGCCAGAAGGTCTGCTCAATGTGAGCAGCAACCACACCCTAAACCCTGCCTGACCTCCAGAGCCCCGAGAAGGAGCCAGCCGCCACTGCACTTCCACCTCCCAAATCTCAGGCAGTGTCCGTGGGGCCCACCCTTGCTAACTGGGAACTGTGCATGGAAGGGAATGCTGGGAAGTGTAGTTCCAGCTCATGCAAGTTGCCATGACACCAATCCATCCTAAGAACCCTTTGGTACCTTGCAACTCTTCCCTCCTTCAAGAGCTCAATGAAGTGGACATTTGTTATTATTATTATTGTCATTATTATTGCCACTAACATTCATCCTCCCTTCTTTTATTTTTATTTTTTATTTATTTTTGAGGGAGAGAGAGAGGGAAAGAAAGAGAGAGAGAGACAAAGGGAGAGAGAGAAAGAATCCCAAGTAGGCTCCATGCTGGGCTTCATTTCACAAACCGAGAGATCATGACATGACCTGAAATCAAGAGTCAGGTGCTTAAGCCATCCGGGCGCCCCCATCCATCCTCCTTCTTTTAAAAGTAACACCTTGGTGTCTTTGGAGGAACGATCTCTTTCCCACAGTCCATCCACGTGTTGCTAGGACAGGAGTATTTGACCCAGGCTTGGCCAATCAGCCCCTTGGATGCTTTAGCCACAGTCTGATCAAATGGACAATTGAGGGTGAAGGAATTCTAGGTGCAGAAAGAAACATTTCTTTCTTTCCAGATAGACATCAGCTATACTGAGAGAGTGTGAGGCTTGTGCAACCACCTTCTTGCTGTAACAGGGAAGCCTGTCTGAGCAAGGAGGCAACACAGAGCAAAGACATAACAAGAGAAAAGGGGTCCTGAAGACATTGTTTCATCCTCTAGATCAAGCCATTCCTGAAGGCAGTTCTACTCTGACCCTTCAATTGTGAGGGCCAATAAATCCACCCCTGCTTTAACCAGTTTGCTTTTGGTTTTCCATTATTTATAACAAAAATAGTCTCAACTGATATACTTAATAGCCATAAGCAAAATCAGTGTCTCTTGGAGTGACAGCTCAGAGCCTTGTCTACATGGAACCACAATGGAGAAGAAATACCCACCACAGTGCTCCTGAGCCAGAGAAGATCATGGGCTTCTGCAGAGGGGTGGATGAAGCAGGGTAATGGAGCAAGAAACTAGGCTGGAGTCCAGCTCAAGCCTGACATTCTGTGGCACCTGGGGCATGCCCCCTCATTCCTCTGAGCATCATTTCCTTACTTATACCCTTATGTCAGGTGTTCATACAGAGCTCCGTAGAATAGACCCAATCTCATGCTCCATGCATCTACACAGCCCCATTTTTACAGATAGCTGAAAAAAAAAAACCCATAAGGAAATAAAATGACCTGACATATGTGTGATTTCCTTTGGTATTTTATTTTATTGGTTTTTTGACATAATTAAAAAAAATGATGATCACCACCTGCTATATTGACTGCAAGACTCATTAAAGTTGTTTGCAAATGACTTTTTGAAAATAGTCCCATGCACCTTTGGCAAGGCACGTTGAGACATGCTCCAGGCTGTGGATGGGTGACCAGTTAGGGATGTCAAGAGAAACCTCTTAGAAGCTCAGTCCACAGAGGTGGCCCCGAAATGACCACACCAGCCATGGGCACATTCACTGACTCACTTACTCATTCTCTAGACACCTACATTGAGCTGGCCTTTGTGCTGAGCCTGGGACTCAGGGGGATTTCTCTGAGTTCATGGTCAAGGAGACAGGTGTGTGTTTATAACACAGTATAGAAGGGGTGTGACAAACCTTGGCACCCAGTATCTGGGCTCTGGGCTGAGGGGCACCTGGCCCAGCCTTAGAGACAGGGGCCATGTGTTTGGGATGGCAGGGCACTGTGTTGGCAAAGCCCAAGCTCTCAGACTGGTTTGGAGCTAATGAACTATCCATTCAGTAACAGAAAAGTCAGGACAGAGCACATCTTAAATGAGACCTACTGTGTGCCTGGCCCTCTACATTTCTTACAACATGGCATAGATATTCCTGTTTTACAGAAAGGAAGCTCAGACTCCCAGAGGCCAACCGACTTGCCCAGGGCCATGCAGCTTGGAAGTGTCTGAGCTGGGATTTGAACCCAGATTTTCCTACCACTGATTAAACATATACAGACACCTGGGTCCCATCCCCAGGGATTCTGGTGTAATTTTAGGAGGTGAAGTCTGGGCTTTGGTACTATTTGGGAAGTGCACTATGTGGTTCTACTATGCAACCAGGATTGAGCAGCAAGAAGGGGGACCAACTGAGATAGGGTGGTCTGGGAAGGCCTCTCTGAGAAGGTGGTGTTTGGTTTGCTCCTCACCTCTGCAGGAGCTAAAAGAGCTGGGTATTAGACAAGAAAAACTGCCCTGGTTTACCTGGGACTGTGCTAAAACCTGGTGGCCCCAGGGAAACCCCACCTGGAGCTCTAGGACAGGAGGGAGCTTGGAGGTGGGCTGGAGGGAGGGCTCTGCGGGCCTCATAGGATTTTATAATGTGCAGGAGGCTGGGAGAAACGTTCCTTGGTCTCCCTGAGGGAAGGCCTAGGATATGTCACCCACTTGAGTTTCAGGGAGCAGTTGAGCCTTTGGGTCTGAGAAAAGAAGCTTCAAGAGAATGCCTCTGATTCGGGGACTGGAGTCTGAGCTGCCTGACTTCTGGGGGCCCATTAGCACTCTGTCTTCATTATTTAGGGCCATGACTTACCTGTTACTCAACCAAGCCAGAATGGGGCTGCCACCATAAACACCCCTGGAATGGGGCCCGGGCGGCTGGCAGGGCCTCCTCCGAGAAGCATCAGCCTCGGTGAGCGGACGGTAACTATCATTTACATTAATTAGGCAGCCAGATAATAGGGTGTTCAATAGTTATTGCAGTGTTTAAATTCTGCAGCAAACGCCGCTAGGAGCCAGGAGCTGGCAGGGGTTCCTGCCTTGCAAAAGAGAGACCTGTCCTCACCCTGGCAGACAATGGGGCTTGAAATTCAGGGGGAAAGGGAGCCTCCCTCAATCCTGATTTGGGGAGAGGGGCCCAGCCACAAGATCCAGCCCCAGCTGTGTGACCCGGGGTGAGTTGATCTCAGTGTCCTCGGCCAGCAAACTAGGGCTGACTTCTTGGGGATAGTCCAAGGTTCTACCAAGACTGTGGCCATGGAGGGGATAGCTTTGACAAGTGACAGGTCCCATGTGTTTGGGAGATGAGACCATACACCACTGGAACTCTGAGTTTTGTGGTGATGGCACACAGTAAACCTTGTCCATTGTGCTTTGTTCAGGACAGTTATTTACAGATGAGGACACTGAGGCACCGCGAGGTGGCTTGCCTAAGGTCACAGAGCCAAGCCAGGTAAGGACATCGGAGATGTGCCCACACCACTCTCCATCCCTGGCCTAGCTTTGCCATCTTCCTCCTCATTTATGACCACCCCAGGCTTCCTTCTTCCTCCCTCACCTGCCTGTTTGCCCACCTGCCCCCTCTGCTTTTCTCTGAGAAGACCTCAGCTGTTGTGCCCACCACCTTGGCCCTGTCAGCCTTTCCCCCAGCCCCGCCCTTTAAGAGGTGGGCCAAGCTCCGCTCAACCAGCTGAGCTTCAACCTTACGGGCCACTTGGCTGTAAGTGTGAGCTCTGGCGGAGACCTGGATGTCGGCTTGTGAACCCAAGATCTTGTTGATGGGGTGGCATGTGCACCCCTCAAACCTGTTCCCGTGTATTCCTGAGGCCGACACCCTGGTCCAGGCCACAGATGTTCCTCATGGGCCACGGCCTCCTTGCTGGTCTCCAGCCCTCACTCTGGCCCCTCCCTGGGCTGGCTTCCCATTGCCCTGCCCAGTGCCTCAGGTGCTAGCTGCTCATCTCTACTCTCCCCTCCCAGCCCTACTTCCCACCTCTAGTTCCCCTGTAGGAGGTCCCTTCCTGCCTAAAGCCAGCTCAGCTCTCTGGCCTCGCCTTAAGGTCAGGTCCCAAGAGAAGCCTGTTCCATCTCCAGACCTCTCAGGTGTCCCTGGCATGGACCCTGTGTCCCTCCCCCTCCCCCCCGCCCCTGCACTTGTGAGGCAGCCCTCAGCCCATGGGCACCCAAGGCGTTGGGCCCAGGTGGCATGTTTGGTCTCCCATGGGAAGGGAGCTGCGAGGACAGACCCTGCCCTCTCTGGAGGCCCCACTCACTGGGCTCGATGGTGCTCATTGCCTCTCCTGAACAGGGGGAGCTGGTTTGAGTTCAGGGTGGTGGTGTGCTAGTAACTGTTGGACGAGCCCTGATTCGTAGCGTGGTGTGAATACTCCCACAATGGCCTGTTTCGAGCTGCCAGCATGAGCGGAGAGGAAGGCAGAGATACACACACTGGCTCTCCTGAGCCCCTCCAGCACACCACTGGTTTAGGTCCTGTGTTACTAGGAACACCATCGCGGTCACACACGTTTTGGGGAGACGAAGAGCGACTAAGGACGCTTTTCCACCTCAGCCACTGCAAGGCAAAAGTCCACCGAACGGAGGGGCGGGGCACTGGGAGCTCTATCCCCGCCCCTCCCCCTGGCTTCTGGCAGGGGGTACAGCTTAATTCACATAGATTAAATGAATCTACCATAAGCACCACACTCCCTTATTCATGTCATTTGTGCTTGTAAATGAAGGTCAAGAGTAAGTTGGGTCTTGAACTTGGGTTTTCTGACTGTTATGCCAGGCTCTCCGGGCCGGGTTGCCCAGCACCAGCCACACCTGCCTCTACCTACACCCTAGGTCCAATGGGCACAGCTGGAAATGACAGAGAAAGTGCCTGCCCCACACAACGCATGTCACGGCTGTTCAGGGAGCGAAAGCCCATCTGGCTGGGCAGCTGGGAAGGGCAGGGCTGCGTGGCACCTGGGCACGGCCGCTGTCTGGGTGCCTGCTAGCACAAACTGGTGGGGTGGCCTCTGGGTCTCAGGACGCAATGCCGCTCTGCTGTGGAAAGCCACAGAGGAGGAGGCGTCCGTCTGGGCCAGATGGAGGTGTGGGGAGGCCTTCTGACACAGAAGGGCTGCCGTGTGCACCAGCCCCTATCCACCATTAGGGCCCCACCCTTGGCTCACTGTGTGTGTTTGGCCAGACAAGTATTTAACTGAACACTAATTATGAGGAAGGCAGCATTCTAGATTGCACACAGGTTACAATGGATATAATGGTGTACGAGACAGGCCAAGTCCTAGTGCTCATGGAGCTTACATTCTAGTGGAAGAAAATGACAATAAACAAGCAGGAAAGGTTACTGGGAAGTGCTGCATGCAGTGGGAGATGAGGTCACACTGCTAAGCGACCGGTGTGGGGGCCTCTGAGAGGGAGGCCAGCCGGTTGTGGAGAGCTGAATGTGGAAGAGGGAGCTGCCTTGTGGTTGCGGGCCCAGGGGAGGAGTCCCAGGCAGGAGGTACCAACGCTCTGAGTGGGACAGAGGTAAGTAGAAAAGGCACAGGGGCGGGACACTGTGGAGGTGGGAGAGGCAGGCTGGCTTAGGTCTTGGGGGGCCCCTCGACGACCCTGGTCAGAAGCTGGCTTTAATGCTAAGTGTACTGGGAAGTCACTTGTGGGCTTTGAGCAGAAGAGGCGGCCCCACTTAACAAAGGGTGCCTGGACTGTGGTGGGGCCACACGTGGAGGCAGGGAGGCCGCGAGGGGCTGTGGCTGTGAAGTGGTGGGTGGGTGGCTGAGAGCAGGAGCAGGTGGAGGGAGAGCCATCAGGACATCACGACAGATCAGAGAGGGGGCAGGTGTGAACACAAGGGAGGGGTCAAGGAGAGCTCCTGGGTTTCTGGCAGAGCTCCTGGGTTAACTGGAGACAGAGCCCATTCACCGAGGTGGGACTGAAGGGGGAGTGCACTCGGAGAAAGTCGATAATTCTTGTGCAGCCACGTCAGGTCAGGATGCCATTGCATATCCAGGTCAATGAACGGTGGCTTCCGTTCCCTCAACAACTGTTCACTGAGTACCCGTTCCAGGTCAGCGAGTGCTCCTAGATCACTGGGGATACACCAGCCATCAAAGCAGTCATTGTGAGTTCAAAGGAGCTCACACTCAAATTAGGGGAGGCAGACAATAAAGTTCTGGATTCCGGTCGAGAGTTGGGGGAAGCTAGGCTGCTGATAGGATCTTCTAAGCCGAGTGTGTTGGGAGATGTGGGTGAGACCGGCTATGGGGAAAGGTGGGAGGGAGTCCAAGGATGGAGTTCAGGGCGTTCTAACATTTAGAAGCTTGGAAGAGGAGGAGGATCCATGAAAGGGCAGAGAGGGAGTGGCCAGGAGGCAGGGGACCAGGGAGTGTGTGGACACAGAAGGGCTTCAGGAGGGAGGGACTGGTTAACCCAGTCAGGTGCCCTGAGAGGCCACGTGAGATGTGGAGAGGGGGACCGCACTCTGAACAATGTAGTTCACCTGAGTGAGACTGCTCAGTGGAGAAGTGGGGGCACAATGGGCACGCTCCCCGTTTCATCCTGTCTCACCCCACTCTACCCACCCAGCACAGCCTGTTGTACCCTGCCCTCGGCTGTCTGTCCCCTCTCATGTGATCCATGCAGTTACCTGGCATTTAGGTCCATCTTCCTCCCTGCCTCGCGCCCCCCAATCCCATCCAGGACTCACTCTAAAGGACCAGGCCAGCAAGCTTTGCCTGTGGAAGGTGCATGAAGGGCAGGCCAGGACACAGAATGATTGATTCCCACCTGGGGCCTTGCAGGTTCTGGGTCCCTGCTGGGGATGCCAGCTTTGCCACTCCTCTGTGCCGCCCGTCTCTGTGTCTGTCTACTTAGCAATGCTCGTCCTTCACAGCTCAGGAAAAATTACCAAGAATGTTATTGACTCTAATTTTAATTTGTCTAGCACTCTTGTTAATGATGTCTATTTAAGACATCCATTAAAGGCCCATGAGGTTAATTAAATGGACAATTCCAATACAGTTCTATTAGAACCCCCCCTATTAAATTAATATTATAGGCATTTAACAGATGTCTTAATTAGGCATTATAGCTAAGAAATGCAAACTAAATTAAAACGAAAGCCATTGTCCAGAAAGAAAGCTTTTTACCATAATTTATGGCTTTTTGGGGAATGTTCATGTTTACTCTTCAGAACCTGAGAGATCAGTCATTTGACAATCTTTTCCAGCATCCAGGAAACACCATCCTGAGAGTCCCAAATCTTAAATCACAGTCCAGACGCCAGAACTGGAAGAGACTTTAGACACCATCTGGAGTCCACGATCCTCAAACTTCAATGACTAGAGGAGCCGGCTGCGGTGTGGGGGAAACACGAAGCTGGAGTCTGCAGCCCAGGGGCTGGCTGCTTTAACATGTGTCCTGCTGACCCTCACACAGAAGTTCTAGGACCCCACCTCAGGAAATGCTGGTCCAGTCTCATGGCCCCATTTGCCAGGGGCTGACAGGGAGGCCTCCAGAGACTTCTGGACTGGGCGCATGGGTCAGTGGGATTCCACACCTTGCCCTGTGGATTAGAACTTCCCTAGTATCTCTCTCCTCCACTGAATTGGACAGAACCTGAGGCACCTCCTAGGGTTTGGGGCTGGTAGCCATAGCCCCGTGACCCCTTCCCCCCTTTCTTCCTGCTGGCCCGGAGCCTCGTGGGGAGGTGATTTCCTCAGTCCTCCATGACTCTCTGCAGGCCTATGTTCCCACTCTCCACATCCCACAGCTGCCTGGATCAAGCCTCCCCCTCCAGGGGTCCTCACTGTCCATCCTGCCACCTGTGCACATACGTCCTCCCCCACCAGACTGTGCCTGGCCCTGGTGTCAGGGTGAGGGAATCTGGCAACGGAGAGGCAGCTGGACCTAAGTTCCTGTACGAGCCAGTCATGGGACCCAGTGGTGATGGACTGGCTGGATGAGCTAGTGGTGCAAGTACCCTGAACAGGGGTGTGGCAGGCCGGGCCAGTGTGGGGGTTGGAGCCTGAGGGACTCCAGCTGGGGCCTCCTGTTCTGGTTGGGACAGCTCCGTGGCTATTATGTACTGAAGTACATCCCCACAAATTCCTGTCAAAGCCCTAACCCCCAATGTGACTGTACTTGGAAATAGAGCCTTAACTAAGGTGAAATGAGGTCATAAAGGTGGAGCCCTAACCCATAGGACTGGTGTCTAAGAAGAGAAAGACACCAGATTGCTCTCTCTCTTTTCCCGCAGGTATGCACAGAGGAAGGCCATGTGAGGACACAAGACGGTGGCCAAGGAGAAAGCTATCACCAGACATCAACTTGGACAGCAACTTATCTTGGACTTTCAGCCCCGAGAAAAGAATTTTTTGTTGTTGAAACTGTCCACCTGCAGTATTTTGTTAGGACGGCCCAAGCTAACACAGTGGCCATGACCCAGGCCACCCCTCACTTTCCCCTCCAGGTGTTTTGTCCCTTTCTTCCCCTGGAGAGGCTTTGGCCTGTCCTCTGTAGGCCTGTGCTATGGCCCCATCCTCCACAGAGTCGGCCCTGGGGAATGTAAAGGGCCCTAGGGTCTGCTCACTTTTTGGAGAATAGTGGGTCCCTGGGCTGATGTCTCCTGGCCCTGCAGCCCCCTGAGACCCAGGGAAGCACAAGTCTCTCCAGCACATGAAGGTTTATGCGTGAGGCGGGTTTAGCTGTGTCTCACACTGGCCTACACATTCAAGGCCTCAGCTTCACCAGGATCCTGCCCCCTGCACAGGGGAGATGGGAGGCTTGACCACAAAGTACCACACTGGCCTCCATGACAAACCTTGTGCCACAGCTGTGGGAGGATGGCCAGCCCTGGTCCACTTCCCTGGGCTTCAGGCCTTGTTCTGGGGAGCAGTTAGTGCAGCCTCATCAGGATGCTCACTTAGAGCCAGTGTCCTGCTGGGCCTGGGCCCTTCTCTGCCTAGGAGGATGTAATGGGCCTTAGGGCACAGGACCCAATGGCCCCCAGGTGGGCTGTGGGGACCACAGGGCATCCTAGAAACAGGCATGCACAGCAGCGGCTTCATGGCAGGTGAGTGTTCTTGTCAAGTGTCCTTGGGGAGAGGGGGAGAGAAGTCTACCAATTACACAGCCACTCACATGAGAACTTGAGTCTGCGCCAAATGAAAAACAGATTTCATGTGGCAAGTGGCACCAACAACTTTTCTGGAAAGCAACTGTGTATTTACACATTGGCCGCCTTTTACGTTACAGAGGGGAAGGCAAGAGCAATGTGCTTTAGGGGGTTATAGCACCTATGCTGTGACCAGAGTGGCACTTTCAGATGGTCAGAAGGACGAGCCACTTCATATGGGAAGCAGCCATTCCCTCAGTGGAAGCCCGGGCAATAAAGGGACCACGTACACGCTCAGAGCAGCGTCTTTTCGTCCCTGTGGTCAGAAGCATGGCTGTGCAGCCAGACCACGGGGTTCACACCAGCTCTGCTCTCTCAGGTGGTAAGGCCCTGGGCAGGCGAGCACGGAGTCTGAGCCTTTTGTGGCAAAACAAGGCTGTTAGCGCACAGGGCTCAGTCGCCGGGCCAGGCCGCCCGTCGGAAGTGGTGCTGGGGCCTGAAACCTGCCCCACAGGCAGCGATGGCCGCAAGGGGAGAGCATCCACACCACCTCAGGACCATCCTGATGAGCAAGGACACCACACAGACAGAAGCAGGCACCCTCTGAGCCTTTGGGGGGGTGGGGGGGGATGTAGTGGCACCGAGCAAGGTCTTCCTGCTCTCCCGTCATAAAGTCGGTGTTTACCTCTCCCTGGGGTGTCTCTCTCCTTCAGTGTGGAGGCCAAGTGGGACATATGACAAAGTTGCTTCTCCTGGAGTAAAGGAAGAGAAAGCTCATGGATTTGCTGCCAGTTTGTCACTAGGCATGTTTCTGGTTGGTTGGCAAAAGCCCACTTCTCAAAAGGAAAGGGGCCGTGGGTCCTTCTGAGCTCTGTGACGTTCCTAATACTGAACACTGGATGCTAGTCCACGCCCTGTCCTTGCTCATGCCTGCCTAGAAGGACGTCAGCTAGCGGCCTAGAGGCACACCGCCACACAGGGCTGGTCAGACAGAACAGCCAAGGCTTCAGGTAGCAGAATGGAACCAGGGGCTCAGCTGAGGTGGCACAGCTGGGGACTCAGGCTTGCCTGGTAGATCAGAGCTGCAGTCTTATTTCCCCTCAGCCTACCTTCCCTGGAGCCTAAGAGCCACAGGAATACAATGTTCTGTATACAGGTCCGAGCTCCCAGTACTGAAGAGCCATTAAAGTATACCCTGATGCAGCATGCTGCTTCCGTGTCCCATCCCAGTTCTAATCCCTAGAGTGAAATGAGTCCAAAGCCCCTCTGCGACGTCACCCCTCACTCTTCTGCTTCCCTGGAAAAGCAAGGGGAACTCCAGTTAGGTCAAGGAGTTCGACAGTGGGTGTGATGTAAAACAACATGTCAGATACACCGACTGACCCTGGGAATCGGGTGCCTGATGGCAGCTGTCTACGGGGTGAAAGTGAAGCCGCCACCCAGGCACAGCCTCCGGCTCACTTCCCTTCCAAACCAGCTGCATCGGAGGGACTGTTTCTTCCCAACAAGAGCCTATTAGTGCCGACTAATATTTTATTATTACATAAACAACGGATTCATCGCAGACCATTCAGGAAACACAGAAAAGTATGAAGAAGAAATAAAAATCTAATAATGCCACTAGTCAAGTCAACCCGTGGTAATCCTGGTGTTTTCTGCCAGTCTCTTCTCTCATGGGAGCAATACAAGTTCAAAATCACCTAGACATGGACATCCCTACATTCCCTGACTTCTTCGTTCATTGTGGTATGTTTTTTCCCGGATGATGAATTGTTCTTAACTCCAGTGTTAATGGGGTAGAGGTGGTCTATAACTAGAACCGGCCTGGCCATCTTTTCACCGAAAGGCGGGCACTCAGGTGTTTCCAGTCCTTGGGGTCACAAACAATTGCCTCCATAGCAAAGAGCTCACAGGTCAAATGTTCCTTTTGCTTTGAATTTCTTTGCAGATCGCTCACTTGACCGAAGCTGGAATTTGCTTCCATAAATGTAGGAAATAAAGCCATCAATTTCCACTGTGAACACACAGTTTAGCTTGGGGATAACTGGAAAACAAAGGAGAAAAAAGGATGAGAAAAAAAAAATCCTGACAGTAAGTTCACGTTTATGCAGCAACTATTCCTAAAATGTCTGTATTAGAAAGTAAGCTAAGGGGTGCCTGGGTGGCTTAGTCGGTTGAGGTCTGACTTCAGCTCAGGTCATGATCTCGCGGTCTGTGAGTTCGAGCCCCGCGTCGGGCTCTGTGCTGACAGTTCGGAGCCTGGAGCCTGCTTCGGATTCTGTGTCTCCCCTCTCTCTGCTCCTCCCCTGATCGCGATCTGTCTCTCTCTCTCAAAAATAATGAATAAACATTAAAAAAATAAAAAAAAAAGTAAGCTAATAAGAAATGGGAAACCCACAAAGGTTAGCAGTACCAGGATCACAGGGCATTATTCGGTCATGTGGCCAGTTTACTCAGACCGTAGATATAACTCAACACCCAATTTTCAGGGTCAAAGGCTCAAGCCAAATTCCCAGAAAAAGTGCTACAAATAGGTCTTCCCACATCACCTTAAGATGGACTCATGGCCTGTGCTCACTGGGGACACCTGTGCACCATTTTCTGAGGTTTAGAGTGAGAATACAAGGAAATGGAAGGCAGCAACAAGAAAAACCAAGCTCCAAAATTTAAGGAACCAAAACCTCCCACTGTGGTTCTGAAATCTCAGATTTGCGGGCAAGGAGTATAGAAATCTCGACAGACCAGTGGTGCACACCCATCTCTGTTACAACAGTGAGCTCTAGCACATCAAGTGGATGACCCAAAGGGTCACCAGAAAGGGAAAGATCTTGGAACACTCCAGAGACAGGCACCACCTTAGCTTCCCCCATTGTCTGCTTAGCCCCCTTCCTCTGAGAGGCAGCAGCCTTTGGGCAGGGTGGGGGGGGTCTCCATCATAGAAGTAGACTCAGGTGTCTGGAGGCAGACCCTACAGCCCTTCCTTCCATCGTATCAGGCCGAGGCTGCTGACTGGGTGCAGGGATGCCTCAGGGAGAGCCACGGGGGCAAGGATGCCCTCTGAAGGTGTGGACTGCATGGTCAGCAGGTATCTGTAATCTGTGCTGACGTGAGAGACCAAACGGACCCACTGAAGCCACTAGTAAAGGGCTGATGAAGCTGGGGAGGTCACAAACCACAACGCCCTGAGACACAGTTACGTACCTTTTAGGCGGTCTTCTTTGGTGATAATTTTGAAAACGTGCTTTGTTTCCTGTAGAAGGATTCCTGTAACACCCACGTAGGAGGGGCATTTGGATTTTGTGACTGCAAAAGAAAAGGGCATTTGAAGCCTTGGCCTCTGTGGTGCTGGGGGAGCCACAACCAGCTAGGCAGGGGGAAGTTCCTCAGCTCGACAGGGACCAAGCTGGATGAGAAGTCAAAGTCCCAATCCCTTGCCTGTGGCTTTGTAGCCTCTGGGTTGCTTTGCCAAGGTGTCCTTTGGAGGGCCTGCAGCCATGGGGGTCATGGGAAGGACTCTGGAGCCAAGAGGTCACATGTATGTCCGGCACCACCAAGACCCACAGGCTGCTGGGAAGGGGCCAAGTGTCACTGATGGAATCTGAAGGGACACCTGTCCATCATGGTCTTCCCACGACCTCCCAAACTCTGGCCAGAATGGAATCTTGCTACCGGCCATCGAGCAACGAGTAGGGTGAACTGCCCCCACAGGGAGCCAGCCCCTCACCTCTCCTGACCCATGCCCCAGTGTAGCCAGCGGACTGAGCGCTTGCTATGTGCCTGGCACTGTTTGAGGTAGATGCTAGGCACAGCAGTGAATAAGACTGTCCTAGGTTCTGTTCTCAGGGAGCTGATGTTCCAATGGTAGGAGGGGAATGTGTACCAAACCACAAAACTGTGTTTTGACAGCGGTAATTGCTATGAACAAAAAAAGAACAAGGTAATGGGGAGGAGGGTTTTAGTGATGGTAGACCCTCGGGGGAAGTGACATCTGAGTAGGGGCCTGAATAATGAGAAGCAGTCAGTCTGTGAACACACAGAATTCTGGGCAGGGAGAAGGGACAAATGCAAAGGCCCTGAGGCATGGCCAAGCTTGGTGTGGGAGAAGCAGAAATCAGGCCACTGTGGTTAGACCTGGTGTTCAATAAAGTCACAGGGGCCTTTCAGACCACAGTAAGGAAGTAGAAGAGAAACATGGTCTGATTTCTGGTATAAAACCTTCCCTCTGGCTGCCTGGTTGGGGGAGAAGTGTGTCAGCAGCTTCTACAGGAATCCAGGGGAGATGGTGGAGGCTTATATTTGGGGACTAGGACATGCTGATGGATGGAGGTGAGGGATTAAGAAAGAAGAAATGTGATCTTTCCCAGGCTTTTGGCCTGAACAGCCAGGGTAAACACTGGTACCATGAACAGAGATGGGGAACCCCAGGGAAAGGGCTGATTTATGGAGAGGCCTGGAGCTGTTTTGGATATGTGTAGCTTATGACACCCATGGACATGTGGGTGGCTACATCCAGTGGACAGGACAGCAGGATGAACAAAGATGTTCAGGGGAAGGTCTGCATTGGAGAGGACAACCTGGGAGCTGTAAGTCCATAGCTGACATTTAAAACCATGGGGAAGTGGATGAAAGGGACTTTCTGTTCAAGGCTGTGGGCAAGTGCCAGCAGCTGCTGTGCCCTCTGGGATAGTAGGTGGGGTCCTTGGGTGGAAAGGTACACAAAGACCATTTAGAGCGTGTCCAAAAAGTGGCCATAACTAGCTTAGGTAGCTAGTTGTCTCCCACTCTCAGTGTTGGTGGTCTGGAAATATCCACATGGCAAGGAGTGTGTCTAACCCTGTAGCACAGAGTTATGGTGCCACTGAGTGATGCCTTGGGCATTCGGGTGACCATATGATCTTAGGTAAGTTACCTGAAACAAGAGCCCCATGAAGATCTGCCTTTAACAGCTTGGCCTGAATCATCTGTGGCTGCCTAGGAGGTAAACAGAAGCCCTTAACATACACCATGATCAAGAGTTCTGAAAGGATCAAACAGGTCTACAAACATCTGTGGCCAACTGGCTCCTAAGGTTGCGTTTATAGTGATCATAAGACTTGGGTTTTGCCCCAAAGGGCAAGGCTTCAGAAATGCAACTCACGTGTCTGGCTTGAGACCACCGCACAGGTCCCGGATGTACTGTTTCCAGAGTTCATGTAGAGGGAGAAAAAGATTGTAACTGTGGAACCAAAGTCAGAAAGAAGTAAAAAGTTAGGTGACATGAGCTGGGCAATATAACATCGAGAGAACACAGAGCATGGCCTGATGCCAAGGATCCTGACCTGGGTCACTGGGGGCTGGGTGCAGATCCTAGTTCTACAGCAGATAACCTGACTAAAATCAAGTACCTTCACCTTTTGAACCTCAGTTTCCTCACTGCTAGAACCCTCTTGAGGCTAAGTGAGAAGAAGGTGTTGCCCTCCTTTGCCCCTCCACCCTTCTTGCTGGCTAGATACAGCCTTGACAGCTGGGGCTCAGACACCTTAGACCATGAGGCAACATCCACAGATGACAGAGCAGCCACGATGCACCCGGGGAGGCACTGCCTGGGTTTCTGCCACACCAGCCCAGGGTGGTGCTCACGCAGACTTCTTTTCATGAGAGAAACAAACTTTGATCTTGCTTAAGCCACTGCTACTTGAGGTCTTCTGTTACAAGAGCTGAACCCGGTAAGCCAGGAGTAAACAGGAGTTGCTGGCTGTCATGTACACCCCCATGGAAGGTAACAGGGGTCTGGAAGGTGACTGAGCAGGTGGTGGGACCAAAGGAAGGGAACAGGTAAGAGGACCTCAAAGGCTGTCCTCTGGGGTCATCAGTACTGGTCCTGTTACCTCATGGGGAGTCTGTTTACATGACACTATTGGTTAGAAAAGTGAGAACCTCAGGCTCACACTTGAAGTGGGCTCTATGGGTGCAGAAGCCAGCGAGGAAAACTGGGCAGGCAGCGGCCCCTTCCTCCACCCAAAGGCCAGCTCTTTTTGCAACAGGGGCCACGGACAAAGTGAATGACTTTGTTTTGTGGGATGTGGGAGGCTATCTGGCTACCGGTCTTGGCGTGAGAGTCTAAAACCAGTCCTAAGACGCACATATGCAGAACCGTGGCCAAGGAGAGATGCAGTGTCGGCTGGAGGGAGGAACACATCCTCCCACGGAGTGATGCGTCCCTTTCAGAAACTTCTACAACATGTGGGCAGCACATTCTTTGGCAATAAAACCCCAGTGGATGATTCTGTCTAGTACTATTAAAAGCTATAAAGAGTATATATTAAGAAATATCAGTTCCTCTTTTTCTAGGAAAGCTGAAAGACAAACAGCCTGTTGCCATGGGTAACAGACTCACTTATGGCACGAGTCTCATTAGTTAAGGCTAGGACGGAAGCCAAACACTAAAACAGCAAGAGCCTCACCGTGTCTCACTTTAAAAGCCAAGCCCAAACACGGTCTGAATTGGTAAAGGAACGCTGCCCCCTTGTGGCAGAAGTGGGAGAAGCTCCTACAGCTTAAGAGGAAAGGGGCTGCCAACGGCGCTGGGCTTCCCAAGTCCAGCCGAGACAGGGAAGATTAAGCTGCCCTACGTAGAAAGGCAGGAAAGACTTGGCGTACCTCTGCTGCTCTGGCTTAATGTCAAAGAGCCTCAGCTCCCTCCTCTGCCTGGCAGAGAGGCCTTTGGATTTTTTTTTCTTCTCTTTTCGCTTCCGGCGAGCAGAGTACTCCAGAACGACAGCCTTGCGTTGCAGGTGGTCCTCGCGGGCTTGCTGGCTCATGTGGGGCAAGCTGCGCTTCAGGAAGGCCCTCACGAAGGCCTCGGCCTGCTGGGCGCCCGGAAGCTGCACAGGGACAAGGTGGCACGGTGCCCACTGCTCTGGTTGGGACAGCCCTGGAACCCACACCCTCTTACACAGCACTGCAACCGCAGACGGGATGCCATCGCGGACCCATCTATCTGTCCACTGAGCCTCACACAGCCACTCATGTGCTGGATGTTAGCTCCCACAGCTGTTTAGATGCAAAAGTCACACTCAAATGCCAATTTGTGACTGCCACACAAAACAGCCACGTCAAAATTCGACTTCCTGCCCTACTTCTTAGAGGTTATTTTGAGGATAAAAAAACCAAAACCCCTTTATATGTGGAAGAAAAGACTTCTCTGACCCTTGGCAGGGAGAAAAGCTTGGGAAACGTATGACAACACTTAATCAGTCATGACCAGAGGAAGGCGAGTTCAGAGAACCAAGCTATGGCCTCAAAGGAAGTGATCTGACGCTTGGGAAGCTGGCACCACCTGCTGCTCCAGGGTGGGCCATGCCTTGGGGGGTAGGAATTTTGATACTGTACCCACGATGCAATCCTCTTTCCTCGGGTTTGGCCCCGTGGACACGTCATGGCTACTCACTAAGTCTGCTCCCGCACCACTTGGGGAAAGGAAGAGCCAATGCATCTCAGCCTCCTGTGCTCAACTTCTCCCACACAGAGCAGAACATCAATTCACTGTACTTAGCACAGGCTCTTAGGACCTCTGGGCAAAATAACTGTCATAACTACGCATAATTCTTGAAGGAACTCCAAACACCTCTGCCTCTTAAGCTGGGAGCTCCACCAATCTACTCCTCATTCAGGTGCCTCTGTCCTAGGTCTGCCACAGCCCCAGCGAGCACTGTCTACTGAGGCTTTGCCTCTTCGCTGGGCCATCTCCTGAACCCTGTTGCACTAACTGGGCTGCGAACACCCTGAAGCTCATGTGTCAATAATAAGCTCTCTCTTATGGAGGAGAAGAGGGGGCAAGGGGGGGGCATGAAGGTGTGATTCACCTCGTCCTCAAGGTAGCTCACAGTAAAAATGGCAGTTGGCTTCAGCTTTGCACCTTTAGATACTAACTAAAGACTCATGATCATCATCATTATTACTGTGAGAGGAAAATTATTTGCTTCTTTTAAATACCTAAGTAGTCCCTCTTCATGGAGAAGCCAGATAAAGGGATATCAATCTTTTAAAATCTTGGTTTCATGTTAACTCCCTCAACAGGAGTCACCAGTGGAGCTTCTGCCAAACTGACAAAGCATGTGTGCAGCATCCAAATATAATCCATATATTCCACTTATGAAACGTGATTTGCCTGCCCTCTTCAAGAGTAAAGGGGGCACATCGGGGCGCCTGGGTGGCTCAGTCAGTTGGGCGGCCGGCTTCGGCTCAGGTCATGATCTCACGGTCCGTGGGTTCGAGCCCCGCGTCGGGCTCTATGCTGACAGTTCAGAGCCTGGAGCCTGTTTCGGATTCTGTGTCTCCCTCTCTCTGACCCTCCCCCGTTCGTGCTCTGTCTCTGTCTCAAAAATAAATAAACGTTAAAAAAAAAAAAAGAGTAAAGGGGCACAGTGACAAAGTCAAATGATAGTGCTCACTTCGCCAAGTTTCAGGTGGGCATAGTCCAGTGACCTCGGCACAGTGAAAGATGACACAAGATTAAGAAGTCTTCGTTTACCAAACAAGATAAGAAGAGGCCAGCATATGGAAACAGGCCATCAGAACAACAGATCTTGGCTGAGCCTAACACATCTACTAGAAAGACGAGGAGTAAGATGTGGGAAAGGACATCTAAAGCAAGACTGGAGTACTAAGCCATTCTGTCATCACCTCTGTTGTTCCCAGACTTCCTGCCATGCACAGTACCTGAACATCGAACTCTTTTGCCTCTTTCTGAGAAAAGGCGTGGTAGATCACACCTGGGGGATTAAAGCAAACAAACAAATAAGAAATGATAATTCCTATTGGGTATGGCTATAAAGCAAAGACTTTTCTAACTATGAAAATAACTATGCTTACTTAGAGATAGAAGAAGATTGGGTGCTATAAAGAGCACAGCTTCAAAGCTTTCTTGGATGCCTCTTATTCCCCCCCACCCCCGACCACCCATCTGAGAAGTTCCGAAGGTGTGCTGTAGAACAGTGCTTCTCAACTGTTAATTTATGTAAGCATCTCTGGGATCTCATTAAAATGTAGACACTTGGGCCCCAATCCCAGATTCTGCATTTGTAACAAGTTTCAGATGCTACTGCAGTTCAGCAGACCACACTAGGAGCTTGGTTAGGAGCTTGAACAGTTGCTCTAGAAGTCTAATGAAGCAACTCATTTAAAAGTTATATGATAGAGGGGTGTCTGTGTGGCTCACTGGTTAAGCATCCGACTCTTGGTCTTGGTTTCAGCTCAGCTCATGGCCTCATGGTTCTTGAATTTGAGCCCCACGTTGGGTTCTGGAATGGCAGCGCAGAGCTTGCTTGGGATTCTCTCTCTCTCTCTCTCTCTCTCTCTCTCTCTCTCTCTCTCTCTCTCCCTCTGCTCCTCCCCTGCTCTCTCTCTCAAAATAAATAAACTTAAAAAAAAAAGTTATACACTAGAGAGTCCCAGGATGCAGATGGTAGGAAATATTACACTTTGTTGACTGTAAGATGTTAAAAAAAAGATTTTTCACATTTTAACATCTATGAAATTGGGATGTATCATACAATAGATGGTGTCCTAAACTGATAAAATACAGTAGGTCTTTATTCAAGCTCAAAATAGATATTGATCAATGTGGTTTTGACCTCTAAAAACTTCCACATTTCCTAATTTGCCTGAAGAATAAAAAGATGGCTGTAGGGACAGAGTACGGGTGTGAATGGAATAAGAATAAGACAAAGGCCTGGTTTAAGGGTCAAAAGACTAGAAAATATGGTTTACACAATGCTCTATCAATCTCACTCCAGGTCCCTTATGCTTCCTTGAGTACATATGAAAAAGCAAACCAATGTGTTATATGTTATGTTATATTATATTATATTATATTATATTATATTATATTATATTATATTCAGAGTCTGGCTCTCCCTCAGATGGAAGAATGGGAGTAAAACTTATTTCTAAAGAGCACCCCAGGAACGACTTTGCTTCAACTGTCACAGTTGTTTAGACATGAAAGTCTTTTCTGAAGCAATATACATAACGACTATCCAGCATTCATTACTTGCCATGTACCTGGTTAAAAGTTACACATATTTTCCCAACAATCCTCTAAAGTGGTTATTATTCCTATTATGCACATGAGAAAATTGCAGCTCATATAAGCTGAGACACGTAACTTGGTAACAGAGATAGGGAGTGGCACAGATCGAAATGAAAATACTGAGCCAAAGACCAGCTTTAATGGTGTCTACACTCCCCTGGGTGCTTGCTCCCCTCCTTGGCATCGCTATCCTTTGCTCAACTCCGAGTCCTGGGTTAGCGGTACCATTCCCCAGCATGCTCCCAACGCTTTCCACCTGACAAGGGTCGTTCACAGAACATCAGGAAGCCTGGGCAGATACCACTACCAGTACCTTACAGAAGGGGAAACCAGGTCGTAAAGAGTATCAGGGCCTTAACCACCGTCACCAAGTGGGAGGCAGTGGATAGAGAGGCGATGGCCCAGTCGGCGGTAAGGTCTTGGGCCCTCCTTTAACACCACACACCATTGAGCAGGCCCCTGTGGGGGACCTGCCGCCAGCTCTGCCATCAATACCTGGCTCAGACACCGAGCCAGGCCAACCGGGACTCTGGGCCTCAGTTTCACTTACGTAAGGCAGGACAATTCCCACACCAGTTCCGTTTGGACTTCGCAGTGACCCTGTTCACCCACTAGCACCAACTCCCCGACCACTTACATCCCACCCCACCCCAGTTTCGAGGCCCTGCACCCCGCTTACTCTTCATCCTCGGGCCGCTTCCGGTGCGCTCTGATGACGTTTCCTGCGGGCGTCGCTCACTCTTCTTCACTTTCTTCAGCAGCCCTCGGCCATCAGAACTTCTCTCGCCAAAGTTTGTGGTGGAGAGACTTCTTGTGCCCAAGCTCGCAAGGCACGCTAAATCGCCAGACGAACACGCTCCAACTCTGCTGGGATCGCAGGCGCGCAGGGCTGCTGTCAGATGGCGCCGCCCGTGACGTCACAGACGCGCGTCGACCTAAGCTAGCGCGTGCGCCTGGAAGCGGGCCCCGCTGCGGCGAGAGGTGCTGCTGGCCCTAAGGGTGTATCTCCCGTATGGAGGTTTTTCAGCTTGCGTATCCTATAGACGGAGGAAGGTCAGAAGCCGTGGGGTTGCGGTTAGGACTTGTGGACTGCTTGTGAAGAGCTGGAGTAGAGCGAGGCGAGCCAACTTGAAGAGGACCGCGGGGACGTTGGGGACCAGGGGAGGACGGCAATGGTGGGAATGAGGTCCGTTGGAGTCTTTAATCAGCGTTCTCTACAGATTAACCGAGGCGCTGAAGTTGGGATAGAAGGCTTAAGTTATAGTTTTGTCCTGCTGTGTGATCTCGCTTTAAGTCACTTCCCATTTCCAGGCTTCCTTTTCCCCAACACTTGTGAGTGGGCTGGGCTTGATAGTCTGAACGTTTTCTTGAGACGCTAGTGTCTGTCAGGAAGTTAAAAGGCAAGGAAGGATTCTTACTGCTCTGGAGAAGGGTCCAAGAATTGTGGCTTGGAAGCCCTGATGCAGACCTCTCAGAAGTGACCTGGTGTGCAGGCTGAATTTCTGCTGAGTGCTGGGCCTGAGCAATATGGTCCCTGTACTTTAAGTCCGTGAATTTCAACTTCGGGTGAGGTATAAAGTCCTTTTAAAGGAAAAGAAATTCTCAGGGAACCCGGAGAATTTATGTACACAGATCCTAGTTTGAGAAACATTGATTTGTTTTTGGATGGTTACCTTGTGCCATTTTGATCTTAAACCTAAAACTCAGGCCCTGAAATTCAGTGGCTTGACCTGGTGAGCCTGAACCTTATATATGTACATTACCATCAAAATGGAAACACAGCATTTAAACGTATTGCACTTGAAGATGCCTGAGAATAGTTAGGAGTTTATGGGACTAACTTTAAGAAACTATTCTTGGGGATCCATACCATATGAACTACTAAATGTGAATTTTAAAATAGTATCATGAGACACTCGAAGATAGTAAGAGCCAATTTCTGTGCTGTAGACTCAAGTGGGCCCTTTTGAGCAGGACCTTTGTGATTATGGAGATAAGGGAGAAGGCAGACTTCTGTCTTTGAGAGCTTCTTTTTAGGGGTGTTAGGATTATTTAGCTCCCAGTTGACCCATTCTCAAGTAGTCCAGTCATCCTTGGATGACTGCCAGTCTTCCATGGAATTCTGTGCTTGTGTTGGGATGAGCACTCTCAGAACTGCAGTTACTTCATAATTTCCTGATCACTAAATCTTTTTTAAAACAAACAAACAAACAAACAAACAAACAAACAAAAACAAACAGGGTTGCCTGGGTGGCTCAGTCGGTTAAGCCTCTGACTTTGGCTCAGGTCATGATCTGACGGTTTGTGGGTTCAAGCCCCACTTCGGGCTCTGTGCTGACAGCTCAGAGCCTGGAGCCTGCTTCAGATTCTGTGTCTCCCTCTCTCTCTCTACCCCTCCCCTGCTTGTGCTCTGTCTCTCAAAAATAAATAAACGTTAACAATTTTTTTTTTTAAAACCCACTTTATTATCCTCAGGAAATAATTGTTTATGTATGTAGAGTGACACCTGTCTGTACAGATGTTTATATTATTATGATTGTTGTTTGTAATAGCAAAACCTCAGAAACAACTCAATATTCAACAGTAGTGGATTAAATAAATGAAGCATGTGCTAACTAAGTAGGTTAATTAAATGCTTTATAATCACAGGGTAAGCTTCAAAAATTCAGATTCCTTAGTACCTCTAGAGATTCTTATTTAGTAGATGGGTCCCAAGAATCTGTATTAAAAAAATATTCCCAGGTGATTTTGTTGAGTAATTAGGTTTGGGAACTATAGTATGGTACGTTTATAGAACTTAATAATTAGAATACCACACAGCCATTAAACAGATTCCAATTTTAAAAAGGTTACAAAATATTAACACAAAACTAAATGTGTACACAAAAAGGATTGGAAAGACATACTGCTATACAGGAAGGTTTTTGTTTGTTTTTAAACATTTATTTAGAGGAGAGAGCGTGAGCAGGGGGAGAGTCAGGGAAAGAGAGAGGGAGAGAGAGAGAGAGAGAGAGAGAGAGAAAGAGAGAGAAAATCCCAAGCAGGCTCCCTGCTTTTAGTGCAGACCCTGACACGGGGCTTGCACCCAAGAACTGTGAGATCATGACCTGAGCTGAAATGAAGAGTCAGACACTTAACCGACTGAGCCACCCAGGTGCCCCTATACAGGAAGTTTTTCATGGCTGTATAAGTGAAAGTGAGCTTATGAGAGATTCTTGTCTATTTTCTAAATTTTATTCAAAGAAAATAAGACTTAAGTTTTTCTTTTTATAGCTATAAATGATAAACTCTCAAGCATGGCTACACCTGTGTTTTCCCACTGGTGGCTTTGTGAAGGTTCCATAGGAAGTCAATGAGAGCATCATTGCAAGTGATCTTCCATGCCCCACCCCCCCAAACAACTTGTGAAAGACTTCAAATATGCAGAAAAATGGAAAGAAGTCTACAATGAACATCCGTGTGCTTTTAAGTTCTACAGTTAGTATTTTGCTCTATTTATGCATGTTTCTTTTGATTGCTGCTTTAAGACATTCAAACTGTTAGGCTGAGCATTCAAGAAAAGTTTCATATTTAAGCTCAAAAGATTAAGCCTCAACTACCATTAAATAAGTGCATATCTATGAAAATTAGGACCTGCCTTATAAACAAACACCAATAAGGCATAGAGTGAGGTGATGCCTGTTAAAGCAGCTCCTGGCACAGACCACACAGTTTGAGATGACAGCCGTCATGATCTGCATTCTCATAAACCTGCATCAGCTGCAGGCACAGTCCCTGAAACTCAAGATTAAGAACTTCTCTGACTCTGCTTTGCCTTTGATCTGTATGCTAGCCCAAACGTGGCATATTGATTGATAAGGGGAGCTGGGAGTGTTGGTGGTGGGGGACCTGGACACAGTGGCACCAGCAATCATTCCTCAGGCTTAATAGTGCTGCAGGAGACTAGGCAGTAAGGTTCCACTGCTAACACTGGACATTCCTGCCAGGCAAGCCCTTTTCTGCTGGCAATTGGGTGCTCTGGCTACAAGAATCAAAGAGCTAATGCTTACAGGAGGATGATATATCAGTCCCTCTGGTCAAGAGATAGCACTGTGCTCCCAATTTAAGGCCAACCATTTAGAAATCTGAGCAGCAGGGACTATGACATTTAGTATGTGTGGCCAAATAACAGTTTCTGAAATCCAGGTTTCTCAACTTTTTCAAAATCCGAAAGTTATTCTTCAAGGCTACCTTGATCCTAGATCTCTGAAATGTAACATTATAGATTCTCCCAGTTCCCTGAAGAAGTTGCATTCTCAGCTGAACGACTGAGGAAAGCTTGGTTTGGGTTCTCATGATGGAGTGTCTGAGTGAAGAGGAGGGTCTTTGGAGGTCCTAAGAGATCTCCTTCACTGTATTTAAGGGGCAATTTCTGAGGCATTTGAAAGATTTGCGGGGAAATCACTGCAAGCTGCATGGAGCATGTGTGCATGCAGCCCACGCTTCCCCTCCCGTGTTCTCACCTGTGCTCGGTGTTGGGGAAGCAGCTCCAGGCCTAAGAGCTGTGTGTTTACATGTGTATGAGTCCATTCTGGTATAAAATAAGGGAAAGTGGATGGGAGAAAGGAGCTGATGCAAAATCACCTCAAACTGGAATTGGGGTAGGGTTAGAAAGCAAAGAGACCTGGTTTTTGTGGTATTTCAATCCCAAAGCCCTGCTGGATTTAGGGGACAGATTTCCCCTTTCAAAATATTTGAAGCCAGAGGGGGACCTGAAACTGTTTAAAAATCTGACTTAGTGAAGAGGTCAGGCCCTCAGCACAGCTGACTGACAGGAAAAGGTCAGAGAGAGATGGAAATACCTCTTAGTTTTCTTCAGTCTCCTCTGTTCTTTAATATGCAATGTACAGCTTAAAATTTGGAAAGCAATATATCTGCCATGCAAAGAAGTAGGAACTGTCATCCGTAATCAAGAGAACAGTCACCAGAACAGAGCCATAGATGACCCAGATGTTTGAATTGGAAGACAACTCTTTAAAATACTTTTATAATACTTTAAAACCTTTAAATGCTATTATAGGAGGAAGAGTCTGAGGTGGTAGCATAGGACGACCCTGAACTCACCTTTTCCATGGGCACACTGTATCTGTACCTACACAGAGAAGAGTTCTTCCTGAAGAAGTACTGAGGGCTGATTGAACAGCTGCTGCACAACAAAGGATGACACAGCAAATGGAGACACAGTAATGATGGGAAACCCACCCCTGAGGCTATGAACTATGATAGTGAGAGATAGCATGGAGGGACCCATGTGCAGATTTGCCTGATCTGGGGCATAGCAAAAAAAAAAAAAAAAGGGCAACTAGACTGTAAGTAAGGAAACCCATTTACTAACACTAGAGGGGCCACCAATGGTGGGGAGAACTACTGGAACTCTCTCTGGGGTTGGAGGCACAGGCAAGCACCATTGTTTATGTTTCCTCTCCATCTTGATAGCATGAATGGGAGCAGAGCCCAGGCATTCTGGCTGGCCTGCCACCTCAGTGAACCCTGACCCCTAGTCCACACTAGCTGCAGCCATTCCACCCAAAAGCCCTCCTGCCTGTGCTCTCCCCAGCTCTAGCTATCACACCAGGCTGGCTCTGGCCTGAAGCACCCTGAGGCTTGCTGACCCATGCCAGCTTCAGCTGCAGCTGTCCCATCAGGGCACCCTCTGCATGGAGGGCCTCAGCCTGTGCCCACCTCAGCTCCAGCCATGCCACCAGGGTGGTCCCAACCTGGAGCACCCCAGGACCACCTGGGCCATGCTTGTTTCAGTTTCAGTTGTTCTGCCAAGGTAGTCCCAGTATGGACCACCTTGAAACTCCCCAGCCCACATACTAGCTCCAGATTTTCTGCCAGGATGGCCCCATGCAGCATCACAGGACTACCGGACCTATGTCCACTCCCATCTCCAGCTGTCCTGCCAGGAGGACTCTGGTTCAGAGCACTCTGGGATCTTTAGGCCCATGCCCACCACAGCTCCAGCCATCTCACCAGGATGACCCTGGCACAAAGTGCTGTGGGACCTCCTAGCCTCTGCCTGCTCCAGCCCCAGCCAGCCAGCCAGCCAAAGTTGCCAGACACATGCAACCTATACGGGGGACATTCCTACTCAAGGTTACTCCTTCAAAACTAGGAGAGGTAGTTGTTTTTCTTAATTCACAGAAGCAAACACAAAAAAATCAAACAAAATGAGAAGACAGAGGAATATGCTCCAAATGAAAGAAAAAGACAAACCTTTAGAAAAAGAACTAAATGGCATGGAGATAAGCAATATACCTGATAAAGAGTTTAAAGTGATGGTCATAATGATGCTTACCAGACTGGAGAAGAGTGCATGAATTTAGTGAGGACTTCAACAAAGAGATAGACAATATCAAAAAGAATCAGAGTTGAAGAATACAATAATTGAAATGAAAAACACACTAGAGGAAATCAATAGTAAATTAAGGGATATAAAGAATGGATCAGTGATCTGGAAGACAGGATAGAGTACCCAAACAGCAGAAAGAAAAAAGAATTTTAAAAATGAAGATAGGTTAAGGGACTTCTGGGACAACATCAAGCATCCTAACATTCACATTACAAGGGTACCAGAAGGAGAAAAGAGAGAGAGAGAAAGGGACAGAATACTTATTTGAAGATTTAATAGTTGAAAACTTCTCTAACCTGGGGAATGAAACAGATATCTAGGTCCAGGAATCATAGCTTCAAACAGAATGAACCTAAGGAGGGTTTCACCATGACACATAATTAAAATGGCAAGAAGGAACAATAAAGAGAGAATCTTAAAAGCAGCAAGAGGAAAGCAAACAGTTATGTACAAGAGAACCCCATAAGGCTATCAGCTGACTTTTCAGCAGAAACTTGCAGGCAAGAAGGGAGTGGCATGATATATTCAAAGCGCTGATAGGAAAAAACCCTGCAACCAAGAATATTCTACCCAGTAAAGTTATCATTTGGAATTAAAGGCGTGATACAGAGTTCCCCAAACAGAAGTTAAAAGAGTTTATCACCACTAAACTAGTTTTGCAGAAATGTTAAAGAGACTTCTTTATGCAAAAAAGAAAAGGCCAGGAGTGCCTGGGTGGTTCAGTCGGTTAAGTGTCTGACTTCAGCTCAGATCATGATCTCATGATTCATGAGTTCAAGTCCCATGTTGGGCTCTGTGCTGACATCTCAGAGCCTGGAGCCTGGTTTGGATTCTGTGTCTCCCTCTCTCTGCCCCTCTCTGCCTCTTTCTCAAGAATAAAGAAACATTAAAAAATTTAAAAAAAAGAAAAGGTCATATGTAGAAATGAGAAAATTATGAAAGAAAAAACTTCACTGGTAAAAGCAAACACATAGTAAAGGTAGTAGATCAATCACTTAAAAAGCTAGTATGAAGGTTAAAAGACAAAGGTAGTAAAATCAATTATATATTAAAAAATTAAGAAATTCACAAAATAAAACGATGTAAAGTATGATATCATAACCTAAATAGTGGAGGGGGGAGTAAAACTGTAGTGCTTTTAGAATACATTTGAACTTAAGTGAGTGTCAGCTTATTACAGGCTGCTATATACTTATGATGTTATATATGAACCCATGATAACCACAAACCAAAAACCTATAATAGATATGCAAAAAATGAAGAGGAAACAAATCCAAACATAACACTAAAGTCATCAAACCACAAGAGAAAAGAGCAAGAAAAGAAAGGAACTAAGAAGAACTATAAAAACAATTACAAAACAATTAGCAAAATGGTAATAAGTACATGCCAATCAATAATTAAATGGACTAGATGCTCCAATCAAAAGACATAGGGTGATTGGATGGAGAGAGAAAGAAAGAAAACAAGAAAGAAAGAAAGAAAGAAAGAAAGAAAGAAAGAAAGAAAGAGAAAGAAAGAAAGAGAGAGAAAGAAAGAACGAATGAACGAAAGAAAGAAAGAAAGAAAGAAAGAAAGAAAGAAAGAAAGAAAAAAAACCAAGATCTATCTGTGTGCTGCCTACAAGAGACTCACTTCAGAACTAAAGACACAGATTGAAAGTGAAGGGATGGAAAAATACATTCCATGAAAATGGAAATCAAAAAAAGATGGGGGTAGCAATACTTATATCAGACTAAATAGACTTTAATAAAAACATTGCAACAAAAGACAAAAGGGCATTGCATAATGATAAAGGGTCCAATCTAACAAGAGGATATAACAATTGTAAATATCTATGCACCCAACAGGGAAATACCTAAGTACATAAAGCAAATATTAATAGAAATAAAGAGAAAAATTGACAGTTATACAATACTAGAAAAGGACTTCAACACCACCCCACTTCCATCAATGGATAGATTATCCAGACTGAAAATCAATAAGGAAGGAAACAGTGACTCTGGACAACACATTAGGTCAGATGAACTTAACAGATACATATAGAATATTTCATCCCAAAGCAGCAGCATACACATTCTTTTCAAGTGCACATGGAATGTTCTGTAGGATAGATCACATGTTAGCCCACAAAATAAGTCTCAATAAATTTAAGTAGATTAAAATCATATTAACTATATTTTCTGACCACAATGGCATAAAACTAGAGATCTATTATAAGGGGGGAAAAAAAAAAACCCGGAAGAACACAATCACGGGGAGGCTCAACAGCATGCTACTAAGCAACCAATGGGTCAGTGAAGAATCAAAGAGAAAATAAAAAAAATACCTGAGACAAATGAAAATGGAAACACAATAGTTCAAAAATCTTTGGTATACAGCAAAAGCAATTCTAAGAGGGAAGTTTATAGCAATATAGGCCTACCTCAAGAAACAAGAAAAATCTCAAACAATCTAACCTTACATCTAAAGGAACTAGAAAAAGAAGAACAAATAAAGGCAAAAGTCAGCAGAAGGAAGGCAAGAATAAAGATCAGAATGGAAATAAATGAAAAAATAACTGAAAAGATCAATAAAACTAAGAGCTAATTCTTTAAATAAACAAAATTGATAAACCTTTAGCCAGACTCAAGAAAGAAAAAAGAGAGAGGACTCAAATAAATAAAATCATAAATGAAAGAGGAAAAGTTACAATTGACACCACAGAAATACAAAGACTTATGACACTGCTTTGAAAAATTATATGTCAACAAATTGGACAACCTAGAAGTAATGGGTAACTAAAACACTCTTTCAAGACTGAATCAAGAAGAAATAGAAATTCTGAACAGATCCATCACCAGTACCAAGACTGAATTGATAATAAAAAAAATCTTCCAGCAAACAAAAGTCCAGGACCAGATGACTTCATAGGTGAATTCTACCAAATATTTAAAGAGTTAATAGCTATTTTTCTCAGACTATTCCAAAAAGTAGAAGAGGAAATAAAACTACCAAATTGATTCTAGGAGGCCAGAATTACCCTGATATCAAACCCAGATAAAGACACCACACACACACACACACACACACACACACACACACACACACACACTATAGGTCAATATCCCTGATGAACATAGATGCAAAAATCCTCAACAAAATATTAGCAAACTGAATTCAACAATACATTAAGAAGATCATCCATCACAAATAAGTGGGATTTATTCCAGGGATGCAAAAATGGTTCAACATCCACAACTCAATCACTGTGTGTGATACACCACATTAACAAAATGAAGGATAAAAATCATATGAACATCTCAATAGATGCAGAGAAAGCATTTGACAAAATTCAACACTTATTAGTGATAAAAACTTTCAACAAAGTGAATTTAGGGGGAACATACCTCAACATAATAAAGGGCACATATGACAAAGTAACAGCTAACATACTCAATGGTGAAAAGCTGAAAGATCTTCATCTAAGATCAGGAACAAGACAAGAATGTCCAGTCTTGCCACTTTTATCCAATATAGTACTGGAAGACTTAGCCATAACAATCAGACAACAAAAAGAAATAAAAGGAATCCAATTTGATAAGGAAGAAGTAAAATTATCACTTTTGCAGATGACATGATACTATATATAGGAAACTCTAAAGACTCCACCAAAAAACTATTAGATATAATAAATGATTTCAGTAAAGTTGCAGGATATAAAATTAATATACAGAAATCCGTGGCATTTCTATACACCAATAAGCCAGCAAAAAGAGAAAATTAAAAAAGCCTATTTATAATTGTATAAAAAAGAATAAAATATACCTAGGAATAAATTTAACTAAGGAGGTGAAAGGCCTTTGCTCTGAAAACTATAAGACTTTGAAAAAAGAAATTGAAGATGACACAAACAAATGGAAAGATATACCACACTCATGGATTGGAAGAATTACTATTGTTCAAATGTCCATACTACCCAAAGCAACCTAGAAATTCGATGTGATACTTATGAAAGTACCAGTAATATTTTTCACAGAACCAAAACAAATAATCTTAAAGTTTGTATGGAACCACAAAAGACTGTAAATACAGTCTTGAGACTGTAATCTTGAGAAAGAAGAACAGAGCTGAAGATGTCACAATCCCAGATTTCAACCTATATTACAAATCTACAGTAATGGAAACAATATGATACTGGTACAAAAATAGACCTACAAATCAATGGAACAGAATAGAGAGCCCAGAAATAAATCCACAGTTATATAGTCAATTAATGTACAACAAAGGAAACAAGAATATACAATGGAGGAAAGATAGTTCTTTTCAATAAACAGTGCTGGAAAAAGTGGATAGCTACATGCAAAAGAATGAAACCAGACCATTTTCTTATACCATAAACAAAAATAAACTCCAAATGGATTCAAGATCTAAATGTAAGACCTGAAACCTTAAAGGTCCTGAAAGAAAATATAGGCTGTAATCTTTTGGATATCAGCCATTGCAATATTTTTCTGGATCTATCTCTTTCAGGCAAGGGAAACAAAAACAAAAATAAACTATTGGGACTACATCAAACTAAAAAGCTTTTGCATAGCAAAGGAAACCATTAACAAAATGGAAAGACAACTTACTGAATGGGAGAAGATGTTTGCAAATGACGTATCTGATAAGGGATTAATACCCAAAATATATAAAGAACTCATACAACTCAACATCCAAAAAACAAATAATCCAATTAAAAATGGGAAGAGGACCTTACTAGGCATTTTTCCAAAGAATACATAAGGTAGCAAAAAGATGAGAAGATTCTCAACATCATTAATCATCAGACAAATGCAAATCAAAACCACAATGCAATATCACCTTACACTAGTCAGAATGGCTAGAATCAAAAGGACAAGAAATGACAAGTGGAGAAAACAGAACCTTCATGCATCGCTGGTGGGAATGAAAATTTTTGCACCCATTATGGAAAACCACTATGGGGTTTCCTCAAAAAATTAAAAATAGAGACACTATATGACACAGTAATTCTACTTCTGAGTGTTTACCTAAAGAAAATAAAAACACTAATTCCAAAAAAGATATACACATCCCTCTGCTTATTGCAACATTATTTACAATAGCTAAGATATGGAAGCAACCTAAGTATCCATCAGTAGATGAATGGATAAAGATGTTCAAGTTGACCTTTGAACAATGCAGGGGTTAGAGATGCTGACCCCCTCCACAGTAAAAAAAAAAAAAGAAAAAATCTGTACATAACTCTTCCCAACCCCAAAACCTGAATACTCAAGCCTTACTGATAACACAAACTGTCAATTAACACATATTTTATGTTACATGCATTATATACTGTATTCTTTTTTTTAAATTTTATTGTCTGTTTTATTCCAATTTTTAAAAATGCTGGTTGCAGCCCACTAAATTGATCTCAGAACCCACTAATACATCTTAATCCAGAGGATGAAAAACACTGGTCTAGAAACTGAAGAGCTCACAAGGAGACTCTCCTTTTTCTAAGCCTCTCAACTGACTCTGAGACTGGATCTCACTTCCTAGTCCTGAGGGTCACTTATCAACCAATTGACAAAAACTGACTAAGCAGTCACATATCTCTCACCTCCTGGAACTTCGTCCATCTGCCTCCTTTTCTGGCTACTTAGAATTCAGAATGACCAATCAGTCTTTTTTTTTTTTCCTTTTTTTTAAACATGAAATTTATTGTTAAATTGGTTTCCATAAAACACCCAGTGCTCATCCCAACAGGTGCCCTCCTCAATACCCCTCACCCACCCTCCCCTCCCTCTCACCCCCATCAACCCTCAGTTTGTAACTGTATTCTTATCATAAATTAAGCTAGAGAAAAGAAAATGTCATTTAAAAGTGTAAGGAATAGAAAATACATTTACAGTACTCTATTGTATTTATTGAAAAAAATCCATGTATAAAGGAACCCACACAGCTCAAATCTTATTATTCAAGGTTAACTATGTATACAATGGAATAGTAATCAGCTAATAATTAAATCTTATCATCCTCAACAACATGGGTGGACCTAGAGGTTATTAGGGTAAGTGAAATAGTCAAACAGAAAAAGGCAAATACCATATGATTTCACTTATATGTGGAATCTAAAAAGCAAAGAAAACAAAGGAAAAAAAAAACCAGAAACAAACTCATTAATACAGAGAACAAACTGATAGTTGCCAGAGAGGGTAGGTTGGGAGGATGGGCAAAATAGTGAAGGAATTAAAAGGTACAAACTTCCAGTTATAAAATAAATCACGAGGATGGAAAGTAGAGAGTAGGAAATACAGCTAATAATGTAATAACTTTGTATGGTTACAGATAGTGACTGCACTTATCATGGTGAATATTTTGTAACATATAGAATTGCTGAATCACCATGTTGTACACCCAAAGTTAATATCATATTGTATATCAACTATACTTCAATAAAAAATACTATTATAAATACATCGAATAACGTACAGGAGAAAAGGGCCAAAATGGGTGAAAAGAGGAGGAATTTCAGCAGAGAAATGCTATAGCTGAAACTGCTTTCAGTGCTTCCTTGTTATGGCAATGGCCTGCCTGTGCAAACTTAACCTTTTCATAACTACCGAGAATATATCCCCAGACCACACTTCCTTTTTAATCATCTATAAACAAATATTTATCTCCTGAGGGCTCTCTGGGCCCCTGCATTTTGCTTTTTAAATGAAAGTTACCATGGGGACTCTTACCCGCCCCTCCCCTCCCCAAAAGCCCCTGCTGCCCTGCTGGAGAGGAGCCAGGTCTAGGGAAGGGTTCTCTGTGTACTCTGGGCTCTGAGGGCCACATCCAAGAGCCTCAGACATCTGGAGAGCTAGGACGTGGAGCTTGCCAGCTGGAGAATGGCTCCAGGTCGAGGCCGGACTCTGAGTCATTGTCCATCTTCCCAGAAGCCAAAGTCAGACCTCAGTAATGAGGCTCCATTCCTGCTTGTCAGTAAAGAAACAGGGAGAACGGGCTCCATCTTATCCCCAGCGCTGGCCTGGGTGGGGACAGTAGCCTTCTTTGTGAGCTTGGAGGGGCCCCCATGTGTCACAGATCTCTGGAATCGACGGGGACACCCGGGAGCTATGAGGGTATCAATCGCAGATCCATCTCTAACACAGTCCTGGAGGCCTATCTGTCTTTGCTTTTGGAGCACTGATGGCTGTGAGGGAAGCCCCCACATCTGGCTCAGAGGCCAAGAGGAAGGAGGAGCCCATCTGCCACAGAGTTGGGCGGTGGGAGACAGGAGGCGGAGGTGGTCTGACGGGCCAATGACAGGGCATACTTCAGATTTTTGACAAAGGTTGAGTCAGCTGTGAAATCTGTTTTCCTATATAATGAGGTTCCGTGATGCCTGAAGATGAACTGGCTTTAATATTAATTCAGCCATTTGGGCTATGTCAGGTTATATTGACATTTATTATTTATTGGTTTACATTGGAGGTGTGTGGGGGGGGAAGGTTTTAGGATGATAGACATAAAAGCTGTCTTCGGCCCTCAGCTGGATATCCCAGGGTGTCACAAGATGGCAGCCTAACACAAGGATTGAATCCATGGCTGGCAGCCTCCTCCCACGTCTTGGAGTTATTTTTCCTCGCAGCCTGTCAAAAACCTGGTTTACCATCTACTTCAAAGAATTGCAGCCCTGGGTACTAAAAACCATGACCATCCAGGAGATGGGGTTATTTCTCTCTAAACAATGTAACTTGATCAACACTTTCCCTGCCAGAACGGATGGTTGCCGAGTTAAGTGGTTTCAACAAGATAGAGGTTAAAAGGAGAGAGAAATGATGAGACCCTGGGGAAGGAGGCGTGATCGTGGCTGACATTCAGAAATTGATGGCGCATCAATGAGGTGGAGGGAGAGGAGGCGAGGAGCAGAGCTGCCGGCTGGATCGTGGCTAGATTGCAGCCGGTTCCGGATGGGGCTGCTTGGAGGAAGGTGAGGGAATTTCCACTGCGGTGGGGTTTGTTTTTGGAGGTGCCCTTTTTCCCTTTTGCTATGAAATGATTTTCTGTCCAGTGACTTTGTTATTACCAGGGAGAGAGACACTCATAGCCACAGAGTAAATAATACAACATTGGGCAGTGATGGATAGACATGAGCTCATGAATTTCATGTAACAAGTGTCCTTTTCTGTGTTTATGGAGGTAGAAATCAAGACAAAGGGAGCTGAGGCTACTTAGCAAAATTGCTACCAATTAGGCTTTATTTATTTTTTGACATTGGACTCTCTCTGGTGACATTTATTTGTGACATCTGGGTGAGGAAGCTCTTGATGGTAGTTTTCCCTCCTCCTTATCAAGGGACAGCAAGTGCTTGTGGAGAGAGGAGGGAGGCGGAGAGGGCAGTGGAACCAGGCACTACTCCTTATTACAGGCTGCATGTGGGAATCGCTCGCACCCACTGCAGGGGGGCGGGGGGCACTTGTGTAGAGAGCATCTGTGAAGGGACGCCCGAGTGACTGAGTGTCTGCAATTGACTGAAAAGCACAGAGAGGGGCTGCCTCAGCAGCAGAAGAGGTGGCTTCCTGAACAGTGCGAGTCCAGGGGCACCATAAAATAACCCTGTCCTCCACCCCCAAAGGTATAGTAACAGGCATGCTCCTGCTCAGGGAACCACGGTGCTTGCAATTCCAATGGAGAATCATTCTTTCATGGGGAGTGTTGCTGTCTCCGGAGTTTTATTTTGAAATACAAATACTAATTGAGGGTGATAAATAAACTCTGCCATGTGAAAAGTGAGCCCCTCACCTGGCCCGCTGAGCCACAACTGAGTCAAGACAGGGGTGGGGGGATGGGGACAAGGGGAGGAGATAAAAAGCGACTTGGCTCATTTAACCCTTTTGCCTCCGCAATGAAAACCAGGACGTAGAATTTCATTTGACAGGGACAGAGTCCTGAGAGCTTGACTTATCTTGGTTGGGTGTAACTGGGGAGAAGTGAAATGTTTTCCTTCTTTATTATTTTCTAGCCTTCCTTCCACTGAGGATGTTGATAAAACTGTATGCAAAGACCACTAGAGGGGCAGGTGTGGGGAGCACTCCTGTGTCTGCCTCTTGTGTAAAGTGGGCCACTTTGCTTCACCCAGCTATGGCAGGCAGTAAATTCTGCTTGCCCCGAGGCTGATTGCTTTACCAGGCAATTGCCCCTCCCTCCTGGAGCTACATACACATGCTTTCCTTGAAAGCACAGAGCACAAATTTCTCATTGTGCTTGAAAGGTTATCTGTTATTAATGCAGAATCCCAAACAGAGAACCAGTCCTGAGGTATATGCGTGCTGCATTGGAGGCATATAAATTCATTCGGATGCCAAGGTGGACCTTCCTTTATTTTTCTTTCATTAGGTAATTGATCACTAGCATCGATCAGAAAAAAATTATGCCTTGTTGACCATATTCTCGGATAAAGATCAATGAAGTTAATTTTCAGTACATCAATTTCCACACCAGGCACTAATTGGAAGGGATAAAGCTGTGTGACGTGTCACTGGGTGTGACCCAGGACAGCCACACCCTCAAAGGGGGTCCAGGAAATTTGATTTTACCAACCTATAATAAAATGGGGAAATTGCACCTGGCAGATGGAGGTTTCAAGCTGTTCCAATCTTATAACATGAATACTATTTGATGCTCCCTGGGCATCCTTTCTGAGAAGGAAAAATGACAGAGCTGGTAGCAGCCCCTGTTCCTTGTACTGCAGATCTGAGCCTCTTCCTCCTTCCCCTCCAGCATACATCCCCCACCACCCCCAAGCCCATATCTTGCCACCCTTGTGGGAAAACTTTCTTTTGAGAGATGACAATTAACAATTGTGTCAAATGTATAGAAAGCCAGAAATCATCTACCAGCAAAGGCTTCTAGGGTCAGAGTATAACATATTGCCTTTTTGTAAATTGCCTTTTTAAAATGACATGTGTTTTGGTCTTCTGAAGGTGGGCCTGATTAATTGTTACCTTCATGGGAGATGTGGATGGTGTGAGAGAAGGTGCAGAGGCTTTGGACAGCTGGTCAGGAAGTGGATCAGAGAAGCATTGGTTCCAGGGTTCTGGGAATCTGGAGTGTCAGAGCCCCTGCTGCAGATGCCTGCATTGGCCTGTGATGGAGGAGGCAATGCAGAGGAGGAGCTGCCACAGAGGAAGGCCCAACTGAGTCACAGACTCTAGTCTAGTCTGGATTCTTATGCACTAAGCAGGAGAGGTTCCTTACCTACAACATCTCCTTACCTGTGGCTTCTTTACGGCACTTGCCTGATGTTGAATTGTAATGGCAGAGTGTCTTATGACTCCTGGGCATGGGGCACCTGAATGTTTCCTTTTTCCAACTGCCCATTTGACTTTAAAACAATTCAGGTGTTTTTCAGCACAAATTATTGTTAAAATAACCAAGTGCCATTTTTAGTGGGACCAAAAGGTCAAGAAATTAGGTTTAAATGAAATACAAGGAGAGGTGCCTGGGTGGCTCAGTGAGTTAAGCATCCAAGTTCAGCTCAGGTCATGATCTCATGGTTCGTGAGTTCAAGCCCTGCATTGGGCTCTGTGCTCACAGCTCAGAGCTTGGAGCCTGCTTTGGAATCTGTCTTCCAAATCTCTCTCTGCCCCTCTCCCCTTCTCTCTCTCTCAAAAATAAATAAATATTTTTAAAAATCTTTAATGAAATACAAAGAGAATATAGTCAGATGATTTGACTGATTTGACCATCAGAGTACATTGCGTTGTTGAGAGGAGTAAGGAGGGTATCTGCTTCCTTAAGATTTTAAAAATGGAATAACCAGCCACCTATTCTATCTAGATTATGTTGCTATTCCTCACCCAGTGTCAAGAGGATGAACTAGTTGGTGTTCAAGGTTCTCTTGGCTTGAGGACTTGAGGAGTCCATGAGTGTTGTATGATAAATTAGTAGGTGCATGTATGTCTTGGGAGCTTTGGGGGGGCAGGGCCCCAGAGATCCTGCTATGGGCTAAATTATGTGCCCTCCTCCTGCCCCGATTCATATGTTGAAGCTATAATCCTCAATGTAATAATATATAGAAATGGCACTATAGTCATCAGGTTTGGGTGAGATCATAAGTGTGAGGCTCTCATGATGGGATTAGCACCTTGTAAGAAGAGACACAAGAGAGCTTGCTCCCTTTCTTTTCACCATGTGATGACACAGTGAAAAGGCAGACATGGTCAAGTCAGGAAGAAGGTCCTCAACAGAACCCACAATTCTGGCCCCCTGATCTTGGACTTCCAGCCTCCAGACTGTGAGAAGATGAATTTTGTTTGTATAAGCTGCCAAGTCTGTGGTAATTTATTATGGCAGCTAGAGCAGACTAAAACACTGCCCAAGGAGGTTCAGACTGCTGTGTCTGCAGAGGGGCCTGATGATATGCATTAATAGGCTCTTTGTTACAGGTGGTGGGAAGTTTGTCTGCCCCCTCTGGGCAGTGGTCCTGAAGACTTCAGTGGACTGGCAGTCATAGGCTCTTCTCTAATTTTGGTGGGATGCTCCCAGTTTCTTCCCCCTTCTACTCTGTAGACTCTTACTTAACTCCTGCTAAGAAAAAAAAAAGATCAGAGGAGTTTAACTTTTTCCTTAAGAGATTTCTGTGTAACTTGGAAAAAAACCCCACAAAACAACCCAATAAATGACCCTTTATCAAAACACCCTCCTATGCTCCCAGGAACATTCTTCTATGTCTAAAGACATACGTAATTTTACTGTGCAAAAACAAGCAGGACAAAACCTGGAATTCAAGGGCCTCCTGTCAGGAGCTGTACCCCATTTGTCAGTTCACAAGTTGGCCTGCCAGTGTCATAGATGCTGGGTCAGATGCCAAGGGCTCCATTCTCACAAGCAGTCATGGTAGCCCATAATCAGCATTTTCCTGTGCTGGTTCAACTCAGTGGGTTGTGTTACAGGAGGGGAATCTTTAGGGTCTCTGAATTTTTGTATTGGGAAGTCAGCATTCCTGCCCTTCACTACAGAGGGAGAGCAAATCTATCTCTGTCTTTCAAGGCTATTCACTATATAAACATCCTTGAAAAGTAGTTCAGAACAAAGGCCACTGGTGCTTCTCTTCACAAGGTATGAAGAAATGTGAGACATCCATGAGGAACTGTCCCCCAACATCTCCATGACCCATGTCTGTCCTCACCCCTGCCTCACACTGCATGTCCAGTCATGACAAACCGCTTATCTCCTTGCCTCATGCGATGCTTGTTTGCAATGCTTTCTTCCTCCCCAGATGCTTCTTGCTCATCCTTTAAGGAATGAATGCACTGTCCCTAGGCTCAGTTAGAAGGCCCACCCTGGCAAGCTTTGCATGCCAGACCATTAATTCCTTGACAAAGAGTATAGGGTGTGGCATGCTCTTCCAGAGTGAAGAGCCCTTCCTTGGTTTCCCAAGACCATCTACAGTCATTGCCACTCTAAGGGATCCTGGGAAAATTCAGATGTGAGTGTGGCTCATCTTTGCATGTGAATCTTTCCTACCCTAGTTATCTGCAAGTGCCCTGAAGACAGAGCTCTTTGTTGGACACCTTGGCAGAGTAGCAGGCAGGTTTTTGGTACATGTTAAGTCCTCACTGATAAGTGGGCTCAGCAGGTGCAGTACTGGCCAAACACATGTGCTGCTGATCTGTGCTGCAGTGAGGTCCTTTTTGGGATACTGAGGTTGCCTGCTGGACACAATTCTCTGAAATTGTATTGACCTGCACACACTTTTGCAAGTAGCTATAGTCTTTGCAAGAAGCAGCCCTAAATCATACCAGATTTGTTGAGATCTGGGTTCAGATGTTTTCTGTTAATTAAAAGCTGCACTTTCTCATTTTGAACTATGGCAGAGAATTTCTTGGGGAAGGAAACATCTCTGTGTTCATGAGATTTCTCCCCTACAGAAGACAGAATCAAGTTAATCTTGATTTGCAAGTTAATGCAAATATTTATTGAGCATTTACAGTTTGTGGGGAAATTAGGAACATGGGAAGAGGGTGTTCATGACAATCTGGTCCATACTCTCTGGAAGTTTCTATCCAGCAGGATGAGATCATGGCATTGAATGAGAGCAAGTCTTGCAAATTTTAGACAAATAACCAGGAGACAAGGCTTATTTGCCTACATCTAGAAGTAGATCAATATTATTTATTGTATTGTATAACACATGACCCCAAAACTGATTGTCTTAAAAGAATATTTATTACTTCAGTGTCTGTGGGTCAGGAATTTGGGAGTGGGTTCACTGAGTTATGTCTTGGGGTTCCTCATCTTGCAGCCCAGATACCAGCCACAGATTCAGTCATCTGAAGGCCTGACTTGGGCTGGAGGGTCTGCTCCCAAGAATGGCTCATCCACATGGATGTGGGCAGGGGACCTTGGGTGTCTTTCCATTGGGCTGTTTGACTATCTTCACAAAATGGCAGCTGGCTTCCCCAGAGTCAATGACAAAGCAAGTGAGAAGCTGCAGTATCTTTTTTGATCTACCCTCCAAAGACATCACCATGTCTGCAATATGCAATTAGTTGCACAGGACAGTCCTCCTCAATGCGGGAGAGACAATACCAGGAGACAGGGGACCATTTTGGAGTCTGGCTACCAGGGTTGTCTCCTGCTAGCAAAGGGACCCAGGTGTAGAGAGCAAAGTGCCCAAATGTCTCTGTGTCTGTTCTTACTCCTGAACAAACTGATAGCCTCTGTGGGGACTACTTTTGGAACCTCTGCCTCAGGCCCCAGGCAGCAGTGGTAGCTCTGAGTCTGCCCTGGGGATGTTGCTAGTGACTGCCTGTGATCATGGATGCCTTTGTTTAAGAGAATTTTCCTGGCAGGGCAGTGGGGAAGGAGCAGGTGGCTGTGCACTGTCTCTGTCCTCTGAACTGGCCCCCATGAGATTGCTCTTTTTTCTCCACTTTGCACCTTCAGTACAGAAGCTTTCTCAGTCCTTCATCCAAGGGATGGTGGTTTACTTATCTCAAAAAGAAGACTTTGCACTGCTGACCTAGATTGGTCTCAGCAAGAGTAAGATGCATTTTCTCCCAGGACCCAGGCAGTCAGCCCCCAAATGAAGTTTATTTAATAAAGGAATTAGTTCCAGTTGAATTCTTGAGATGAAATTATGGGTTCATTTGAAGCAAAATTGAAGGGGCAGCAAACTCAAAGGTCAAGAAGAAGCTAATGAACACTGTTTTCTAAGCATATGGTGACGCACCATCTGAAAGATGCAGTTTCCAGAATGACATTTTCATTTTCCAGGCTTGTGGCTTACTGTATTTCTCCTTCTCATACATACCTTATGTAGGACTAAATTCTATCACAAATACACACATAGGCCATGGCTCTTTGTGTCCTGTTTCCATTCCTGGAGCAGGGCCCCCAGAGCTGATGTCTTGGAATGAGCCCCTTCAGATTTCCTGTAGGGAACACTAGCTGTTTGTGTCTACTGGCACGAGTCCCACCCCCCACCCTCCCATTCCTGAATAATTTGACTTCTTCTTCATTTTTAGCCCATGTGCATTCAGTGAAGGTGAGGCCATCCTGGGCTCAAACAGTCAGCACATTGAGTTCCCTTGGCCCTGGAGATTGGTTCCAAATGAGCATATGATCCAGGCCAGGTGGGTCAGAACCAGTACTCAACTCTGGAACTTTTGTAGAGCTGGTGACAAAATGGTGCTGCCATTAGCTAACAACCATATGTAGCTACCCATATGTCAGGAAACCTGGGAGTGTTCTGGAATGAGCTGCATCCAAATCCAGCTCCATAAATTCTGTTTTGGCTTCAACCAGTTTGGATTACCATGTTCTGTCAATATGATATACTTCTGCTTTGTGGAAATCAGGTAGTTGTACCTCTCCTATGTGGAATTTAATACTTCAGTACAGATACTATGGAGAGTGGATTTCCTTAGTGTCTTGTATATGTCACACAATTTGGGTCACCCGAAAGAGTCCTAAACTGTGGTTGTGAGCACTATGTACAGATGCCCACTACCTCATTGCATTTATGAGACTTTCTGCCATCACTCTGGGAGATAAGTCTCAGAGTTGCAGGCTTGGGCTGGTAGAAACAAATCTGAGGCTTTCTTTCCAGCTGTCATAGTTTGGCATGTGACCTGCCCATGTGTTGTCAATCTCTGGAGAGCAGTACATGGATTGCAGACTTTCTTTCTAATCTGCAGTCTTCATGCTTTGGCACCCATTCTTCCCTCCTTGTGGGGCTAAACCCTTCCCACTCCTTTTTAAAAAATTTTTTAAATTTTTATTTATTTTTGAGAGAGAGACAGAGACAGAGAGTGAGCAAAGGAGGGGCAGAGAGAGAGAGAGAATGAGCCACAGAATCTGAAGCAGGCTTCAGGCTCTGAGCTGTCAGCACAGAGCCTGATGTGGGGCTTGAACTTATGAACCATGAAATCATGACCTGAGCTGAAGTTGGATGCTTAACTGACTGGGCCACCCAGGCACCCCTACATCCTTCTCTCTGCTCATCTCCTAGGATCTTGCTCCATCAATTATTCTCCTTCCACATCTCAGCCTTTACCCGTCAACTGCCTTTTCTTCCTTAGACTATGCGCAGATTGAAGACTTGGACACTGAGCAGAAAGTGTCCCCTCCACCCTCAACACCTTGGTCTTGCCTTTCCTAGCTACTAATGTCCTTCCATTCTCAGCCAAGCTTCTTGAAAGTATGGCCTGTACCACTTCCGCCCATCTCATTCACTTACTCCCAGTTCAATTTTCTCTGGTAAAGGGGACCAGTTTTCCATATTGGCAAAACCAGTGAAACAAGCACATGCAAAGCCACTGCACAGGATGTACTCATAGCAGGGGTGGCATTGTGCCTGCATATGCCTTTCTGACATTGATGCCCAGGGCCTCTGGGACAAGGACACGTAGAGTCCTGCAGTTTCTCGAAACTCTACAAGCCCTGGGTTTTACAGCTTAATTCTCTGATGAGCTTTCTTCCATTTATGTCTTTCTTCTACTCCTCTATCATGGTCTCTTTTGCACGTACCCCACCCCATGGGTTTTATATTTAGTATACTGTCCTTACTCCATTACAAGTTTCCTCCAGTTGCACTTATGGTTTTAGTTACTAGCTCTATGTACGGTGCCTAAATATTTACCTCTGGTCCTAACCTCTCCCATGAATTGAGTGAGTTTCCAGGGAGAGGGAAGTCCATACAGAGCCCAGTGGTTTCCTTAAGATAAGGACTCTGTGTGGAGGATCCAGGGAGGCCAAAGTAGCTAAAATTTGCAGGCAGATACCAAGGCAGGGGGTGAAGAGAAAAGGATAGGAAGGGAGGGAGGGAGAGGGAAATGGAGAGGAGAGGAGAAGAGAGGAGAAGAGAGGAGAGGAGAGGAGAGGAGAGGAGAGGAGAGGAGAGGAGAGAGGACTTTGGAATTCTTCAGGTTCCACTCAAGTCTTCAACTGAGTACCAATCAGTGCATGCCTGTAAGGAAACCACTTGGGGCAATTGAAAGGGACCATGGGAAAGACGTAGGTAGAACAATCCCTGGAACTCACACACGGCTGGGATAAATCTTGTTCTCAATAGCAAAAGTGGAAAAATTTTGTAATACCCAGGACCCCAGGAAATATACTCTGTACTCCACAATTTACATGAAATGAACAAATTTCTTGAAAGACACAAATTACTAAAGCTTACTCAAGAAAAAAGTAGATAATCCAAATAGCCCAATATCTATTAAAGAAATTAATACCTTCCTGGGGCACCTGGGTGGCTCAGTCTGTTAAGTGTCTGACTTCAGCTCAAATCTTGATCTCCCGGTTCATGGGTTCAAGGCCCGTGTTGGGCTCTGTGCTGACAGCTCTGAACCTGGAGCCTGCTTTGGATTCTGTGTCTCTTTCTCTCATTGCCTCTCCCCTGCTCGTGTTCTGTCTCTCTTTCTCTTTCTCAAAAATAAAAATAAATGCAAATAAATACCTTCACAAAGGGGCACCAGGTTGATTCATCAATAGAGCATGTGACTCTGATCTTGGGGTCATGAGTTCAAGCCCCACATTGGGTGGGGAGCATACTAAAACAAAAACAACAACAAAAAACAAACCAGCGAAAAACTTTCCTTAAAGTAAACTCACCTGGTGGCTTTAGTGTAGAATTTCACCACTCATTTAGAGAAGAAATAATACCAATTCAATCCAAACCCTTCTAGAAAATTGAAGATGAGGGAACACTTCCTAATTCATTCTATGAGGCCAGAATTATCTTCAATTTCAAAACCAGAAAAAGACATTACAAGAAAAGAGGACTGAAAATTAAGATTTCTCATGAACATAGATGTGAATATTCTTAACAAAATTTTAGCAGATTGGTTTCAACCAAACATAAAGAATAAATCACAACCAAGTAGAGTTTATCCTAGGAATGCAAGAGTAGTTTAACATTTGAAAATAAATCAGTGTAGTTCATTTTTAACAGACTAAAATGTAATATCATATGATCATCTCAATGGACATAGAAAATGATTTGACAAAATCCAACATTTAAGCATGGTAAAAATTGTTTAAAAAATCATAAACTTGGTAAAAATACATGGTGAACAGGAATAGAACACAGTTTTGTCAACCTGATAAAGGGTTTCTGTGGAAAATCTGCTAATGGTGCAAGACAAAGTACTTTTCCATAAGATCAATAGCAAGACAGGTATGTCCATTCTTAGCTCTTCCATTCACTTGTATGCTGGAGATGGTAGTTAGTGCAATAAGGCATGAAAAGAAAAACAAAGCAAAACAGCATACAATTAGTAAAGGAAGAAGCTAAACCATGTTGTTTTAAAGTGTTTTTTTTTTGATGTTTATTTATTTTTGAAGGAGAGAGAGGCAGAGCATGAGTGGGGGAATTGCAGAGAAAGAGGGAGACACAGAATCCGAAGCAGGCTCCAGGCTCTGAGCTGTCAGCACAGAGCCCAATGTGGGGCTCTAACCCACGGACCGTGAGATCATGACCCAAGCTGAAGTCAGATGCCCAACCTACTGAGCCACCCAGGCGCCCCAGAAGCTAAACCATATTAACTTGCTGATAGCATCTACCTATGTAGAAAATTATAAGGAATTTACAAAAAACAGCTACAGAAATTATAAGTGAGTTTAGTAAGGTTGCAATAAAAAGATCAATATGAATAAGTACATTGCATTTCTTCATACTAGCAATAATGAGAAATTTAAATTTAAAATAATGCAATTTATGATAGCATTAAGAGTTTGAAATATATACAGATAAATTTGGCAAAATATGTGCAAGTCCTGTAGATTGGAATCGATAAGTCACTGCTGAGAGAAATTAGAGACTCACATAAATGAGGAGACATATACCATTTTCATGGATCACAAGACTCAATATTGTTAAGATGTCAATTCTCTTCAACTTTATTTATAAATTTAACATAATCCCAGTCAAAATCCCAGACGTTTTTTGTAGAGACTGACATGCTAATTAAAAAATTTATATGTAGGGACACCTGGGTGGCTCAATTAGTTAAGAATCTGACTCTTGATTTCAGCTCAGGTCATGATCTCATGATTCATGGGATCAAGCTCCACATAAGAGTCTGCAGTGATAGCACATTGGGAATCTCTCTCTCCTTTTCTCTCTGCTCCTCCCCAACTCATGTGCATGCTCCCTCTTTCTCTCAAAATAAATAAACATTAAAAAATTTATATATAAGTGCAACGGTCCTAGGTTAGCTAAAATAATTTTGAAAAAAAAAAAAGAACAAAGTTGGAAGACTTGCATTAACTGGACAGGGAGCAGGTAAGTGGCCAATTGTACTTGGGGTTTTATGGCCAGGCCTGGTTTGGCAAATCTTACACTCACATCTCATTGCCAAGGTTGAGTCACTTTGTGTTACAGACTGGATGTTGGCCCACCCTGATCCTCTTGGGTCACTTTCATTCATCACATGCACCTCTCCCCAAGCATCTGTGGGCTTTCGACTAATAGACCATACTTGCAGCCTTCTGTGGGATGTTCTTGAGCACCAGGGCCTCCTCTGAGCAGCCCATAAACATGACTGTCTGCTGTTAGGGAAGAAATGCCCAGAATCTTTGCTTTGAGGCAGGTCAGACTCTGAGGTGTATTTTATGTTTCAGAGCTTCCCAAGGGATCAGGTTGAATCTGGAACTTCACTGAGAATCAAACTCCTGATTGCCTTTTCCCTTCTCTGTCCTGCTTCCCCCCTACTCCCTTACTAGCTTCTTCAGCAGTACTTTTTCAACAAATCAATAGCACCCAAGAGAAGCAAGTGCTGGTGAGCATCTAGCTAGTTTCACAGGTCCTTATTGGCCTAACTTTGTCTTTTAGACACTTGGGTCTAGGCTTTCTTCTATGAAGAAAACTCCCCCTTTTGTCTCCACCAATGAGTGGCTCTGTTGAAATGTCTGCTTCCCTTCACTAGACTGGCTCTCCTGTGGTCAGAAGCTAAGCCATGTTCATCTGTGCATCCCCGGTGCTCATGCAGCCTGATGGCAGGCATACAGCAACTGCTGGATGATGTACTCTTCCTGAACTTCATGCTTCATGAGCTTCAGCTGCAAGGGTAGCATGAGGTATCATCCAAGGGTCTTTTTTTCTCTGCTGTCTCCCTGATGTGAAGAGTTGAGATATCCAAGAAGGTAGCTAGAGAGGGAAGTTGGACCCTGGCTGCTATTCTCAGTCCAGTTTTCTGAACTCCGGGCTTTGCACAAAAGTTTAAATCATCCCTGCCCCTCTACCCCCCCAGGCATTACAGCTCCCAAATTACACACTCTATTGCTCTGCAATTAAGCAATAATGCAATTAGAACTAATGCAGCAAAGATGATGATCTGTGGGGCTCGTTCATAAAAATGCTTCATTTAAATATTGAGCTCGTTGCAGAGAAAGAATAAACAGACATATTTCTTCTCTTTTTCTTCTTTTTTACATAAAAAGGAATTGGTCTCAAAACAGTTGTGGATTTTATTAGTCATCATGTCTGTTCAGCCTGTGGCTTTCTGCCTTGAGATGCATCAGAGGAGTCTCTCCCTTGTGGTATCCACTTTGCTCATCTCTGCCATGCAGTGGGGGTGGCTCTGCAGGCAGATCACGTCCTTGCAAATTGCGCAGCCCCTCTGATGCTTTGCCATGTTGTTTCCTGGGGACCTGATGAGATGACAGTCACCTCTTACCTTCCACTCTTCCCTCTCCTGGGTCAGTGTGCAGTGTGGAGTGAAATGGAAGCAGGCCACCAAAGCAGAGCTCTATCCTTGGAGCACAGGATTTCCATGGCAGTGGTCCCAGGATGGGCTTCCCCGACATTTCTTTGCAATATGGGGACCGTCAGCCCTTGGAAACTCCAGAGTGACCTGGCTTCCTGGCTCCCAAAGCAGGTGCAGCGATCATAATACAGACAGCACAGTAAATGCTTCACAAAGCACGATGTCTCACATGGTGAGATGGTGACCTTCCCACCTTTTTGATTAAAAGAGTCTTTCCTATCTGAGATGGTAATAATAATGGTTTTCCTGATATTCTTGCTCACTAGAATTAGGTTCCCAAATTATTTGTATTAGGTTGAACCACATGAAATTGAGAATATTCAGTTTTGATCTCTTTGACCTATAAACATGGCACATTTTCTGTAATTTGATCATTTTAACCAATAAAAATGGCCATTTCAGATGGCTTAATCTAATAATTTTACTAATGCACAAGGAACCAACCATCTGGGACCCAGTGGTATGGTGGAAAGACCTTCATGCTAGAGTCTAGAGTTGAGGTTGGTTTCTACCTTTTCCAGCAACCTTGGTACTTGATCTCACCTAGGTGAAGTTCAGCCCGTCTGCAGAGTGGATCTTATAGTCAATGTCCTCCTGGTCTCCAGAGTCATGTGGAATTATGGGTATTAAATTCCCTCTTAAAGGGGTAAAGTGCCCTGCATGTGTCAGGTTAATGGCCTGCAGTTGGGATGATTCTTAAGTATAATGATCAAACCTTTGGCTTGGGCTTTCTGGGAACAAACTGTTCCTTCTAGGGACCAGCTCTGGAGACTGGAAAAGGTAATTTGTGAGATACTAAATGCTGTATGTGCCATAGTGGCACCTCATCAACAGAACAATTGGGTTAAAAGTGCAAAAATCAGTCTGTCAGTTACTTTGTCTCCAGGAGGTTATGCAACCAGTTTGGATCTTTTAAAAAAAAGAAATTGACTTTAAGAAAAAAAACCTTGAAACTCAGTTTTCTTTTCTCAGGGTGGCTTAGAGACCATGTTATATTATAAAATGTTTTGAAATTCTGAGTAAGAATAATATCAAAAAGGAAAAAAGTATCATTCTTCAAGAAGACATTTCTAACTTTTAAATCTCTTAAAGTGATTTTATTTAATATTCTACCTACAAAAATCTCTACTAACCATATTCTTGTAAAGGACTTGATACAGTAGTAAATGATATTCCTATTGTAGACCTAGAGGAATCACAAGATTCTCAAATGACCCTGGGACCTCCAAGATCATGTGGTTCAGTCCTAGTCAGTCTTTGGAAATTGTGGATGTTGTTGGCTCTCTACCTATATCTGGTCACCCTTCTTACCTTAGTGTATGCCAGCTCCACTTCCAGCAGCCAGTACCTGCATCTCTCTGCCTCAGGGCTCCTTTGTCACTGGTTACAGCAAGCCAAAAGCTCCTGGGAACCATCAGGCAGAGTTGGTGTATAAATATCCCAGCTTCCTCACCCCTGGTTGGGATGGCTCAGGTGTGACTTGCCATCTCCCAGAGTTCCCTGATGGGATGGTTTTCAATTACCTATGGTGGGAATAAGCCTGATAACATACACTTTATGAGCTATCTCACTTTGTTTTAGACAAATTGAAATTTGCTTCTTCTCTTAGCAACCCTCAACTTCCCCTTGGAGAGCACAGTTGTTCCACCCTCAGTTTTTAGCTCTAGGGAGAGGTTATGACTCATACCCAGCCAATGAGAGTGCCACACCTGGCTACTGTGACTGGGTCTCAGGTTGGCACATAACCTAAGACAGACCACTGATAGGCAACCCCAGGAGCTTTATGGAGAAAGGTAGTCTCCTTCCACTGGTTGGTGAACTAGAGGATGTAAACCAAGAGCCATGGGAGTCACCACGGGGAGAGGGGCCTGTCCAGGACCCACATCAGCCAGAAGGAAAGCAGATTTGGGAGATGGAGGGAGTTGATACCTGGTAATGATGTTTGCACACTTGATCCAGCCATGCTTGCACTTTTCATCACATGAGCTATTTTTCCTATTACTTGTTACAGTTGTGACCACACTGCTGAACTGGGGAGGAGGTTTCTTTGGAGGTGTACACAGTTTCCTTCCCAGAAATTGCTTTCCAAATGGGGACTGTGGGCTTTTCTCAAGTGTGGGAATTGACAAGAGAACTCCTGGTTCCAGGGTCAGGCACACGAGTAAGGGTAAACTCCATCAGGTCTGCAAGATCATTGTGGGTCCCAACTCTGGGTTTGGCTGTATTGGGAAACTGCCCTGAGTGGCCCCTTCTGGAAGAGAGGTGTGCAGGGTTTGGACAGAAAGGCAGGGGATCACGGTGATATGAGATACTGAGTAACAGGTGTTAAGGCTGTGCTGCCCCTGCGGTGCCATCCCTGAATCACAGTGCCACGTGACTCTCCCTGGTCATTTTGGAGCCTCACAGCATCCAGTTGGTAGGGTCTCCAGTGAGGTTTAGTTGCTGCCCCAGGTGGACATGGCCCCACACCTCATGGGTGTTTCAGCCTGAGACCGTGGTGATCTCCTGACTGGCTGGTAAGAAGTTGGGGCTATGAAGGACAACATGGCCACAACCATGAAAAGCGGTTGAAATAGAAATGTCTGCTACTGGTGGCTGCTAAGTCCATGGACAGGGAAGGATAGAACAGACACAGATGGAGACTAGAGGTTGGGAGTGGGAGCATAAGGCACAAGTGTGGTACTCTGTGGGCTGGGAGCCCTTCCAAGTGAGGGAAGAAGACACTGGAGCTGTAGGGAAATGAAATTTACAAGAGGAAGGGCACCCAGGAACACTCCAGGGACTGAGTAAAGGGGGCAGAAGAAGCAGACCACTTTGACTTAGCCAGTTGATGCCTCTGTGTCAAAATTGCTATGATGAAATGTACAATCACTGTTTTTAATTAATCAGTGATGTCCCCATCACAATCACTGACAGATGATGGGAGGGTGAGGCTCAGGGCTGGGGTCTGATTTGATCTGATTTGATCATTACTTGGTGAAAGTAATTACTTGGCTGAAAGTTTAATGGCTTGGTTTGTAGGCTGTGCTAAATGTCCCTGTGTAAAAAAAAAGCCCATCAAAATGTCATTGACAACTCACTCCTTATCATATCCCAACCAGCAAGAAGGCTTCCTTGTAATCTTTGCTGTGTAGCAAAGTGGTTTCTCTTGTTGGTTGTGGGGAGGGATGGGCACTTACTTAGTGAGACTGAAGAGGGTCCTCCTTTGTTGATACTGTAGTGTCTGCTCCTCAAAGTATGGAGTGTGCACAGCAATGTCAACACCGCCTTGTTAGAAATACAGACTATTGGGCTTTACCCCAGATATGCACTTTAACAAGATCCTCCAGGGATTTGTATGCACAGAGAAGTGTGAGCAGCACTGATATCATGGATATCCATTATAGTATCTTCCCAGATCACAGTGGCACCCTCTTCCCTCACCAGCAGGAGGAGGTGGTGCTGGAAGCTATATTGGATAACATAACCCCAGCTCCTTGTCACATTTGATTGGATTAGGGCTAATCATCTGACCCAAGCTGGGCCAATCACAGCCTTTCCCTGGGAATTTGGATTAGGACTAGTTTGTGTGTGTGTGTGTGTGTGTGTGTGTGTGTGTGTGAGAGAGAGAGAGAGAGAGAGAGAGAGAGAGACAGAGAGAGAGACAGAGAGACAGAGAGACATTGAGACAGAGAGATACACACGGTCTCCCTGGGCAGCCATGTGTATAACTATATACTTGAGAGTGGGTCATCTTTTACCAGCTGCAAGGCCCTGAGCAAGGGGATGTGTTAGGCAATGGATAGTGATGGCTTTTATAGTCTTGTTTCAGCCTCATTCTGAAGCACAATCTCAAATTCCACCCTTGGGTTACATGAGGCTACATCCTGATAAATTCCCCTGGTCAGCCTAGCCTGGCTTGAGTTGGCTAACCATGTTAGCTGGGATTTATGGTGGCAGCAATGGAACCGTTACTCTGGCTATCTTCCATTGGAGAGAATCTCTTGGTTGTTGAAGGCTGTCAGGAGCTCATTGGAGGCTGGTGGCAACAAAGGAACTGGGTGGGTGGGTAGCAGAAGACACAGTCAAGGCTATGCAGCAAAGACAGTCCAGTAAACATAAGCAACTGTCACCAGGGAATGGCCTCAAGCTGTTCTCACCCTATGTCTCTCCCTCCAGGGGGCTCAGTGGCCCTCAGGCAGCCATGGGGGTGGGAAAGGGGCAGATTTGGCTGCTTTGGCTCTTTCATGGGTCTCTCATGGATCCACCTCCCACTGATCTGCACACACCAGAGCATGGTAATTCCCCAAGGAAACACCCAGTTTATGCCCTTATAAAGGAAGAATGGTTGCTGGACAACCCCACACTGCAAATCTCTGAGTCATAATCAAAGCCTGGGACAAGGACTTGAGTGGAGGCAATTTATTTGGGAGTGAGTCCAGAAAGAGAAATGGAGGGATCAGAAAATGAGCCTGGAAGAAGGAAAAGACAATAAAGGATGGAATAAAGGTCACTTCCATGGTCAATGGGGGCTAGGCTGTACACTACTAAGAAGCAGGCAGAATGCCTTTGAGAACCATCCACCAGAGAATGGAGAGGAGGTATTCACCCATGGGATCCTTTGGGCACCACCCAACTCCACTGTGCTTCTACTGTGCCTGCTCCAGACTGAACAGTGGCTTAGTGGAAGCCCTGGGTGGAAAAGTAGAGGCCTCTGAGAGGGATCCTCGGCCAGCATCTGGAAGCATCCATCACAGCTGGCTAAAGTCAGATAAGGGTGAGGGAAGATCCTGCATGGCATAAAAAGCATCTGCTCCAGTCACAACACACTGACAGGTCATGTTTAAGATGTGGGGACATACTAGATGCTCCAAAATTGGAATGATGGAATAATTACCTCAAAAAGGCATTTGTCAATGATCTGGTGGAAGTTTCCCTTTCAACCTTGACCAATGGCATGAACTGGGAAGTTGGGAACTTTATAGGCAAGGACAAAATCTCTGATCTTTTTCTCTGGTTTTACGGACTTGTTTCTACGACTTCTATTTTACATAAAATGTACATGGTAGCATGCCAAATGCCATACATCTCTTTAATAAATAAAAACCAATTGCTGAAATATTTCCTGCTTGATAGATCATTTTCTTAGTCCCTGCCTCATAAAATTTAGGGGGAGATGGCAAATTTCTCATTTATTTGACTGATTTCAGTTTTCTACATGGTCAACAAACACATCTTTTTGACCTGGGCCTGCCTATTCATTTGCAAAATCTCCACCGGGCCCATTTTCTGCTGTCCCGGGTAGTCTGTGCTCACGGAAGGCCAGGCTCAGGTGAAGGTAGGAGTGGAAGAGCTGGCATTTCTTTAGTTTTATTTGACTGGGGTTTTCCTTGTTATTTTTGATTTGTGGTCTGCCTGGCTTCCCCCCACATCTGTCTCCGTCGTGACAGGTGCCCTCTGATGCATGCAGCACAGCACTGTCTCCCCAGCTATGCCAGCCTGGAATGGCTCAGAACACACCACTGCCTGTGTTTGACTCAACTCTTGGCATGTGCTGAGCGTCACGGCCCTGTCCAGAGATCTATCCATGCTGTGAGTGGGCTCTGGGACTCCCTCGTGGGCTGCCTTTGGCTCAGCCGCCCTGAGACCCACTAGTTCTTGTTTCCACATCTCAACACATCTCAGAAAGAGGTGCAGTGAGGCCTCCACTTCTGGTGACAGCCGCTGCGAAGAAGCACTGAGTTTTGCTCAAATGACAGCAGCTTCGGTCATAGGGGAAATCCTGCTGTGTCTGTGTCTAATAGGAGTCTCTGAGCATCAGGGCGAGGGAGGGAGGGATCTTAAGGCCCAGCTTAAATGCCGCTTCAATTCAATTCCATGAATGTTTGATGAGCCCCTGCTTCCCTCCCCCACACCCTGTCACAATTAATTATTTCTCTCCCTGGGTCCCTTTCTACCCCATTACTGTGCTTATCTTGGTCCAACTGGAATTCCAGTTAATCATGGATGGGTTTCCCCCTCCTGCTGGACCACCAGCTCCTGTAATGAAGTGGGGGAACCCTCCCTTACTCAGCTCTTTCTCCTATGCAGAGCTGTGGATGGAATAAACAACCAATGTGTGTTTGAATGAATAATAGTAGCTGATGTCCAGGCTCTGCAGACCTCATGGGTCCCTGGCCCCCAGGACACCCCATATCCCTAGCTTCCCCTTCCTCTGAGCCCTGATTGCCACGTCTCCTGTGCTTGGACCAAGCAGATTTCTCTTGTGGGGTGGTGGAGTGTGATAGATCACCCACCTCAGACGAACCTCAAACTCTCACCCACGTGACCTGTTACACGCTCGGCCGCGAGGGAGCCAGATGTGCAAAGCACCATGTTCCTGGGGAGCCCCTTCATAGAGTAAATGTTCTTCTGAAAACCATTGGGAAGTTACATTTTTATACACTGAATCTTCCCTATTGTGTGTGAGAATTGTCTTTAATTAAAAATATTTTATTGCTTTTATTTTATTACAAAAGCAATGTTCATCACAGAAAAGTTGAACCTTATAGTCAGTCATTAAAGTACACACAGTCCCACCTGCCAGGGAGACATAAACTTTTAACACCATGGTGTGTAACCTTCCAAATCTGTGTGTGTGTGTGTGTGTGTGTGTGTGTGTGTGCGCGTGCACTTCTGTTTTCTGTGTAATAAAATTAGGATTCAAATCTCATTTTAAACATGCTGTGGGAGCTTGCTTTTGAAGGAATTCTAAAGTAATTCCTTTTGGGAAATGAATAATTCCTCTGGGATTTATTGTGCTACTGGCTCAGGTAAAGGCTAGAGGTCATAAACTGTTTATGGTTGGGGGTGTGTATGTCTGACACTCTTTGGAAATTTCTATTTCTGTCTTTGCCTCCATATCCATCCATCTATCCATCCATCCATCCATCCATCCGTCCGTCCATCCATCATCTATTAGCCTATCATATATTTTTTAATTGAGTGTTGAGAGATTGACATAAAGAGACAGGCAGGGAAGCCAGGGCTGGGTTGATTGAGTGCCCTCCTCAGGGAGCCTCACACACTCAGTGCCACATATTTATGGCGTTCCCCAAAGACTGGATTACACCAGGAAAGATTAACATCCTTGCTGCACAAATTAAAAATGCTCTATTATTTGCAGCGTGGAGTGGACTAGTTGAAGATCAGCATCTTCTCTTTGAACAACATAATTGAATGTCTCTCAGCCTGAACCCCTTGCTGTATTGATTTGAATTAATTATTTGTGCATTTGTAATCTGGTTTCCCCAGCCCAGGAGTGCACCACATCACAACACTGCATGGCTACCTCCTCCTCAGCTGTCACCGCTAGTCTGGAAGCCTTTGACAGTTCTAAGGACAATTAATCAGTCAAATGGAATCAGTTTTTGCTGATAAAGGAGAGCCCTCCCTGTAAAACTGACATTCCATTTTATGGGAATTAACGTTCTGAAAAGTGACTGTGGTCTGCTTTAGTTAAAAGCACCGGTTCATTAGGACACTGTTTGGAGAATCTGTGGGAGGTGGTGGTTGGTGGGATCAAATTTTTAGCATTGAGGGGCTTAGAGCTGGGTCATTGGAGAGGAGCTCGAGCAATAACAAGCTTTTAGGTATTTAGGGAGCAGGAATATGTTCAGCTGCAAACAGGGCATTAGTCAGTTATGTAGATAAGAGTACGTTAGTAGACTGTGCTATAGACATACTGCAGACCTCCAAAGCAAAATGGAAAATTTTGTATATAATAATTTACTACAAAAAAAAGCACAGAAACAAATCAACATTTGCAAGGAAAAGAAAACTTGGGTTATCTGCAATCCAATTTAACTTCACTGTGTTCTTAAATCGAAAACTGGATACATGTTACACAAAAACATCAACCTGCTTTGGGAATGGAATTCTGGTTAACCCTAAAACTTCTTTTGCTTCAGCCCCTTTTGGGGATCATTCTGAATGGCTGCAGTCCCTTCTGGCCCTGCAAGGCTAGGAGAGTGAGCACATCTGTCAGAGGCTGCTGAGGGCAGAGGAAGGATGGAGACAGGAACAGGGCCTCCTGAGGGCACCTCATTTGTCCACCATGCTCACATACCAGGCACCTGCATGAGGCAGGCTGGGTGAGGCGACAGAGGGTGGTAGGGATTGTTGGGAAGTGAGCAGCCTGTGCTCTTTCTTAGGTGACAGCTGCTTGACAACCATCAATTGTCACCACACAGGGACGTGAGCCCCATATTATGATTTTTTTTTTCAAGAGAAGCCAGAAATTCGGATTTTTACATGAGAATCCCTGATATTGTAAAGTAATAATAAAAATCTTTATGCAGGCCAAACAAAATATGTCTGTGAGCCAGATTAGCTCATGAACCTTCAGTTTGCAACCTCTGGGTGGGAGATTGAGTTAGATGTGAATTTGTCTTGAAGGCTGGAGAAAGGGAAAGTTGAATTTTCCTTTTCTGACTTTGATATAAATCCCTGATGGGACTCAGTCTTTTCTTCTTTTGGTTTGAACCTCACCTGCACTGAATTGATTAATCGGTGTCCTTGTTTATGGTAAGCACTCATCACTGATTCGAGTATAGCATCATTCATTCATTCATTCAAAATAGTGCAGTAAGTACCTGAACTCACCACTCCGTTTGAAAACTAAGCTCTTGATAATCCCCTACATCCACCTGCCAGCTCCTCCTTTACTCTATCTCTCTCTGCCTCTGACCAAAGTCACCATGGTTCTGTATCCATATTCATCACTCTCTTGCTTTCCTTTTCAGATAGTTTTATCTCATCTATAGGCTTTTTAAAAGACTGTGTCCATCCATCCATCCATCCTCTATTGGTTTTAGTTGGATTTTAGCTTTATAAAGAATATCATACTGTATGTAATCTTTTGGGACTAATAGATGCTAATAGATGCTAAGATGTAGTTCATTTGTTTTGACTTGTGTAGTATTCCATCCCGAGAATATTCTACAGTATATTCATCCATTCTCCTGTCTATATGAACTTACTTCCAGATTATGTGAATGGGAGTGCCATTAACTTTTGTTTACATGTTCCCTGGGGCACATAAGCAAGGCTTTTGCCACATAGGAGTGGAGTTGCTGGGCCACGGGGTATATGCATGTTCAATCTTGGGAGTCAGTGACAAAGTGTTTCCAATGAAGATGCTCCCACAGTCAGTGCATGAGAAGTCATGTGACCCACATCCTAACACTTGGTATTGTCAGACTTTCAAATTGTTGTTAATTGAGTGGACATATTTATTGTGGACTTGATTTGCATTTCTGTTACCACTATTGAGGCTGAGCACCTTTTATATACTTACTGGCCATATTTTTTTGTGGTTCATGTCTTCTGTCCATTTTCCCATTGTATAATTTGTGCTTTTCTTACTGATTCTGGGAGTTCTTCATACATGCTTGATATTAATCTTTTTTTGGTTGCATTTTGTTAAGTCTCTTTTCACTTTTTTTTTTTTTTAGAGAGACAGAGTGCAAGCAGGGGAGAGGGGCAGAGGGAGAGAGAGAGAGAGAGAGAGAGAGAGAGAGAGAGAGAGAGAGAGAGAGACAGAGAAGGAGAATCTTAAGCAGACTCCACGCTCAGTGTGGAGCCCGACACTAGGCCTGATCCCATGACCCTGGGATCATGACCTGAGCCAAAATCAAGAGTTGGATGCTCAACTGACTGAGCCACCCAGGTGCCCCACTTTTAACTTTATTTACGGTGGTTTAAAATTTTTTTAAATGTTTATTTACTTTTGAGAGAAAGAGAGAGAGAGAGAGAGAGAGAGAGAGAGAGAGAGAGGTGTGAACAGGCAGAGAGAGGGAGGTACAGAATCCAAAGCAGACTCCAGGATCTGAGCTGTCAGCACAGAGCCTGACATGGGGCTTGAACTCACAGACCTCTGAGATAATGACCTGAGCTGAAGTCAGACACTTAACTGACTGAGCCACCCAGGTGCCCCTATGGTGGCTTTTGATAAACAAGTACTTTTCATTACCCTTGGTCAAAATTATCCATCTGATCTCTTATAGTTACCCCTTTATGGGGCTTATTTAAGAAATACTCAACCTCAAAATCTAAAAGATATCATCCATATATTCTAAGACTATCACTTATTGACAACAGTATTACTTATCACTTGCCCTCTAAAAAATCAAGTTCAGGGAACAAATCTGATTTTTGTTGGGTGTCTGTTAGTTGGTAGCAATTTAGACTTGGAGTGAAGTCATGTTTTCTGACTTGATATATATATTTAAAGATCCATGTCTCCCTGTCGTTTAAAAGGGGTCACTGATGGTGTGTTTTCAGACTTTGCCTCATGTTGTGTCTGCAGACACAAAAAGGGGTGGGTCCTTCATAAGTTATGGGTTTTCCATGTGTTTGAGGGCTCCTGGTAAGGGTTCTTCTTGACTGATGAAGGCAGAGATCTCTAAGGGGCAGCACCAATGAGTGCCCAGGGTGGCTGGAGTTCCCCCAAGTGCTGGGCCACTCCCCCTGCTTCACCACTCACTAGAAAGAAAGCAAAGCCCTTCTGAAGCAGTTGGCTGCTAAACAGACTTGTGCACACAGGGGAGAGATGCACCAGACTTCTTGCCACTTGTTATCCAGTAATAGCAGGGGGTGCACCCTCCCAGCCACTGGCAACATGGATGCTTGGTGTCATCCAACTGGGGGGTGAGCTTGCATGGGGGAAGCAGTGCAGAGATGTGCAGGGGTTATACCCCTGCCTGCCCACGTCATAAGCCCCTTAGCTACGAGCTCAGCTCACACATGGCTCACTTTGTTATATTCCAACCACGGCCCCATCTTGATCAGTCAGAGCTCTTTTTTTTCTTGGTGAGAGGCATAGCTAGGAATGTGGGGTTGACCAGGAACTGAACTCAGAATGCCATGGCCTCTGGTCACATCGCCTCCTATCAGTTCTCTGAGGATTCCTGTCCTTCCCCCAAGGTCTCACCTGGAAGAGCTGCCTGCTGCCTGGAGGAGAAATGTGGGACAGCACCACGAGGCGCTGCCAGCGAGGGGCAGACTTTATCACCACTGCAGAGTGCAGGCCACTCCCCTGGGTCTGGGGGGTGGGTGGCCCAGTTTCTCCAACGGGCCTGTTCCCCTTGCCCCCTCACGGCCCCTCCACCTCCTCACTCAGTCTCCCCCTGGGGTGGAGCTTTGCCTTGCTGTCACTTCCTTCCTCTCCCTTCTTGCCTCCTCACCCTTATTTTGGTGTTATTTGCACTGATGATCCACACTTCTGCAATCTCTTCTAGCAAGGGGCTGGTCTTCACAGCCTGGGGCCAGAGTTCCTGAATCCCCCACAGTCTCTTCTTCTCAAATTAAAATATTCGTCTTTGTCTTCATACCCGAGCCCCTGTCTGCCATGGACTGGGACCAAAATCCTGAGGAAAAGGTGGTTTGGGTGGTGAGTCCACTGTCTCAGTGTCCGTTTTTTTGTGGGAGCTGTTCCTCCTAGCTTGTAGATATCCCCTAAAACTCAGTGCAGCCGGCCCATTCTTTGTCCCCGTGTTGGGACATGACATGAGGGACCTCAGAAGGCATGTGCAAGTGTCCCCATCTATCTGCTTTGTGGGTGCACAGGTGCACACTCCACTTCTCCTTGCTTTGAGTCCAGGGCACCGAGCCAGCAGGGATATGGTCCAGGGGAGTCCACTGTCAGAGCGATTTGCTTTTGCCCCTCATGGACCCCAGTTCCTCCTTGGCTTTGGTGTGACTTCCACGCCTCTGTTGGGGGGTGTTAAGCCCAGCCTCACCTGTGACTTCCTTCCTGGAAATCGTTGGTCCTGAGGAGGAGACATAAGGGCTTATTTCTCTGAGTGTGAGCTGTTGCCCCTCTGTGCAGGGTCAGGGTGGCCCAGTTCCCCAAAGCACCTCTGTTCCTCTTTCCCATATGCCTCACACCAGGGCCAGTTGCTTCCGGGCAGAAACCTGGCTGCTGGCATCTGTGCTTGCAGAGGGTCTGGTTCTGGGGATGGGAGATGGCTCCCAGCTGCTGGTCCCCAGAGTGATCTGGCACAATGTTAGCCTGTCACTGACGCACCGTTTCCATTCAACCTGGCATCCGGCAGGTGCCTGTTTCTTTGCAAGCACACGGGGCCTGTATTTAACATGGCATTAGCCTGCTGCAGTATTGAGTTAACTATAAAAGAGATGATCCTCTGGACAGAATCACTATCCACCAGACAAAATGATTACATTTACAGCTCAATTGGTGCCGATCAATATAAATGAAATGTGAACAACTTAATGTATCCACCAGAAACAGCAGGCCTGAAGCGGTCTCCTCACGTGCATTGTGCTCCACACTGGGGGGTGGGGGGTGGGGGAGTGTCTCTGCACTCGAGTGGTCATCCAAAGCACTTTTGCTTTCTCTCACCCCTCAAGTAAGCAGGCAGTACTTTGCCGAATCAGTCGAGGTAGGCTGGATGATGCTGCACTAATGAGCCAAAGCTCAGGGGCTTGAAACAGCACAGGTTGGTTCGCCTTCGTGCTGCATTTCCAGTGCTGGCCAGCAGAGGGAGCTCTGCCTACTATAGAAGCTCAGGACCTAGGCTGGTATTTTCGTCTTGAAAATTGCAGATGGTCCTATCAGAGGGAGAGAGGGCTTTGAAGGGTCTTGCACTAGCAGTCAGATGCCTGGGTCTGGAAGTCAGGCACATCCCTTCTGCTCATCACTTACTGGCCAGAGCTGGGTACACGGCTCCACCTGCCACAGAATGCGGGAAGATGAGCAACATCAAGGACAAACACACTTGTGTAAAAACTGGCTGGATGAACAAATCCAATGGGTCCTGGCAGTTTAATGCGATCCTATCATGGAAGGAATAACAGCCCCTGAGTCACGTCTATTTCTTTAAGATCTGCGTCGCCTGCCCATACACATATATTTCAGAGGCTCAAAGCCATCTCTTCATGCATGAAGAGAGGGTGTGAGCTGTTTCACCTTCTCCCCAAATTTCCTCCTCAAACTAGCAGTGAATCCAGTAACAGTGAGTATACCTGGCTGTGTCATTGTCATCTCCACGTGGGCAAATGCACTGCACAATTACTTTAAACCAAGAGGGAAGAAGTGGTTCTTGATTTATATCATACCCCTTCCCAGCGACCTTCTTTCCTTCCAAACCCAGGCTGGAGGTTCCTCTGACTTCTGGCTTCATGAGGTCCCCTGTCCCTAGTGGAGGCTGGGAAAGCATTCCCGTCTGCTCTGTGCGGCCTTGGCCAGGTGCCCGGGGCTGTCCTCCAGCCTGGGCTGTATCCAGCCAAGGGTGCAGCTGGCGTCAAAGAACAGGAGGTCATGGCATCCGGGCTTAACATTCATACATGCCTGCAGAGAGGTTATTTCAAAGTTGTTTTTTATTCAACTGTTATTCAGCAATATACAATACAGTTTATAAACAAGTGTCTGACCTTGTTTCCAATCTTTATTTAAAAATAAATATTATTGACAGTGAATTTTAATTATGATAAGATGTATCTTTTTTAATCAAAATGTCTCAAAAGAAATAATTTACTTTAATAAAAAAAAGGAAAGCCCTTAAAGAAAAAAAGTAAATAAAAAAATCCCTAAACACAATAATCTACTAAAAATATTTTGCTTTGTCAGAAAGGCTTTGACCCAACATTTTTACATAGTATCCTAAAGATAACTGCTCAACAGTTCGTGCAAAATGAACACTTGGAGGAAAAGTTTAGAAAAGAAAAATACATTGAAGTAGAGAACTCACTGATCCCATGCATACCGCATGGTCCAAATTCCATCTTATTTGGAAACTAGATGCATTATTTTAGGTGTTCTACATTTGTGTAACTTCCCCAAAAATATGATTTATTTTCCACATGGACTTGGTCATGCTTCTCAGTCTCTCTGTGTCCATCTGGTGACGCGAGCCTCACGCCGGGTCTGGGCAGGCCGTGTGGGCGGGCTGAGGTGTGGGGGGGATGGCTGTGTGTGTCAGTGCCCCACCAGCAGGCGAAGGAGCTTATGCAGAGCCAGCAGGAGCAGGGACAAGAGCGGGTCTGTGGCGGAGCTACGGCCAGTGCCTGCAGGGGGTGAGAAAATGGGCACGGTCAATGCCGGATTCACGAGAACCTAGCGGCCACGGGCAAACCCGGGAGAATGAGACGTCCTCCAACTTGGACGTCTTGACCTCAGTACTCAGCTGGTGCCTAGTGGCACTTCTGCACAATGATGAAGCATTTTGCTGTTTGTTATTTACAGACCAAACGTTTTAGGAGCCTACTGTGGTCAGACACCAGGTACCCCTGGCCTAAAGCCGTGTGTGCTAGATCGCAATTGCAGTTCTAAAGTCCCAGTTGTTATTTGAGCTGAATAAGAAGACAATATGCCAACCACCACCCCCTACTCTCCCCAGAACTATATTGGAAAGTGCCTTCCGCATCAAAGGCCCAGCTTCCCCTCTCCTCCAAGGATACTCCATGATTGCACACAACTCCAAACCTTCCAACCCCTGCCTGAACTACACAGCTTAGTATTCACAGATGCCGTCTTAGGCATCCTGATGTTTCTGTGAGTCTTGTTTTCATGCACTGTTGGTCTAGCCTACTTTCGGGTCAAAGTGGGGAACTCAGAAATCATTGGTTGATGGAGGTGAGGGGTTCCTGGTTCCTAGGTTCCTGGAGGAGTGACCCTTGCACTGTTCTAGTGAGGTCACTTCCATTTGCTTAACTGGGGCCCCTGGCCCACCACTGGAACTGTAACGTGTGCCTTCATCCTGCCTCCCCTGGGCTGCCTGCCTGGTGTCTTGCCCATCTGTCATTGGGGTCTGCGTCTAGTGGAAGACCTTCGGTGCAACTGGAGGAAAGCCTACCCGTGAATCACAGGCTTTTCCCTGGAAGGTGGGATGCTCCAGGGGTCCTGAGAGGAGCCAGGGAAGAAGTGCTACCCAAACCGTGGGGATGACGTCACTGTCACTGCCACCCTGCTTAGGGTCAGACTGCATTAATGTAAACAGTTTCTAGCCCTACCCTGCTCACTTGTACCATCTGGAGGCCTCTTTCCTCCCTTCACTTCAGCCAGCCAGCTGGGCTGGAGCTCTGTGCCTGGATGGAGAGAGGCAGGAGGCCCTTCCCTGTGCCAAGCAGATGGTACAGAGGCTGTGGCCGCCTCTGCTTATCTGCCCACGGGAGCTGCAGCCAGGCAGGCCGGGTTTCTGGCTTTCCTGACCAGGCTGGGCCTGAACCCATGACCTCCCCCTCTCTCCAGTTGGAAGAGCCATTAATCTTCTATCTAAGGTGTTTCCCCCAATCCCAAATCCATCTTGTTCTGGCAATAACTGTGTCCTGGGCCTTAGTGTCCCTTTGTGAAAGGAGGGGGTAGGATAATGATCCAGGGGCCATTCCTGCTGGAGACTCCAAGATTCTATGTGCCCATTTTGGGAAACACAGGCTGGGTTCAAACATCTGAATGAAAAGGGGGTGGGAGCCATCTGCAGTGCACATCTCGCCCACCATTACTTGTTTCCATGCATGGTCTGAGACCCCGTGGAGAAGCACAAGGACAGGACAAATCCAGGTGCGCTAACCTTCCTCTTCAGACACTAATTTTTTACACAGTTGTCCCTCCTGGCCCTGCTTGCAGCCTGGCAGGAACTGACATTCTGCCCCTTGCCATCCATCCATGGAAAGGACCACGGTGTGGCCATCACTCCCAAGACTCGGGTCCTCCTCCTCTGCTGCTGTCACTGCCACACATCACTGGGAAGAATGAGGGTGGACGTGGTGACGGGTGTGTTGATGGATGGCCAGGTGCCTGGGCTCAGGTGCACGGAAATCAGTGGTGCTGCTGGCAGAACGCTGCCTCCTGGCCACACAGGGCTTGTGTGCCCAGACTGGGCCCATTGGCCTCCAGATCTCTTGGCTCAGAACTTCACGCTCTTGCAAACCCAACACGCAGGCAGGTGCAGGCAGGATAGAAACAGCCACACGAGGCCCTGGAAAGCAGATGTCCGTGTGCAGTAAAACACGGAGCCTCAAGACACACGGGGGCAGGACGAACGGCAATTGGGCTCTCAAGCTGGACAAGGGAAGTGTTGCCTGTGGAACTGGGGACAGAGGAGATGTGAGGAGACATTTTAATTTGCCTCCAGAGACTGCTGACTGGCCTTTCCCGCTGTCACAATATCACCTACTCACATTGAAAAGTTTTAAAATTGCACAAGACTTTCCAAAGACCCCGGGTTAAAACAAGCAGCCTGCCACTCTGTTTTGGGCCAGAGTGGGAGCAGCAGGGGCCAGGGGCTGAAGTGGTGGCTCCTGGAGACCAGAGCCTGTGGAGGGCAGACACCAGAGTCTGTGGTGTCTCTGCTGGTGGATGTCTGTGGGGGCTCAGCCAGGGTTTGGCTCCTGGGTGGCACCTCATCTACTCCCTGGCCCAGCGTCACCACAAAGGGGGCCAAGGGAGGTGGTCAGGGGCAGCAGGCTGGCACCTGGGAGAGAGGCTTTCAAGCAAGCCAGCTGTGTGACCTGGGGCAATACCCTTTACCTCTCTGGGCATTGTGCCACCCACTCTATAGAATGGGGATGCGCATATGCATGGCTCTGTAAAATTAACACGTGCTTGGCATGTCTTTCCAGGTTGGGGTCCAGATCAAGCAAGATCACAGTGGTAGATTGCAAAAATGGCCACAATCTCCTTCCCCCCTCACCTCTTAGATCCCAGCATCCACACCCTGTGATAGTGTGTCCCCCCCACCCCTCCGAGATGCTGGGCTTGGTCACATGACTTGCTTTGGCCAGTGAATATTATCAAATGTGAAGTAAGCAAAGCCTTAAAAAAGTGCTTGTCTAGGGGCGCCTGGGTGGCTTAGTCGGTGAGTGACTTCGCTCAGGTCATGATCTCACAGTTGGTGAGTTCAAGCCTTGCGATGGGCTCTGTGCTGACAGCTTGGAGCCTGGAGCCTGCTTCGGATTCTGTGTCTCCCTCTCTCTGCCCCTTCCCCGCTTATGCTCTGTCTCTCTCTGTCTCTCAGAAATGAATAAACGTTAAAAAAAATTTTTTTTAAAGTGCTTGTCCACTGAGGCTTGCCTTTCCTCTGTGCCTCTTGTAACCCGCTGCCTATGAACAAGACTGGGCCAGCCTGCTGCAGGATAAAAGCCATGACACGTCCCAGCTGGGCTCCCTCTAGCCCAATCAGCCCTCAGCTGAAAGGGCAGCTGTCCACATGAGCAGGAATGAGTCCACAAGAGACTGGCAGAGGAGTTTCCCGACTGATCCACAGGATCATGAGCTAAATAAATGGTTCTCGTGTCATACCAAAGCCACCGAATTTGAGCGTCCTCTGTTACACAATTACGTAAACAGAGTCAGCTGCTCTGAAAATAGATACAATTGAGAAGGGTAACATGACTACTTCTCTGAAAAGCGTTGGAGAAAATATAATATGGGGGGTTGTCCTTCCCTCAAGAGGAATGTTTTCCAAGATCGACAACTGTTTAGGACATGGCTACCGGTCCCCCTTCACCGTCCCCAGCGTCTTGTGCCTCAGTCCCTGTCTTTCCTTTCCTGGAGTGAGGCAGGACTTCCCGCTATTGCCTGGGGCTCACCTGGACCCTCCAGGGCCAGGAGGATGCCTTTGGCTCAGCTGAGGTAGGAGCTCCTATCTTGGCCTCTGCAGTGTGGGGATGGCTCTGTTCCTATGAGGCTGCTGTGTCTGGATGCTAACAGTCTCTGTATCTATTTCCTCCCCTCCTAAGAGCACCAGGAATAGCACTGGAACACGCAGAAGTTTATTTGTCATGATTAAGCTGGAAAATCAGGCTGCTTGAAATCAGGCTGGAAAATCAGAGGTGAGGGAAGCCCTCTGATGGAATAGTGGCTGATTCATTCTTTGATTTAACAAGGATCATCATTTTGCTAATCATTCTTAAAGAAATCAAAGCTGCTTTGGCTCTGCGAATATTAGCTTTTATCATTGAAATGGTGAACAGGATAAGACACCTGCTGGAGCCATTTAAGAGGCTCCCAAAGAAAACAGTGGGGGCACTCAGCCCCCATGGGCACTGCAAAGGCACCAGCCAAGCTGCTTCTGACTGGGAAATCCCACTTTTCCATTTACACGGCAATGGCAGAATGCCAAAAGCCCTGTCAGAGAACAACACAGAAGCTTTGAGGCCTGGTGATAAAAGTGAAGGAGGAGGTTTTGCTTGGGTCATCCTCTGGGACCCTTGCCTGCACTGGCTGGAGGCTAAGCCCATGAGTCAGGTTCCTGGTGGGGCAGTGCCTGCAGGGGAAGCAGCTGCCCACTCCCACTCTGTCTCAGACTCCCACAGGCGTGGGTGCACTGAGGGGACCGCCCCCGCTCTGTGGGCATCAGGAGCATGGTTAGCCGCTCCCCAGCTGACCAGTGGGGACACTAGTCAGGGAAGCCACTGTCCTCCCTCCATGTGCCCTGCTTGTCCTTCCCAGGGTCACAGATGGTTCCCTGGCTTCGGGGGTGACGTCTGCCCTGCTGTGGTCTGTAGCCCCTGTCATGCTGGCCGTGGGCAGGAGGGAGCTAGGGGCCTGCTGACAATGTGCTTGCTGTACTGGAGGGGTTGCCTGGGTCAGAGCTTTGCAAACAGTGCCCCTCAGAGTCCAGGGTTGTTCAGGGGCTGTTTTTGTGTTTGTTTATGCTATAGATTGAAAACTAAAATTTGGTTCAAGTTTGTAAAGAGTAAATAAAATTCAGATACATTGGAGGCCTAGCTCTACCTCCAGAAACAGATCCTGGGCTAAGTTGGAGGTTCACTCTGGCCACACTCTGGCGTGATGCCTGGCCTTTCCCCGTCCAGCATTGCACTAGAACATTCAGAAGCTGACTACAGCAGCCAGAGAACTAGTCCAGTCTCTCTGGACAGAACCATCCCACCAGTAAGCATGGGTATCCTGACATAAGGACTGTGATGGGGATCTTGGGGACAGTCCCCTCCATGTCACACAGAGCAAGGCCACATGAATATTCTGCATTTCATGCTGTCACAACACATCTCTTAAATATAGGCTTCTAGGCTAGAAAAGGTAGGAAGTCAAGTGAGTGCCCTGGACAAGACCCCTGTCAAGGCCAATGCTCAGTGCTGGGCCTTTGCCCTTTTGCTCTGCCTCAAAGTGAGAGTAGACGGCTGGCCCCCAAGAGGCAGCAACCTTCATGGGCTGGCCTCGGACATGCGCTTAGACATGGGATGGAGGCCTGTCTGGACTGGCCCTCGCTCCCATTCCCATCAGTGCCCTGCCCATCCTGGACCCACAGCAGAGGGCCAGCCCCCAGTTGAAGGAGGGGACACCCTCTTAGAGCAACCCAGTGCCAGGGTGCAAGAGGCTTCTCTCTGGGTTTAGAGGGGTTTGTGGAGTCAAGCAGAGAGGGCATGTAGGAGTCACCCTGGCCATGGTGGAGATGCCCGTGATCTGGAAGCACCAGGCCAGAGCTGAGGGCAGGGTCGGGGGCACTTCTGGGGCCTGGCCTCTCCCTCTTCTTCACCCTACCCCCTTCTCCAGCCCTGCCTCACTGGCTACAAATCACCATCTCCTGCAGAGCCCAGGGGCAACAGCAAGGAAAAGGGGAGGAAAGGAAAATGGCCACTGGAGGCTCAGTCTTGTCTGCAGAGGGGTCTGACTTGGTACACACAGTTTCAAACATTACAAATTGGGGTGCTTGGGTGGCTCAGTCGGTTAAGCGTCGGACTTCGGCTCAGATCATGATCTCATGGGCTCAGATCTCCCTTCATGGGCTCAAGACCCACATTGGGTTCTGTGCTGACAGCTCGGAGCCTGGAGCCTGCTTTGGATTCTGTGTCTCCATCTCTCTCTGCTCCTCCCCTGCTCACGCTCTGTCTCTCTCTTTCAAAAATAATAGACATTAAAATTTAAAAAAAAATTTTTTTTCAATGTTTATTTATTTTTGGGACAGAGAGAGACAGAGCATGAACGGGGGAGGGGCAGAGAGAGAGGGAGACACAGAATCGGAAACGGGCTCCAGGCTCTGAGCCATCAGCCCAGAGCCCGACGCGGGGCTCGAACTCACGGACCGCGAGATCGTGACCTGGCTGAAGTCGGACGCTTAACCGACTGCGCCACCCAGGCGCCCCTAAAATTTTTTTAAAATAAAAATTATGAATTATAGGGGCACCTGGGTGGCTCAGTGGGTTAAGTGTCCGACTCTTGATTTCAGCTCAGGTCATGATCTCACAGTTTGTGAGTTTGATCCCCGCATCAGGCTCTGCGCTGACAGTGTGGAGCCTGCTTGGGATTCTCTCTCTCCCTATCTTTCTGCCCCTACCCTCTTGCTCTCTCTCTCAAAATAAATAAACAAAAACTTAAAAAAATTATAAATTACAATCCAACATGTAAAACTCAGAGACTTTTACCTGAAAGCACAGATTCAGGTAACCCTGGGCATGGTTTCCTCCAAGATACATGACCGGTAGTGGGCTCCTCTTCCGGCAGGAATCTGCTGCTCCTTGCTTGCTCCTGACCCCAAATGGACCCAGGGTGGCTGCTAGTTCCCTTCTTGGCCCTCAAACAGTTGGGGCTTCCTTTGTCCAGCCAGTCTCGTTCCTCTCCACCACACTGCCTGGCGCTCGGTGGGGCCTGAGTTTGCAGCCTCTGAGCCTCTGCTGTAGCATCCAGGAGGCCTGGCCAGGGTCCCTTCTTGGTTCGTACAGCACTGTGTGAAGCTGGCTCTCCCTGCTCTGACGCTCCTGGCTTCCCCATGGCCGCTGCGCCCACTCCCCGTGGCTCTCTACCTCCCCTGGATGCCGTGGTGAGCAGGCCGGGCAGCCCGGCCACAGCTGAGTGGGAAGATGCCGCCTTGCAAGGAGGCTGCTTCCCTTGTTGACGTTTTAATTAAAGCCTCTTCATGGATATTTATTCAAAGGGAGTCAGCAAGGAATAACCGGGCACTAACAGAATTGGACAGAATTAATTTCTGCCATAAAATTAATGTGTGCTGGTAACTAGGGCAAAAACTAGGCGCAACCAGTGCCGTTGGGCTTTAAAGGAAACAGAGACGTTTGGAAGGAGAGCTGAGTGTGGATGAAGAGATGTAGGAGAGCAGATGGGACGTGGGTCCCTTGGTCCCGTGTTGATCCACCCTGCTGGCCTGGCCTGCCCAGGTCCTGGGTTCGAACACAAGCTGTCCTCCTCCGGTAGCCTCAGTGTCCAGGCAGTGGGGGGAGCCTAGGCACTCCCTGGGGTGAAGGGGGGCAGAGGCAGGTGTGGGACACTCATTTTAGCCTTGCTTGCTGTGCCTTCTCTTCCTTGCCATGGTCCAAGTGACCTCCTAAAGCATCTTCTTGTCTCCACAACATCCACTGGTCACCCCCCTCCTTCAGACACACCCAAGAAATGTCCCTGAGGTGCATAACCTCGATGCGGCCCCTCTACCCACAGGAGAAAGAACCTCCGGCTCAGTGCCACAGCTAGGACTTCTCTGTGACACTCCCAAACAACCTCACCTTTGCTGTGCCCGGCCAGCTGACCTGCACTCCAGTCCACTGTTCCTGGTGAGTGCCTACAGCAGACTCTGGGCTCACCTGCAGAACCTCCTTGTCCTTTGTCTAGTTCTGACCTCTGCCTCAAGACTGGAACAAGCACTACCTCCTCCAGGAAGCCCTCCCTGAGCACCTAGGCACAGAGGGCTTGGGACAAATGTCTGTGCTGTTCATGTGGCCCTTTGTCTTCTCCCCTTCTCCCCCCACTCCCATAAATGCCTTTCTTACAACATGTCCTACCCCTCCACCTTTCTGGAAGCCCAAGCACCAGAGGGCTGGCCTCAGACCTCCTCCTCTCCTCTGCCCCCAGCAAGCAGCCCCACCCCCAGCAGGGAATGGATCTGATGCTGGAGCAGATGACCAGCAGTGGGGAGTGCATGGCAGGGGGCAGACCCAGCCAGGCTCAAGCAGATAGAGGTGATCAGCTTCAGGATGACTACAGCAAAGCTGGCTAGCTCTTGTTCAGACAGGCACTGTCACAGGTATATTACATCAAATACAATCCTCATAACTGTAGGACTCACTCTTTTATTCCTACTCTACAGGTGAGGAAACTGAGGTCCAGAGATGTGAAGCAAAGTACTCAAGGCCTAGGGTTGCCAGAGAAAATACAGGACACCAGTTCAATTTGAATTTCAGGTAAACCATGGATAATTTTAAGTACATGTATATCTCAAATACTGCACGGGTCCTACTTAACCTAAAATGCTACCTCTTGTTTATCTGAAATGCAAATTGAACTGGGTGTCCTATATTTTTATTTGCTAAACCTGGCCCTACCAAGGCCACACTAAGAGAAACGGCAGAGCCCGGACTTGCACTCAGACAGTGTGGCTGCCGTCCACACACCTACCCACCACATACGCCACCTCTCGGGACCAAAGAGCCGGACCCTTTCCCCGATGCCTCGGCTTGACCCCAGCCCTAGGCTGCTTCCAAGGGAGACCTCAGAGGGGATGAGATGTTTTTCTGTATTTTAACCTTCGTAATAGCTTTTTAATGCAGCCAACTTTGTTGTGAACGCCTTTCCAGCTTCTATTTCTTTTGAAATTAGATCTTGCCTCAAATGATCCTTTAATGGTGTCGCTTAATGAAAATGGTAAACAGGTCTTTCTGTGTGGTCAGGAGGCTGGCATTGGTAGGGCTAGGGGTAGCCCAGACCACAGTAAGCATCAGGGTTCTCCCCATGCGGGGGTGGTGGGGGGCCTCTCTCAGTGCTGGGTCCAGGTCTCAGGGGGATCCCCCACTGCCCATCCAGATTCTTTGAGCTCTGAGCCTGCAGGATGCTAACAGGCACATGATTCTGGGTTCTCAGTGCCGAGAAAATTCTCTCCCTTCACCCTCTCAGTGGACTTAGGAGGTAGAAGCCACTCCCCTCTCACAGGCGAGACCCAGAGAGGTTAAGTGGCTTCCCTAAAGTTGCACAGCTAGTAGGCAGTACAGATACAGGAGTTAATCTGCAGTGACTCCCTGGTACCTGTGAATCGAACCTAGATTCCTTAGCCTGCTCGAGGCTCTTCCTGACCCCAACCCAGGGTCATTTCTGCCTCCCCTGCTTCCACGATGCTTCAGATGCCCCCAGCCCCAGTACACTGGGGTGCTGCATGGAAGCCACTCATGCTGTCCACTTCACTAGTCAGCCCTATCCTGTCTCCTCTGGCTGCCCACAGCCAACCCACCCTTCCCTGCCAGCCCAGCCCAGAGCCACTTACAAGGTGGCTTCCAAAACAGTTCTCACTCTGTGCACTCTGTGCCCACCTTTGCTGGTCCTTTTACCCTCCCTTCACATTAGCTCTCTCCTGACAGGGCCACGTTCTTGACCCACATCCATTAGCTCTAAACAGACAGGTCCTACCCAGAAAGAGGCCACAGTGCCCTTTGCAAACACAAAAACACGTCACGTGCAAACACACGATGCCCCCCAATCCCCCAGGGGCTCCATCCCAGGTTGAAGACCTAACTCCTGGCCCCACCCCAGACCACCTTGCAACTTCACCCCTCCCTTACAGCCCACCATCATCCGTGCTGCTCACCCCGTGTCACCTGTCTGCCTCCTCTGCACCCCCAGGCCTCCCTCAGACACTGCATCCCCCAGACTCCAGCTGGAGGCTCCCTGCATCCTATGGGCTTTACAGCAAGCTCTGATCCTTCCCAGCTGTGTTTTGTGGCCACGGAAGGTCTACCTTTTGACTCCTCTCTCCCACCACCCTGTGAGCGTCCCACACATAAAATATTCGTCAAATGAATGAATGGGAGTCCTTCTTAGGTGTCCCCAGCTAGTTTAAGCAGCCACGATGCACCAGACATCCACCAGATGCTTCATGCTTGGAATCTCATTTTTCATCTTCAAATACAAGCTGGTGCTGGAGGCCCATCGTTATCACCCTGATCTGACCTTTCAACTGCCCGAGACTGTGTGCACACATCTCTTTGTCCAACTTTTCCTCAAACAAGTTTCACCATTTCACATTCATTTTCCCTGTATTCCTATTTCTTCATTAAAAAATTTCTGTTCTATTAGGTCACATGCAGCTTTGAAAGCCACTTCAAATTATTTTCTTAGAAGGTGGCATACTCACACACACACACACACACACACACACACACACATAAACATATTTGTATACTCTATATAATTTATATACTTACATATTATATATATATATATATATATATATATATATATATATATATGTTTGGACTATATCAGTTGCTTTCAAATCTTCTAAAGCAGTAGAAACCCCATTTTAAGCTAATTGCTGCATGGAAGCCTGATATCTCAAACCATTAGAAAAACAGAACAGCTCTGTTTGAAGCTGGGGGTAGGGCTGGGGCTCAGGGTTCCAAGGAACACTGTTTGGGAACCATTCACCAGAGGCTCAGGTCTGAAACTCACAGACCTGTGGATGCTGGGGTACTAGTGTGCCCATTACACAGATAGGGAATGGGCTTCAAATGAGTGGACCCTGCCCCTCTTTGGGGGCATCCTGGCTTTTTTAAATCCCTCATGTCCCCTCCATAGCCTTCATATCCCTTGACACAGAGTCTGCCTCACATCCCCTGGCTCACGCAAATGTTGGGCACTCACTCAATGCTGGTTCAGTGAAGGCTGTTCAGTGTGTGGGTCCTTGCCTCAGCCTTCTCGCCCTGCTCCATGGAGGTGGGCCTGGCCAAGATGAGGAGGAGTGACAGACAGGAGCCCTGAGGGCCAGGGAGGAAGGCCTGGAGGCCCCTGAGTCTGGCACGGCTGGGACACAATAGCAATCCTTTCCTCTAGGCTCTGCCTCCATGGTGCCTAGATATTTCTTTCTGTTTCATGCTGAGGACTTTTCTTTAGAACACAATTTAACTGAAAAGGTTAACACATTTTAATTGCCCAGGGATAGTGCTCTGAAAATTCTAGAACATGTGCTCATTAAATAAAATTAGCACAGAGGAGCTGCCCAGGATATGTCATGCATTAAAATATGACTCTGTAGACTAGCATGCATTATGAATTATTGCCTTGTGTATTTTTTGTTACATTAGTCTTTAATGCGAATACAGTTATTCATCTGCCCACCTGGAGATTTGATTTTTTAGATGCTTGAAAAAATGTATCCACGTTAACTTTTACATGGACAATATTCAGCAAGTCTTGGTCAGGCTGCATTCACCAGAGCAACCAGAGTTCAGCATATGGAAAGGCCCCTGCTCATGTCCTTCACTGGGAGTGATGCTGGTGCCTTGTAAAGGCTGAGGTGTTGGGGGAGCTGGAGCAGGCTGGGGACTAGCTGTGTCTACTCACCCCACCCATCTTACTATGGTCTGGGGACTGCAGAGAGAAGCAAGGGCTGGCATGGAATTCTGGGCCTAGTCAGTTTGTGCCATGCCACCACCTGGGACCTTTCTCCCTGTGGCCTCTATCCTAGAAGATATGGACTGAGTATGCAGTGTAACATGTGGGGAATGCCAACGCTGGGCATGTCTGCAGCCCCAAGCCCATTCATCCTGCAATACCCAACTTGTCTCCCACGTGGGCCCATCTTCCCATTCCTGTTTCAACCACGTATCCACTCTTCCTTCCATCCCCCCACTCACCCATTCACTCACCCATTCACATTCTTCCTTCCACCCATCCACACCTCATTCACCCTTCCATCTACCCATCCACCCACTCATCCACCTACCCATCCATCCATCCATCCATCCACCCACTGATCCCTCCATCCACACCTCCACTCATCCACCCATCCTTCCATCCTTCCATCGACCCACCCATCCACTCATCCTTCCATCCATCCATCCATCCATCCACCCACCCACCTATCCATTCATCCATCCACTGATCCCTCCATCCACCCACACCTCCACTCATCCTTACATCCGGTCATCCTTCCATCCACCCACCCAAACCTCCACTCATCCTTCCATCCATCCATATTTCCACTCATCCTTCTATCCATCCCATCTACTCATTCTTCTATCCATTCTCACATCCATAAATCCTTCCATCCATTCATCCACATGTCCATGTGTCCTTCCCTCCATCCACCCATCCACATGTTCACTCATCCTTCCTTCCACTCATCCCCTACACTCTCATCCATCCATTCACATCTTTCCCTTAACTCAGACACCAGCTACTTGTTTATCTACCTATCCACCTATCTATCCAAACAGGTAGTCCAAAACCTGTCATCTCTTAGCAGGATCACTGCCTCTACAGTGGTTTCTTCACATCCACTCTGTCCCCACTTCTCTAATCTTCACACTGCAGCCAGAATATCAGTTTCAAAAACATCATGCCTCGCCACCCACTTGCTCCCCATGCTGTTGCCTTAGGACAAAGCCAAAGCTCCCAGCTCTATCATAAGGCCTTATGGAGTTTGAGCTCTGAACTACTCTTTACTTAAATTTCCCAACCCTCTTGCACTGTTGCTGGGAATGCAAACTGGTGCAGCCGCTCTGGAAAACAGTGTGGAGGTTTCTCAAAAAATTAAAAATAGATCTACCCTATGACCCAGCAATAGCACTGCTAAGAATTTACCCAAGGAATACAGAAATGCTGATGCATAGGGGCAGTTGTACCCTAATGTTTACAGCAGCACTTTCAACAATAGCCAAATTATGGAAAGAACCTAAATGTCCATCAACTGATGAATGGATAAAGATGTGGTTTATATATACAATGGAATACTACTTGGCAATGAGAAAGAATGAAATATGGCCTTTTGCAGCAACGTGGATGGAACTGGAGAGTGTTATGCTAAGTGAAATAAGTCAGGCAGAGAAAGACAGATACCATATGTTTTCACTCATATGTGGATCCTGAGAAACCCAACAGAAGACCAGGGGGGAGGGGAAGGGAGAAAAAAAAAAGTTACAGAGAGGGAAGGAGGCAAACCATAAGAGACTCTTAAATACTGAGATTAAACTGAGGGTCAATGGGGGGTGGGGGGAGGGGAAAGTGAGTGATGGGCATTGAGAAGGGCACCTGTTGGGATGAGTACTGGGTGTTGTATGGAAACCAATTTGACAATAAATTTCATATAAAAAATAAAATCATGCTTAAGGCATTAAAAAAATAAATTTCCCTCTGTTCCTTTTCTTGCTTTGCTGCCCCAACCATAGTAACTTTTTGTCAGGCCTTTGTACTCCCCTGCTCCCTCCTGCCACAGGATCTTTGCACATGCCACCCCCTCTTCCCCGAAGGCTCTACCCACTCCCTTTACACTCTCTCTTTACTCTTAACCATCTTTCAGATTATGGCTCAAGTGTCACTCCCTCAAGGACCCTTCCTTGACTGAGTCAAGTCCCCCTATTCTTAGCTCCTTAGAGACCCATGGGTCTCTCCTTTAGAGTAACCAGCCATGGGTATAAATTTCCACTTGCCATGTGACTATTTGATCAGTGTCTGTTTCTCCTTCTATCAGACTCTGAGGACCTTGTAGGTCTTATTCACATTGTGTTATCCATACCTAGTTCCTGCACATAAAAGATGCCCAATTTGACATTTGTTGAATGAATGAATGAATGAATGAATGAACTAGTGCCAGGCCTAATGAACATGGAGTAGGGAGGATACAGATATGAGAAGGAACTGGGCCTGTCTCCCCGGGGCATCAGTCTGGATGGGGTAATCAGCTAGGCACTGACTCCATGACAGGGAAGGAAATGTTGGGGGCCCTGAGACAGCAGTGGAGCCCTTCTGGGTACTCAGGGTGGATGAGACCCCTTTGGCTGCAGGGTCAGCAAAGCCTTCCTCCCTTCTGTGAAGTGATCTCCACTGGTGCCACCTTTTCTGAGTCCTTCTTGTGCCCCAGCTAAGCCCTGAATTCATTCTCAGAGCACTTCTTGCTTATTCTGACTGCCATGGTGAGACTGTGAGCTTCTTCCTGAGGTGGGGGCTGAGTCTACCTAATGCTCTGGGAAGACCCCTGCCCCTTGGCTCTGGCCATACCAGATATAGTTGGCCAAGAACCCCCACCCTAGCTCAGAATGAGCCATGACATGATGTCAGCTCTCCCTCCCCCGGGTTTATTAAAGATCCTTCATCTGGGCCAAGTGGCATTTGTATGAGAATCAATTGTAATAAAAGTTGCTATAAGGGGACTAATGTTGCAGCTGGGCTTTCCTGGCTTAAGGAAAACTGACATCCTCCTGAGGAGAGCTGATGGCAGGGGGCCAGGGATCAGCAGAGTGAGGGGCTCTCTGTCTCTGGCGACAGCCAGTAAAAGTGAGTGGGCCTCCTTTCTGGTGAGCCTGTGTAGGCTCCCTGTGCTGGTGGGAGGCAGGCTCACATGGGGCAGGCCAGGAGAGGTCCTGGTCTTCTGGCCCTGCAAGCAGCCTGCTATGCTCCCAGCACCTCCTTCTGGTGGTCTTTGTCCTACCTTCTCCTCACTGATCCTTGAGTACCCCTTTGTTGGCAGGCAGCAGGCACTGTGAGCCACCGGGAGGGCATTTGGGTAGGGCGTGAATAGGAAAAACAAATGCAAGCACTCGCATGGAAGAGCCCGGGCATGCCCAAGCCTATGACAGTGGCCCCAATCCCCATCACTTCATAGGCCCATCCCTGTGAGGCACTGGGCTTGCCCACAAAATCTCCTCTACCTCTACTGGTAAGAGTCCCAGTGAGGAGGACATGGGGCACCTCCTCTCCAGCCCAGGCCTGCTTTGGAGGCTCTTTGGCTAGTTGACTGCCACTGAGGGGGTTGTTCCTTCTGTTCCCTTCTCCTGTGGAGAGGCTCTCGTCCTGTGCTGCAAACACCAGCCTCTCCTCAGAACTTGGCTTTCTAGCCACTAAAGGGCCCCCCTCTTCCCATCACAATGGCCTCCCTGCTGCCAACAACCTATAGAACAGTGAAGCAAGACCAGGCATAACACAGGTGCACAGTGAGGCCTACAGGCAGGTGTGCAAATGTGGTGGTGTAACTTCGGGCTGGACGTGAGAAGCCATGATGAAGCTGTCCTTGCTCACCAAGGAGCTCCGAATTCATGGAAAATAGCCACAGCCAGGCAAGGACGAGGACGTGGCATCCTCCCCATTTCCTACCCTCCCCCTTCGAAGTGGCACAGAGAGAGAAGGACAAAAATAGCAACCTGCTGAGCCATTTGCAATCTGAAGGCACTCTCTGTTCTGAAGCTAGCTCATCAGCTTCCTTCCATCACCTTTAGCTCCATGATGCTCACAGAATGTGCAGAGGGAGAAATGTCTCGGAGTGAGGTCTCAGATAGGAGCACCATGAAATGATCCTGGACAGTCAATTCCATTCTTGCAAATAATGCAGAGAACAAGAACCAACATCTATTGAGCATTTTCTAGGTGCTAGGTCTCCTGAAGCTCAACTCTTTCTGTGGATTATCTCCTCTGATGCTGTCACTTGTTCTCTGTTATGGGTATGGGTGCCATCCAGATGAGAACAGATACAGAAATCACATGTGGGGTGCATGGATCAGGATTTGAATGCAAGTGGTTGGACTCATGCAGAGAATGGGAAGCACAGGACTTACAAAGGTTAAGAAGGATAAGGCACATACTTTGATATCTGGGCTGTCAGAGCTCTATAGGGCCCAGAAGTAGGGAGAATGTTATGTCACCCAACCCTGGCTTAATTATGAACCAGCTAGCTGAACAGTGAGGAGCATTTGAAATGTCAGGAGGAAGAAAGAAATGTCTGGAAAAGGTGGTGAGGATAACTTCCTCCTGAATTGTTCTCAACCTCTTTCGGGTTTATGCTTTGTCTCTTCCACCATAACCTGTCTCTTAGGTTGCTCCTGAGAGAACTGACCTCACCCAGGCCCCTCCCCCTGGGCTCATCCCTTAATGGGCACTGGGTGTCCAGCAGGTGCACTCAGGAGGTGCCCTGTGTACAGGTGGCCTCCACAGACACCAGTGGTCTGTTCCCCATGGCAGCCCTTCTGGCAAGGTGGTCACTTCTGAGCTGGACAGAACAGAGCCCCCAGGGGTAGCTAAGTGTGGGTGGATTATACGTGGGGAGAAAGCTTTTGTAATGTCCACTTTGGTTCTATTTTGTATAGACAGAGCTCCCCCCTCCCCTCAACATTCCACTTGAACCATAAACACCAGAAGCCAGTCCAAAGTAGCTTTGATGTTTCAGCCCAGGGGGGTGGTAATGCAGAACAGAACAACCAATAATTTCTAGAAACAGCCTCCCCTGGGATTGCCAACACAAGGACTTCACAAGACCTGCATCTCAAGGGCCATCTCATGGAGGGTACAGGTCTCACCTGCCACTGAGGGGCTGCTGCTGAGCCCCTCCAGCGGCCACTTTCATGACTCACTGCACAATAGCAGCTAGCCTGAGCCCAGAGCAGGACAAATTGGATAAGTTATCTTAGTATTTATAGTACACCTTCCCCAAGAGCACCAAAGCCACTGACAAGCAGGTTAATTTTCCCAGAAGCCCCACCCCAGGGAAGGAGGTTTGTCACCCTTTAAGAACAGGTAGGGATCAGCAGTTACAGGTGCTGGGCCTGTTTGCTGGTCGTCTTAAACTTTCCTGCAGCCCTTACATAAGACAAAGGGAAGCTTCTCACGCTTCGGGTATGAGTTTCTGAGAGATGCCTGGTGATAGTCAGCAAAGCATGGGGGAATAGAAAAGATAATACTTTTTTTTCTCCTGTGCTGCAAAGATGTGCTAAAACCAAGCTGCCTTCTCCCATAAAGCTTAGGGGTTTAGACCACAGCCAAGCCCTTGCCTTGGTCCACATGGGGCAGAACTAATCAATATCGTATTACAAAAGCACTTGACCTCATTTATCCCCACAGATGCTTGGGGAATCCTTAATATTCAGAGCTTTAAAAATGTGCGCCTGGCGTATTTAATGAGAAGCTCCGTGGTGGGTTTGGCTCCCAGTGACATTTAGAAAGGCCGGCTCTCGACTTTTCTCATGGGGGCTGCCACCCCAGCTGGGGAAAGGGTCTGGGCCCTGGGGACGGACTGTGAGATAAAGTGAGGCAGGAGGAGTTATGGAGAATGGCAAAAAGGAGGGAAACCTGTGATATGTGCGTGTGGCACATAATCAGTGCTCAGTAAAAGGTAAGTATTATTTATCACCATTAAATCCACAGTGTAGCCATTTTATCCTCAATTTGGGGTCTCTCTTCTGAGGAGAGAATGGCCACGCAGTGAGCTGGCTAACGACTGGACAAATGCCATTCCATTTGGTGTGACTTTCTCTATTTGTGTGGTACAGGACAGGGAGGGAGGTGAGGCCTCCAGAAGCTTCCGCAGGGCTGACCTAAGCAGGAGGACAAGCCCCAGGTGCCCCTTCAAGTCAGAAATCGCACACCGTCTACAGGAAGCCTCCTCTGATCGCCTTAGCTGGAGTAGGGCTAGCCCCTCCTGGGACTCCCACTGACACAGACAGCTTTGTCCTGGACATACATGGGCGCCCTTGCCACTCTTGAGCTGGGCCCATGGCTGGCCTTGCCAGTTCCCACTCATGGCAATCACATGACAGGCTGATGAGGGAGAGGACGCCGTGCAGCCAATAATCACACACATTTGCTGCTGTCAGGGATGATGCAGGCATCTCTCGCCAGCTGTGAGGCTCAGCCATTTTCTTTATGAAATCCTTTAATTTTCTCTTTCAGGATGCCCAGGGAGCCTCTCCCTCTCTTCTCTGGGACAAATTGTGCCAGATTTATTTTCTCTTTAATTATGATCCCCGTGTCACATCGGAGCTTGAGGGAAGAGTGGATTGTTTATTTAAGCCAATTGTTTTTGGGTCCTCGTGGGTCCAGGGAGATGGGAACACTGGGTGACTGCCGCCTGGCCCTGCTGGCCTAGTTGGAGACTTTCCCAGCTCCGTGGAGATTGTCCCAGGTCATGCCGGCACCATTTTCGCCAGTTTTGTCAGCCACGGGGGCATAGGTTGAGAGTGAATGCCTTCACCTTGTCCACAGCCCCCTTCAGTCATGGTTTACGGTTGCCATGGAGACACCCAAGGATGCTCCCCTTGATGGCTCCCAGCAGTAAGAGCCTCTTTAAAGCCAGCACACCCATGGCCTTGGCTGTCTTTCTCTCATTAGGAAATGAAATATTGAGAGCCAGTTCTCCGTGTGGGCACCAGGCAGGAGTTTGCCACATCAGCCGGTTCTCTGTAGGGGCCAGGGCACCTCTCCCTGGAGCTGGAGCCTTGAGGCTAATTAGACGTTCACATGTCACAAGATCTGAGCCCCGGGTCCTTGCAGAGGGGATCCTCTTGCCAACATGCAAGCCATTCAGTTGCTAACTGTATTCTTCTGAGGCCACACTTAGCTTCACTGTGGTGCCTTTCCGGATTAGAAGGGTTTGTCTGGAAGGTACTCTGTTTTGTTTTCTCTCTTTCTCTCTCCCTCTCTTTTTTTCTAGAAATGGCAATCAGCAACAAAGTGTTCATATAAAATAGGTCAGTGTTCAGATTAATCAGGAGCCAGATTTATGAGAACGTGGCTAGGAAGGGGCCTGGTCTCCTGTGCCAGCTCTGCTGTGCTAATCCAGCCCATGTTATTTTTAAGCACAAATATCAAAACGTCTCTTGACAAATGAGACGTGAAATGAATGAGTTTTTGCACATAAACTTTTAGTACAAATATGTATTTGGCTGTGTTGGGTGCAAGTGGGGCACAGGAAGGGTTTCCTGGCCTGGCTGTGCAGAAGCTGAAGGGTGAGGGATTCAGGTCAGTACCCACGCCCCCCCCCCCGACCCCACCCCTTCTCTGGCATCACCAAAGTAGCTTGCTTGAATAACAGAGTACCACAGTACTGTCTGGGACTTCTTCTAACTTTCTTCCAGGAGTAATCACTTAACCGGTGACCGTCTGGGGAGGTGGATTGGGACCACCACTGAGGCTGCCATTCTGAAACAGACAGAGTGACCACTTGACCCAGCCTGGGATGACCTTTGGGTTTGTCTTGGAGCTAGGGTGGAACCTATCTTCTGCTCTCTGAGAGTCAGGTTATTCCCTCTGTTCCTCCCCCCCACCCCCAATCCACCTTTCTCCACTCTGCTCTGAGCCTCTGGGCACTGGTCCGTATAGGCTGCATCAGCCAGCACCCTTGCCTCTGCTCTTAGGGGGGTTTGGCCAGTAGGAAGCCCTGACGGGAACTGGAGGGCAGGAGGAAGTTGAGGTCCTTGCTGGGCCATCGTACCAAGGCCACAGCTCCTGTCAGGCAGGTCACTCCATCTGGCGTGCCCCTCTGGGTTATACTAATCACTCCCCCTTTGCCATTAGAGGTGCTAATGGCTCCCACTGCCACTAGCCCTGGGGACTGGCACTCACCCTTCTCTGGCTGTCCTAACCCTGTCCACACCTTCAAACACTACTCTCATCGCCTCTCCCCCATAACCCTGTTTGAATGTGCCATTTGCTTAGCCAAGCACCCTGACTGATAGACTCTGTCAACAGCCTATCACCTTGCTTGTGAACCAGGTGGCAGTGGTCGTGTCTGGTCCCCTGCCCTCTAGGCTGCTAAGAACTGAGCAGGGAAGGCCAAGCCTGAGGTTGCTGTCTCAAGCTCCCTCTCCAGCTCATGCTGCTGGCAGCTCTGGGTGATTGGCTGGCCTGCTGCACCCCAGGGAGGCTCAGCAGGACTACACACGGCTCAACAACACAGCTTTGCAGAAAGGTTATTAATGCCTGCCACCAAAAGATAGTCTTCAGACTTTGCCCCATCGACAGCCCCAGCTTGGGTGGCTTCGGGTGGTGGGCAGGATGGGACATTTAAGACAGCATGGGTCCCTCCTTGGGATCAAGGTAATTCAGGTATGTTTGTGGGTTAGAAGTCAGCTAACCCATTTCTCCATGCGCATATCTCTAGAGGTGCCCACTGTACTGCGACTCTCCCAAGACCTTCACCTGGAGACAGGAAGATGTAGGCTTTCTGGTCTTTTGGCAGAAGGCCCACCTTCTGGCCTTCTGGATGGGAGTTGGAAAGAAACCTAGGGTTCTTTATGAGATGTGTCTACGTGGTTCCTGGCCTATTCAGGAGCTGGCAACAGTTTTGGGGTGACAGAGACCTTAGGGGCCACCATACCCCCATCCTGGTGGCACTTCTCTGCCAGGGCCTGATGGGAGCCCTCCCTGCCCTGACGGGAGCCCAGCTGGCTGTGCTTTTTGGAGGGAAATGCACACTACAAGCCACTCCATGGGAGGGCAGAGGAACCCCAGCTTGGGCTGCTGCCCTGATCTGTGTGGGCATTAAAATACTGCCCTGTGACTGGCAGATGCCCAAGGCCCCACCTGCTGGGAGGTCCTGGACACTGTGCCATCAGAACTGAACTGATGTGAGGACCCCCAGATCTCCCAGAAAGAAGGGTACTTACTATCTGTGCCACCCTCCACAGACAGGTTCCCTGTTGGGATGAGTTGCCCTAGAGCCCCCTTGTGGCCAGCCCAGAGACTGAATATTTGAGTAGCAATGCAGAGCATAGTTGAATCAGCCTTGGTTCTGCTCAAGGTGTCAAGGTTCTGGCCAGGCGGAAAGGGAGATTCAAGCAGGAATGAGCTCATAGCCTTGGTCTCATTAACACCTTTTGTGAGCACTACTGAGTTTATTCTCAAAGATCTCTTTCATATAATCTTTCCTTGACCAAAGCCTTGACCAAAGTCTCTGTTGGATCTGCTGGGCATTCAAGGCCCTCAGCAGCTTGGCCTCCAACTGCCAACCACTCAGCCTTATCTCCCCCATCCCCTCCTCTCTGGCCAGAGCAGATAATTACCAAGGTGATGACAACAAACATTTACATAGAAATCTCCATACTGAGCTCCCTCTGAGATCAGGGAATACCATTCTATTTTACAGATGAAGAAATATGTTCAGACATGTTAAGCCACTTGCTTAAGTCATACAGCTAGTAAGCCGTGGAAGCACAACTCACATCTGGGCTTCTGCCTTCCAAATCCTTTGCTTTGCCACTCCACTCATGGTCTGTAGAACATCCCATAAGAGTGCAGCAGAGGTGCTTTTTTTTTTTTTTTAATCATGCAACTAAGCCAATCGCAAGTCGATAACTACTTTTTCAGCACACTTACTGTGTGCTAAACAGAGATGGCTAAGTCCCCCCAGGATTTATGCTCTCCTTCTACCCAGAAGAGAGGAGGTCAAAAACAGCTCCTAAGCTAACCTTGCATCTATGGGGCACCAAGTGGCTTAGTTCTGGCCAAAAGGTGAGGGTGAAGGTAATACATACCACTTCTAGTCCTGGGCCTTAAAAACCTGCCTTGCCAGTCTCTACAGCAGCTTTTCTCTGAGAGAATTAACCCCTACCAAAGTGATTTCAGTGGCTATTTTCTCAATCTTCCAAGAATTATACACACTCTGCCCCAGAGCCGCCTGCCCTGGCAGTCAGTATGTTTTCCTGCTCTCTGACTCCCCTCTGCCTGCCCACCTTCCATCTCCCCCAGCCCTTTTGGCTCCCTAGGAAATCAGGCCTTAACATGTGGGTGCTCTCCTAGCAATGACAAAGCTCTATCCTTACTTCCCCATCCCCCAAGAGGGCCCAAAGGGGACTATTTATAGCACAGCCTGTGCCTAGGACCATTCTGGACTTAACCAAAGAGAGCAGAGGCTACTCAGCCAGGCCCAACCACACAGCCTTGGACAAATTCTGTCTGTTCTATCAGTCAATCAGCATCCAGAGGCACGATGCCTGAGTGGTAACCACCTCCTTCCACTCTGGATGCTAGCGCCCCACCCTCTAGACTCTAAGGACCCCAGGAGAAAAAGGTCCAGTTCTCCAAACTCATCATGAGAGGGGTCCTCACACTGGAGCCGCTTGCCTACTCTTACCCAGAATTTGGGGGAAGGCCGCCCTCCCCCCTTCGTAAATACAAGTCTTGAAAGCTTCGAAGCAACCAGCAATAAACAGGAAACAACAAGAAGAGAACCCAAGGGAGGCTGCAGAAAACTTGCCCCAGGCGCACGCACCCACATGAACTACCACCACTAGGCAAACCCAAGTGCCAGAGCAGGGCTGCCTCTCTGGCCAGAGCCACTCAGGACCCTGTCCCCGCAGCCCCCGTTCGAGCGCGCCCCCCTCTCTGCACACGCTCTTACCTGAGCCGTGCCTCTGTCGCAGAAGGACCGCCTGGCCCAGTGGCGGTGACGCTGACGAAGCAGCGGCCGCAGCCGCGACAGTGGTGGCGGCTGCGTGGGCCGCGGAGGCAGCGGCCGCCTCTGGGACTCCGGGACCTGGGGCAGCAGGAGGACTCCCCGGAGGCGGGCTTTTGTTGCCGTGGCCAGGGTCGGAGGTGGCTCGGCCTGCGGCGCCGGTGGCACCCAAGTTGTTGGAGTTGGCAGCGCTGGCGGGGCCGTGGCGACGCGGACCGCTGCTCTGAATGTGGGACACGGCCTCGGCGGCCTGCATGTTGGGCGGCGCGAAGCGCGAGAGCACGCGCAGCAGCGCCTGGGCCTTGTGCTCCTGCGTGTCGTCGTCGCTGTAGTCGGACACGCGGCATTCGTACACGCCCTCGTCCTGCCGCCGCACGGCCGACAACCGCAGCCTGTGCGAGATGTCATTGCCCTGGACGCGCACGGTCTGCAAGACAGCAGGGGCTGGGGTCAGAAGGCCGGGATGGACAGGTCCGCGACGCGCTCTCCCTGCGGGCGAAGTGCACCTGCGCCCAGCTCTGCCATTGCACCCCCCTGCCACAGCACCCCAACACCTCTGGACGCAGGTTTGCCTGTCGCGACCCGGTTTTCCTTTCATTCCGTGGCTCCCCAGTGGCCTGGGGCTCCCAATCCTGATTGGATCTTGGATGGCCCTACCCATTGCATCGTGCCCCCATCATCTTAACCGAATTCATCACGTTGCATCCTCCTGCCAAACTATGCTTCTGACCTTCAGAGCTGCAGAACCTACCCGTCCTTCCTCCCTCCTGCATCTTGGAGAAGTCTCAGGCTCGGCCTCCTGTGGCTAACCACCCTCTTTGCTGCAAGGCCTTAAGCCCAGCCCTCCACATCTACTCACACCAACGTTCCTTTACTCTGGATTTCGGAGGGCCTGGGTAGTGCCGGAAGGACAGCCACTCTGCTCTCAGACTACACATAAAAACTTGCCCCCCCACCCCTCCAGACCTTTACAGCTAACCGTCCGCCCTCCCAAGGAGGCGACGCTGAGGTTGCTGTTGGGTCCCCAGAGCTTTGCTACTTCGCAGTCTGCTTTTCAGCGCGGCAGCCTGAAGCTCCCGACCAAGCTCTCCTCCCCCGCGTCCTGGAGGAGTCGTGGGCAAGCAACCGCTCTGGGGCCCTCACCTCGGAACCTAGAGCTCTATGAGGCCCTGGTGGTCTCCAGGCCCCGATACTTCCACGCTCCAGCTGGGGAAGCGTAGACGCATCTCCTCCCGAGCCCCACGACCCCAGCGCCTCTCAGCGCCGCCAACCCCCGCCCCACACCTTCTTCCACAACGAGCCCACTGCGCCGGGCACGGGACCCGGACCCCAGGCAGAGGAGAGGGCTGCGGCGGAAGGCGCCACGTGGGCGCCGGGTGTGTGTATGTGTGTGGAGGAAGGGTGGGCCCACAGTCGGAGCACAGGTCGCTGCTAGCGCAAGGAGCAGCGCGCTCCAGTTGCTGGGAGACATGCCAGCAGAACAGAGGCAAGCGGATGCGCAGGGGCCTGAACGCGCCGGCCGGCTGAAGGAGAGTTTTACAGGTGAGCGCCGAACGGAGAAAGGAGATTCAGGCCTGGGACCCTTGATTTACACAAAAGCGAACCCGATTCCGCTAGCGGCGACAGATGGCCCCCCGACCTGCCAAGCAGCCGACTGTGCAGGGCTGCGAGTAAGGCCCTACACCGCGGCGGCCGCTGAGCCTTTCTAAAAGGGAGGAAGATGTGGGGCGCGAAGCGGCCGGAAGGGGTCTCCCGCGGCCCGCGCTGGGCTCCACACTTACGCTGATTTTAGTTGCATCCTTATTTGTTACCTAAAATGCAAAGAGGGAGAGAGACACATTAGGCTCTCGGCCTTCAGGCTCCAGGGAACTCAGATACGCCTCCGGCAAGGGGACTCTCTGCGGGCGGGCTAGGATTCGAAACCGCTCGGGAAGTGGCCGGGGCTGAGGGCACGAAGGACATCAGGATCTCCTGGAGTTTTACCCTGAAGGAAGCATGGTGCCTGACCTAGGAGGGGCTGCCCTAGCACACCTGCCGGCCAAAGAGGAAAGGCTGGATTGCCAGCAGGGTGGGAAGAAAGGCTCATCACCCTCCCTGGAGCATCCTCATTCCCTGCAGTGTTTCCCTAAACCCCGTGGAAAGCTGGATGGAGGGGCCGGTGTATCTGGACGGGACGCAGAGGGAGACGTGAGCAGTAACTCTGGGTGGGACCTTGGGTAGAGGGCAGCTGTGTGTATGTGTGTGTGTGTTCGAGTGTACGTAAGAGACTGGTTTAAGAGGCCTACTGACAGTGGGAGACTTCCCTCCGATCCTGAGGTGCACTGCGGGCCTCTGGAACCCAGCCAAGAGGAGCTTAACTCCTTGGCCCTGTGCCCCGGGGACCTCGGAGTAGCAGAGGGCTGGGAAAGCCTGGCCCTACCAAGTGGTCTTCCTTCAGGACCCAGCACCCATCTGACTCCGGTGCCCGCAGCCAGCAAGCAAGAGCAGTCGAACTGGATGAGGTGTCGCTTTTTAGCGGCAGGCTGCAGTTCGGGAGGTTTTAAGGGAAAGGAGAAGGATTACCAGGATTTGTGGGTAACGATTGCTGCTGTTGAAGATGCGGTGGGGATGGGGAAGGTGGGAGATGGGCTGCTCCACCAGTGCGCGCCCTGCCTTTTCTGCCAGGATTACCCCAGCCGCCCCGGCCTGAGCCGAGAGAGCGCCGGCGCCGCGTGGGCGGCGGGTTACCTTGCTCCGGGCGCCCGGCACGCTGAGCGCCAGCTCGTGCAGCAGCTCCCGGGGCGGCTCCTTGAGGTACCACCACTGAATCTCCAGCGAATACGAGGTGGCTCCGCTAGCCCGGAACGCGCAGGGCATTTCGATGTCGTCTCCCTCCCGTACTGTCACATCTTTGGGGACTTCGGTAAATGTAGCTGGGGGCGGGGGAAGAGAGAGGCGTGACCAGCTGTGGGGCGGGGGCCTGGGGCAACCCTAAGCGAGACGGTGCGTCCCCGGCTCGCCGGCCTTGTGCTTGCCACCCCCAAGCCACAAGCGTGGCCCAGGCGTTAGCAAAGTTCGGTCGAGCGGCTGCCGGGACCTAGCAGAGACCAGCTACCGCTGCAGGCTGCTTCCCTCAGGATCGGGTGGGGCAGCAGGGGCGGCTTACGCTTCTACCCGGCGCCCAGCCGCACTGCCGGAGCCAGGCTGGGGCGCGCCGACTCCCGCTCCCCGCGAGCCGCCTCTCCGCAGCCCGAGCACGGGTCCGGCTCCGAATGACCCCGGCTCGAGCGCCGCAGCTGCGGCGACCCTTCGCTGCTCTCCTCCCCCTGCCCCTCTGGGCCCGGGCCGAACACCGGGATTGTTGGAGACCGTGAAGCCGTCCCCTTCTCTTCTTCCTCCTGCTCCTTGGCGACCGGGACAGGCTGGCTCTGGCGGCCCCAGCAAGGATCCCCTGAGCCCCCCGCGGCAGCAAAGTTCCCGCGCTCACCGTCGGCCACGAAGAGCAGCAGGGCGTGCAGCAGCAGCGGCGGCAGGTATCCGAGGGCGCCGAGCCGGTTCCGCTGTTCCATCTCCCGCGGGGGGCGCGGCGGCGGCGGGGGCCCGGGCGCGGAGAGGCGGCGGTGGTGGCAGCGTGGGCTCGGATCCGGCTCCAGCTCGGGCTAGGACGCCTCCGAGCCTGCCATGGCCCCGCGCGGCGCCCCCTCCCCCGGCCGCGGGCGGCCGCCAATCAGCCCAGCTCCCTCGCCGGCTTGCCCGGCGCGGCTCCGGCGGGGGGCGCTGCGCGGGGGGCTCAGGACGCGAGGTCCCGCCGGGAGGCTACTGGTGATCTGTCCGTGCCTCCTTCTATCCCGCTGTCCACAGGACGATGGGGAACCGCAATTCAGTCTCTGCCCGGCGGGCCGGACAGAGGCTGGGCCGCCCCGGGACCCATCCCTTGCCAAGGGAGTGCGCGCCTCAGAGCTGCGAGCTTCTGCTTCCCAGTCTCCTTATGGTTTGGCTCCCGACTGCCACCTCCTCTGGCTCCCGCCGAGCTCTCCCGCCGCCGCCCCCGCTGGTCCCTCCGCGGCTCTTTCCGCAAGGCGAGTGGGCGCTCAGCCGCGGCGCGCAGACCTGGCGTCCGACCCAGTGCAGCGCGGGGAGAGCGGGTCCGGCGTGGCGGACCCAGAGCCGAAGAGAGGCGGGGAGAGGGGGAAGGGAAAGGGAAAGGGAGGAGGCGGTCAGTGGCTAGGCGCGGAGCCGCCTCCACCGCTGCATCACCCCCGCCCTTCGCTCCCCTTCCACAGCCGGCACCGCCCCCGCCCCAGAGCGCCCCCCGCTCCAGGGGGTCGCTTGGAGGGCCCACAGTCTCTGTGGTTGGAGCGCAGCCCCGCCCAGCGCCCGCTTTGGCTGGGGGTCCTCCCACCCAAACTCTCCCTGGCTTCTTCCCAATCTCCCTCTCCCGAGACGGCCGCTTATCCTGCGTGCCCCGCGGCCCTCTCCGCAGACCCCCGCCCTCAACTGCTTACCCCAGTTTGGGCAAAGAGCTGCACCGCTCTTTGTCCCAAGCCCAGGCCATGGCTGGTGGGTGGGCGCCAGGGGCCGGGGAGAAGGGCGGAGCGCTGTGCTGGGCTGGGGACGAGGCCGGGTGACGGAGGCGACGCCGGGAGTCTGCAGTGTGCGAGCGAGAAGTGAGCGCAGAGCGCCCGGCGAGCAGGTGCCTGTGGCGCGGAGAGCGCACGAGCAAGCCAGCGAGCAGCGGCCGTGAGTGACGGCAGAGGCGGCGGGGGTGGGGTGGGGTGGGGAGCGCCCAGCACGACTCAGGGCCCCGGAGGTTTCCAAGCGGGGGTGGGGTTCCTGCACCTCAGTCGTTGGCCCCTGCGTCCCCACTCGTTCCTCGCCGGTCGCAGCTCTCGCTTTACCGGGTGCAAGGAGGGGGGGATCCCCAGGCAGCTAGAGGCAAAGGTCGGGTCCATCGCCGCTTTCCGGAACCCATCCCCCGCCCCTGCGTCCCTGGCATCCCTGTACCTCTCCGGGCCCTCACCAGGAGCCTGCCCCTCCCCAGCTCTCTGCGGGAGTGCAGTCTGGCCCCTAAAGGGAAACGTGGGGCGGGCTTGTGGCTCCGATGGGCACACAGTTGTAGGGGCAAGTCCCGCAGCTCGGCTCAGGTCTCTCTTGCTTCCTTTCTCATGGGAAACCCAAATGGTCTATTTCAGTGTATCTCCCTACCCTCCTGGCCCTAACCTCTCAGCTCTGTCCTGCTGCTGGGGTGAGAGAGCACCCCCGCGTCCCTGCGGTTCACGCGTCTGCTTTCCCTGATCACTGGCTTCCTGGAGGCACCACCAGAGGGTTTTCCCAGAGCCAGGGAGAAGGGAACCCAGAGGGCAGACACATCACAGCAGCAGAGCTGGTCCATGCTGCCCAGGGCACGCCCTCAGTAGAGAAGTAGCTTTAGGCCCTTCCTGAGCTTTGCTCTTACCAGTACGATGCCCTGGACAGCGTCCCTTTGCCCTTCCTGGGTCTGTCAGTATCCTCATCTGTGACCAAGGAGTCATTTCCACATCCTCAGGCTGCTGCTGCTCAGCTATGGAGCCCTTGTTTGCCAAGGTCTGTGGCTGGGAAGGGAGGAATGTCTAGGGCCTTCCTCTTCTTTCTATAGTTTCTTTCTGGGGAACTCAACCCAAAGAGGCAGTTGCCAGGTGCTGTCTCCATTTTTGTCCCCCGTAGGACCAGGAACTTTTCCTTAGCAACCTCACCTTCCTTTACACACTGCTTTGGGTTGCTGAATGTGAGACCCTGCAGACCCCACTGCTGTCCTCAGCATCTGAAGGGAGGGGGCAGACTTGCACTGTGCTAATCAGATTCAGGACCTTGATGGGATTCTAGGAAAGCAGATTCTTTTGGGGACTGATACCAAGCAGAGTTCTGATGGCAAGAGAACTGATGGCCCACTGTGTGGTGGCCTGCCTGGAGGGGCAATCTCCTGGCCTGATACCAGGTGCAAGCAGAGATGGATGGCCAGTATCATGGATATATGGGGGAGAATTTCTGCAGCTAGAGGGAGTCACACCTATGTTATCAGTAAGATTTGCGAGTCTTCTGAACCGTACCACCACGTGGGGTAAGGTGTATCTTGCCTATTGTGTGAGTTGGTGTTATTATTAACAAGAATAATAGCTATACTCTTTCATACACTTTCCATGTATCGGGCACTGGGTATATACTTTCCACACATTAGTTCTCAACCTGACAGTCAAGCCATCCTCCTCAAACAGAAATCAGATCACTCTTTCTCTGCTCAAAACCCTACAGTGGCTCCTTTTTCATTCAGGATAAACACCAGCGGCATTGTAATGGTTGGCAAGGTCAAACCGGCTGCCTTCCCTTTCTGCCCCGCCCCGATGTCCTCATCTTATGTTTTCTGTCCTTTCCCTGATGATGCTCCCTAGCCACACTGGTTTCCTTCCTACAGCACAACATACTTCTACAGTGCAACAGTGCTTCTACCCCAGGGCCTTTGCACTAGCTATATCATTTGACTGGGATGCTCCTTCCCCGGACACCTGGCTCACACACTCTGTCATGTTCTGGTTTTTGTTAAGAAGCTGCCTTCTCAACGAGGCTCCCTGGGACCACCATATTTCGAGTGCAATCTGCACACCCCTTTCCCCAGCAGTCTGCTTACCTGCTCTCCTTTTTTTCTCCTTTCCTTAGTACTAACCACCTTCCAGCATATGGTACAGCATCCTTATTTACTGTATTTCTTGTTTGTGGCCTGTAGCCTCTACTCGGATGGGGGCTCTTTGACTGCTTTGTTCACTGATGCATCTGTGGCATCTAGACAGGGTCTGGCATAGAATAGAAACTCAGTAAAAAACTTTGGAGTGAATGAATGAGCTCATTTAACCCCTGTAACAACCCTATGAGGTAGGCACTGTGATTTAGCCGCATTTTAGAGATACTGTAGCTAAAACTCAGAGAGCTTAAGGAACTAGCTCCAGGTCACACAGCTAGTAAGTGGCAGAGTAAAGCTTCAGCTCAGATCTATCTTAGTCTGGGGTCCTAATTCTTAATCAAAACACTGAAATTTCCCCTATTCCAGGTGAGACTCTTGTCTCTCAGTACCTGGAGTTGGTACGGAGAGCGGGGACCCTCTGCCCTTGATTAATGGCAGCCTGAACTTGTCTCACAGCTTCTTCCCTGCTTGTTACAAGGTGCACAGCAGTCCCGTGTCCGGAGAGACTGTTTGCTCTCCCGTCCCCGCTGGCGGACTGCGAGGGCAGCAGCTGTGCCCTTCTTTTCTGGGTCTCTAACTCCCAGTGGGGCCAGGCCTTGCTTAGGCTCAGTAAATGTTGCAACTAAGAGTGCTGTTGGTTGTGGCGGGAAGGTTGTTGTTTGCATCGTTCCCCCCTTCTGCAGGGGAGTCGGCTCCTTCTCGCCACATCTGCAGTGACCTGTGGGATGTGGTCTCAGTCGGAGGCTCTAAAGAAGGCATCAGTGACGGGGCACGTGTGTTGCTCCTCTTGCTCCCTTCTCAAAAGGAAACTTCTCTCTGGGGACACAGTCACTCACCCCACTCACCCCTGCCAACTGCCAGTCCCTTGGGCTCCCACAAAGATGCCCTGTTTGGAGGAAATGTTGGTCATGTGAAATGAGCCTGGTTTCCCACTGATGGACTTTTGAGAGACTTTTCAGAACTGTTGTCTCTGCAACTGTTGTTGTCTACTCATCAACAGCTCATCAGTAAGTAGTGACAGGCACCCTTTAGACTACAAGGTTTTTCTTTCCCTTTCTCCCTCCACAGGCTCCAAAATGCCTGCAGAATCATTGTGTAGAGGGGCCTGGAGGTGAACCCTCCTGTAACGTGACCGGTAGGCCCTCAGTGTACCTGACCCACCAATGGGGCTGTGCATGGGCGCTTGCCCGAGTCTACCTCGCTCTGTCCTGCCCGTTGTCATTTTGTGCTGCTGTGATCCGGCTGCCAGTTGGGGTATGCTGTGCTTGTCAATACCATTTTGTGGATGGATTCACTAGACTCTCAAAGGCACTTCAAAAAGTGTTATTTAAAAAGACTGCCCAGCCTTTCGTGAAAGTACCCTTAAATTACAGCCCTTAAGTGAATGTGTTTCCTGCAACTCACTTTCAAAATTTATTTATTTTAATGCTCAGGTCCTCTTGGAGTTTTGGTTTCGATATTCTTGTCTCGGTTGACCTTTCCTGTCCTCCCCGTGCCTCGTACAGCAACATTGATTTTGGGTAATGTATTTTGATTTTAAGATGCAACCCATCCATAAACTTTTCTATCAATAATCCTGGCACACTCTGTGTACCCGACAGCTTAAAGGAAAATGCCAGATTTATGGGGGCTTTTATTTTTGGCCAGTTTAGTCATTCACTGGCCTCACTGTCAGGGGATAAGGGCCTGAAGTCCAGCCCCAGGAATGCTGCCATCCAAGGGCAAACGTCAGGTCAGCTGCTCCAAATGGTGGAGGATGGCCCTCTCTGCCTGGATGATGGGGAGGAACTGATGACTGAGTGCCCCTAAGACACGGGGAAGGCAAGCGGAAAAGCTCACAGTCTGGGTTTCTGTTGTCGTCTTCTACCCCCACATGGAGACAAGAGAGCATCCTCTGCTCACACCGGGCCTTGGGGCCATCAGCGAGGTGGGTCCGCCCTTGCCCTGTCCCTGCCCGTGCGCGCTCTGAGAAGCAGGCATGGCTTGCAGTCCCAGGTCTGGGCTGTCATTGCTGTGTCGGTGTCACTGCTCAGGGTCCCCTGTGCCTGGGGCTGTTTGTTTGCTTGTCAGAAACAGGATTGACTGGGCTTGTGGATTGCCTGGAGAGATGGAATGAGAGGAGAAACTCCAGGCAGAGCCTGCCTGCTTCACCTCAGACATTTATCCAGCCAGCATGTCCTGAGAGCCCAGTATTCATTTATCCAGCACATACCTGTGGGTATGGACTTTACAGTTTGCAGGGTGCTGGGGACCCCGCGGCATCCTGCCTGCACGGAACCTGCATTTCAGCCCAGAAGGGGGCAGAGGCACACCTGCGAAGAAAAAACAAAACTGAAGCCTGATCATCTCAGTGGTGTGTAACACGTAACCTGCAGCCCACTCGCGCACACACGGACATACCTAGTGGGAGTCTTGGTGGACACAGGAAGACCTGAAGTGGACAGACAGGCAGAGACCTGGGAGAGGCAGAGTGCTTCAGGCAGAATGACATGGCAAGGGTGAAGGCCAAGGGCAGGGCAAGGTGGGGAGTTGGAGAATAGAAGGTGGCAGAGCCTCATAAGTGAAGGGTGCACAGTTGGGACAGGGAGGCAGGAGAGGGCACATGTGGCCTTCCAGGCACAGGAAGGATTTCTGTGCCTAGAACAATGGGGCTCAGAGATTAACAGGACATGGCTCTGGTCATGGGGCTTAGAGCCTAACGGGGAAGCAAATAGTGGGAGCTGGGTCCCCTCTGGCAAGACTTCATGGATGTGTGGCCTTTTTGCTCAGGAATGTGCGCAGAGAGGAGTTTGACTGGCTTCAGTGGGGATGTGGGTAGGGTGTGTCAGCATCCCAGATGAGTAGCAGCCTCTGCAGGGGTGTGGAGGCAGGAGATCTGGGGAGTTGGTGCGGCAATGAGAAGAGTCCTGTGTGACAAGACCATTGACTAGCATTGAAGGTAGCAAGGAGGAGGTCTGACTGAGGGCACTGTGAGGTAGTGGTGGGAGCAGGGAAGCTGGCAATCTGGGGAAAGGATAGGATGGGGCGTCGGGGTGGGGGGTGGGGCAGGAGCTAGGCGTTGTCACAGACCTCTCCTTATTTGGATCTAGCTCCAAGCAGGGGCCTTGTGATGAGACCTCACCTCCCTCTCCTTTGTCATCTCCCCACTTTCTTTGTGCTTGAGAGCTGGCTCTGACAAACAGCACACTTGGCATGAGGAAGGTGTGAAAGTTTTAGGGTGAGCCCCACAGTGTTTGAGTCCCGGGGGGAAAAATGCCTTGTCCCACCCTCCCTGGCCTGTCTGAGGTGCCTTGGACACTGGGGTTTGGTTGAAAAAGCCCCCAAACCTCAGTTTCCCCAACTGCAAAATGTGATTTTAATTCCCACCCTACCTCCTTTCTCTTCTGCACCGCCCATGAACATGCCCAAAGGTGCTGGGCCAGGCTTGGCAGGAACAGCAGCTGGGCAGGCTCTGGGGGCTTCAGACGCCATCTCTGATGAGCAAGATCCTGCCTCCTGGCCTAGGTTATTGACGGCTCAATGAAAAATTAAGTCAAAAGCAGATTAGAACAAAGCAGAGCAAGGTGGGGTCCAGGGTTATGGAATCAGATGGGCTTCGGTTCAGATCCTGGTCTTGCCTTGGCCTCTTGGAACCTCACTTTTCTTATCTGTAAAGAGGGTATCCAAGCCATGCTGACAGCAGGAGGGGAAACAGGAGCATTGATTTTTGAGATAAAGTGTTTGCAGCAGCTGGCTTAGCACCTGAGGTGTAGAACCACCACCAGCAGAGATCCACACACTAAAGTGCACGTCTTGCTGGCTTTTGTGTTGTCAGGAATGTAGGGCGGGGGACTTCAGGGAAATGCCTGGCCATCCTTGAGCCCTGGTGCTTGGGCAGGGTGGTACAGACGGGGCGGGGGGAGGTGACCAGTGGAGCTGAGTGTCCACTAATGGATCTTATTACAGCCTGTCTCTGTGTTATTTATTTAATCATTTGCCAAAGTAAATCTTACAGACCCATGAAGAGTTTATTTTTTTTAATTTTTAATATTCCCAATGCACTTGGGGTTTTATTTCCCACTAGATCTATTAGTTTAATTTAGTAGAGGACAGGCTGTATACTTAACCAAAAATTGCTTTGACATTATGGAGAATTAAGAGGCCGGGGCCAGACGGATCTGAGCAGATCGATCTGTTTGAGATAAAACCCTGTTAGTTCCCTATGTGCTTTCTTCACCTTAATGGTGAGGATGTTGATTAGAAAACACAGAGCTGGCTAATAATGGCCAGGGGTCGGACAGAGGGTCAGGGCTCCGGCTCCGATGCTTTCTCCAGACCCACGGTAAGGCCTCCCCTGTGGCGAGATGTTGTTTGATGGTTCCAGTGGAGATGTTTTTGGGGGCCACAGGTGCCTATGGCAGCCCCCCTGTGTCTGTGACTGACCAGCCTTCTGAGGAGTTGGCCTCATGGTCAGGGAATGAAGGCCCTGGGGTGGTGCTGTTGGGGCAGCGATGGAGTGGTTGAAGCCTGGTGTGTCGTAGTTGAGTCTCCCTGCCACACTGAGCTGAGTCTCACCTCCCCATCAGAGGGCACCGCGATCCTTACCTCCCAAGGCTCTTGTGGGGTTCAAAAGAGCTGATGCCCACCAAGTAGCTTTGTGAGTTGTCATGGGGATCACTCATGCTGATGATTGTGGTCCTGTGTCCTCTGCATTTCTGGGCCCCAGGAGCAGCTCAGGAAATTCCTGTCAGGCTGACCGACGGCTCTATTTCCAGGGCCCTAAGGTTTTGGCATCTTTCCAGGCTACCACCTAGAAACTTCTGAGCAAAGCATCCCCGTGGAGGACTTGGGGTCATCAGGAGGTACTGCAGTCCTCAGGCAGCTACCCCCATGCCCAGGTGGTGCCGCCCTTGGTGCCACTACTTGTGGATGGCTCTGAAGAGTGAGGAAGCAGAATGGGCGCTCTGTCCCTACCACCATCCTGAGCCACAGTGGGACCTACAGGTCTGGGGAAGGCTCACCTCCTGCCCCTTCTGGGAGCCCCAGGGCTGGACTGAGGCTGCTTCCTGCAGTCCCACTTTGGAGCCCTGTGGTCTTGGCACACCAGCCCTGCTCCAGCCCAGGGTCTGCCCACCTGCTTGTCCACCTGCTCTTCTGACTGATTCCAGCTGCCAGACTTTTCCTCCAGCAAGCCTTCCTCATGATGTCCTTCTCCTGCCTGCGCTCAGAGCACCCCTTATGACTGGGTTAAGCTCTCACTTCAGGAAGGCTCAGCCCTGCTGTCACCCCACAGGCCGACTCCCGTGAGGTTCTGGAGGTTACTGGGGCTCTGTGTTGAGAAGTACTCTGAGGCCACATCTGGGCTCATCAGAAAAGCTTACTGTCATGGATAAGTGACATCTGCCATTGCCATGGGTGGGGGAGGGGGAGATGGCAGGATTTGCCACCTCTGGAGGGGCTTCCTGGGCAACCTGAGCTCTGGACAGGGCCTCCTTGTCCCTCCTGCTTTCCCTGTGAGTCCAGCACACATAGGTCTGTGCTTAGAGTTGGCAGAGTTTGGGAGCAAACATGAGGGCCCTTGGGTCCCCCCTCCTTGTCCACATATAGTGGCAGACACAGGCGCCTGCTTCTGGTAGCACCTTGTTTCGGCCTGCCTCCCTGCTCCTGCCCCAGTTGGGTTACCTGCAGGAAAAGAACACTGGCCTGTATCTTCCTGGACTTTGCCCGGCATGTGGCAGGTGCTCAGTGTGCGCTGGATGGCAGGGGGATGAGGCACAGCTCCTGGCAGATTTCTCAAAGGAATGTCTGTTTTTCCTGGTTTCATCCTGGATGGCAGCCCCTCCTCACTGTTAGGCTCCAGTAGGTACAGGACCAGGGTCAGGGGAACAGGCTCAAGCTCCAAGTTTAACATCATCTTTGGCTTCAGAGCCACAGAGCATCTGGTCTGGATGGCCCTGGAGGTCAGCCGTCCCTTGCTGGGGTGCACCTGGGCAAATGTGTGGGTCCAGAAGAGACGGGACCACCAGGCAGGGTCCCCCACCCTGGCCTGAGCATACTGGACCCTGGCCTTCTGGGCTCCTGGTCCCTCGGTACTGATGCCCGGGTCTGGGAGAGTCTCCTCCGCACCGCTGTGACCTTCACGCCTGACTTGCCCCTTTAGAGTTCCTCCCGCCCGTAGACTGGCAGCTGCCAGAGCTGCTCGGTTTGTGAAATGTCAGTGGTTTAATATCAATTCTGGAGATTTTATTGCCTTTCCCCCCTGTTTTCCAATGGGATTTTGATCCAATCAAGGCCGATCCAGAGTGACGGCAGATTTGTGTTCCCGTCCGAAGTTGACAAAAGGTCACTCTGCCTGGGGAGCCAGGGGCTGCCTTGGCTTTGCATGCATGTGATTGCTCTCTCATCCTCTGGGCTCTGGAGTCGGGCCACGGCTTTCCTCCAGGAGAGCTGTTTCAGGTGGGTATGTTTCCTGCTCCCCCCAGGGCCTGTTGACTGGACCCAGGCACCTGGGGATTTAAACTCGGGCAGTAGCCAGCCACAAAATGCCTTCGTTTTGTTTGCAAAACGTCTTTGATGCTTCAGACCTAAATTAATTTTTCACAAGAATGTTTCAAAATGTCATTTTTCCCTTTCCAAGGGCGGAAAAATGCTGTTGAATAAGGTTCTCTGTTTGGGAAGAGGTGTGAGGCTGGGGAGAGACCAGGCCCCCAGCCACACTGGCCTGTGCCCTGTTCCTCCTCTCTCTGCTCAGCTCCCTGCTGTCCCCAGAGAACAGGACACCGGTCCTGCTCATTTCAGGTCAGGGTGCTGGCAAGGGTGCAGAACCGGGTGTGAATTTTTGTCAAGTTCTGATCTTGCTCTGTGGCACTTTAGAGAAGTGGTATTCAGAGTTTCAACCCAGCCTGGCAAGCCTTTCGAGAGTGCCTGGTGGGTGTGTGGCTCACAGTGGGCTCTGCAGGTGGGTCAGGAAGGGCAAGCCTGGACAAGGAGGAGGAGATTCTGGTGGGCTCTGTGTTTGTGGAGCTCCCGGTGGGGGTCCTTGAGAGCACTGGCCCCACAGGATGGCAGCACTGCGGCCTGTGCCCAGGCATGGCTCCTGGAACCCCCAGCTGGGGACAGGTGGGAGGAGACCATGGTGGCCAAGTTGAGGGGAAGGAGGGGCAGTGGGCGGTACATTTGTGCAAGGTGACAGAGCTTAGGGTGACAGCTGGGGTGCTTCATGGTGAGAGTGGCAGAATGCACCTGGAGTAAAGCAAAGGGGCATGGCTCTCCACACTCCTGCATCCCCATCTCTGGACAGGGGAGGGGCTGGGAGGGTGGCACCCTTGGGGCCTGCCGTCAGGCATTGCCATCCTCTGTCACTGTGTGGTTTGCACACACGTCCTGCAGCAAGCAGCCTGTCCTCTCAAAGATTATCTGGTGTAGGCACACTCTCCAAATGAGCCCAGCCTTCTACCGAATCCCTTTTTCCAGGACCTGGGGTCCCAGGGGTGTGACCTCAGGGCACAGGACGTGGGCACCTGCAATGTTTATGTGCACTGACAACACATTTGCAGGGAGGATGTGTGTGTGTGTGTGTGTCCACACATGCACAAGTGTACCTATTACAGATGGTGTAGCTCTCATATGCGTGCAGATGGCATGCCTGTGCCCAGACAGCATGCCCTCCGTGTGTGTTTGTGTGTGTGTGTGTTTGTGTGTGTGTGTGTGTGTGCAGAGACAGCATTTGCTTGCAGGGACAACTGGTGTGGCAGACAGCATAGATGTGTGTAAGTGGTGTGCATATGCCCAATGTGTGCACAAATGGTGTGTATGCATGTGGAGTGTATGCATGCAGGCTGGTGTGTCACACACGAAGGCTGGGTGGCAAGTTGCAGCCAGGTGGCTGGCTGGGCCTCCTGCTTGCCTCCTGTGGGCATGAAATGGGAAGCAGGAGACCCAGATTTTCCCACCCTCTTCAATGTCTCCTTCTCCCCTTTCCTCTCCCCCTCCTCCTCCATCCTCCTTAGTCCTCCTCCCTCCCCCTTCCTCCTCCCTCTCCCGATCCCTCCTTCTACTCCTCCTCCCTCCTCCTCCCTCTCCTCCACCCCTCCCTTCTCCTGCCTGGCTGCTCTGGGTGGGTGAGTGGATGGGGACTCTGGGCAGGCTGCAGTCCAATACCTCTCTTCAAGGTGCGAGGTCTGAGGCCATCCGGGGCCCAGGCAGAACTGCAAAGGGCAAAGGGACTGGTGGGGATCACTGGGGAGGGGGGAGGACTGGGGCAACTGGTGCTCTCATGCCCCACCTAGAGGTGGCCCGATGCTCCAGTGTTTCTAGTGAAGGTAGAAATCCAGGTTTCTACGCAGGATCTAATTTTTAAATGTTGGTTCCACCACAAAAATAAGCCTCCGGGATCTGCAGCCTACACCCTGGCCCAGGGGTCCTGTTTGCCTCATGGGTTTAGCATGCTGGGGCCTCCGGGGCTCACCTCTTACCAGCCCCAGCCCAGCTGCAGCTGTCCTGGCAGGAGTCTGGTGGAGCCCTCTCCCTCTCCCAGCCAAGCCTTATCTGAAGCCCGTGGAGACATAGACAGAGGATTGGGCAGCTCCCTTGTGCACCCTCTAGGGATACTTGTGAGACTAGAGCTTCCTATGAGATATGGCCCTGTGGAGTTTTCAGACTCACCTGAGTTTTCCATCCATTTCAAGTTTGGGTGAGGATGCTGTTCCTGAATCTGGCTCCCCCACCCCCACCCCAGTCCTAGATCTCTCACCTGCACTGGCTTTGGAGGGCTGGGGCCTGGTGCTGGTGTCAGCCAAGATCCACACCCTGTCACCCTCACAGCCTCCTTGTGTCTAGAATTCCTCTCCCTTTTACAGGTGAGGAGGCTGGGCTCACACACAGGAAGAAGGTTCTGGGCCATAGGTCCTGCCTTGCCTGCTTTGTCCCTCCCTTCTGGGCTTAAGAGCCCCAGGCTGGGGAGAGTGAGGGCTTGTGTCATTCCAGGCCTTCTTGCAGAGGCTGACAGAGACCACCACCTACCTTTCTCTCCCCTTCCTCTGGGGCAGGTCTGTGTCTGTGTCCTCACTGTCCAGTCCTCCTCAGGCTGGGCCAGCACTCCATGCCTTTAGTGCAATGGCTCCCAGTGAGATACCTCAGTGCCTCAATGTTCTCAAGTGTAAGGGACACTTTTTAGTCCATATCTTGACCTTCTACACATTCTCTTCTTCCTGAAGCTCTAGCCTTGGCTTTTGTGACCGCAGCTCTTGGTTTCCCTCTTCCTGCACTGGCTGTCTTACCTGTCTACTGGCTGTGTTACCTGTCTTATAGGGGGCTGGCTGTCTTTGCCGAGCCACCGGGCATTGGAGGCTTGGCAGCTTGGGCCCAGGCCCTCTTCTCTGCCTCCACAGATGGAGGTGGTCCTCTATGTGCACTTCCACATACATGTCCCAAGGGAACCTGACCAGCCTGACCCTCTCCAAAGCCTGGTCCTCTATGAACCTGGTAGTTATCTCTGGCTTAGTAACTGGCCTGACCCTCCCTATAGCCTGGCAGGAGGGGTTTCAATGCCTTTCTCTCCGCTGCTCCCAGGGTGGGAGCAGCTTGTGATTTGACCTTTGGGATATCTCTCAGATTTATCCATTTCTCTTCATCTCATGAACCACCATCCCGACCTGGCCTCTGCCACCTCTTCCTGGATGATGCCTAGTTGTCCCATGGCCCCAGCACCTAGCACTTGCCTCCCACTTGGGAGAAGCCCTGTGAAAATTTCCTGGGGCTGTGTGCTGGAGGGCGGTCCTTCTGGTGCCCCCTTGGGGGTCTGTGGCTGCTGACCTCCGTCAGATGTGTCATCACTCAGGAACAAGAGTGACGTCCAGTGGGCTTTACTCTCTGCATAATCTTCATTACCCTGCATTGTGTATCTACCCAGCGCCCAGCAGAGAGTAACCTGCAGTAAGCATTTCTTGAACAAACAAATGAGTGAAGGCGTAAATGTGTTTACGCCCCAGGAGAGAGTTACTAGTGTCATTCCCATCTTGCAGATGAAAGTCTGAGCTCTGGAGCAGTTTAGTGATACAGTCAGAGGACACAGTCCTGGTTCTAGGTGGAGCCAGGGTGAAGCCTGTTCCACCAGCCAGCAGAGGCCGCCAGGACTTGTCACTCAGTTGGGGGGGGGGAGCCCTCAGTCCCTCCCACCTTCCTTCCCTGTCGGGGGATCTCCCCTTGTAACATCTCAAATTGGGGGCTGTGTAGACACAGCTACTGGGTTAGTCAGTGCAGACTCTAGTGAGCAACTGGGTAATTATTTCCAAAAATATTGACTTGTAATGTGAAGCAAGCTCTTCTCCATGCCACCCGTCAGCAGAAAATTGCCTTTGGTATTAACATTTCAAGAACCGCATAATGTGAATTGATGTAAATGCATAATTAGATATAATAGCCTGGGAAAATTCACTCTTATTTATAAAATTGGGCTTGTTAAATTAAAATGGGAGCTAACGATTTCCATCTCACTCTTAAAACATGTCCGAGGCTTTGCCGCCTTGCTTTGCACAAGCCCTCTATCAGTAGGTGCCTGGGTATATCGACAGCTTTAGGGAGACTCTGGAGAGGGGACACACTCTGAGGAGGCAGGGACACCACCTGTCCAAAAGGTGGCTCCCTAGTATCATAAACGGGCCTCTCAAAAACATTTTAATCAACATGCAACAAATGACAATCCCTGAGGAAAGATGGCTGGGTGACAATTTCCCCAGCCCTCATTCTTCTTGTAGAATGGGGAGCCAGCCCCCCTGCTGCACCCCAAATCTGAGGCTATTGTGAGGGGTGGGTACGATGCTGTGTGCAGGCACAGTGGAGTGCAGGAATGTGCTCTACAAATGCTAAGAATGTGCAGAGGGCAGCGAGGAAAGAAGACCTCATCATTGTCATCACTATCAATACTTTTTCATTCATTCAACAAGCGCCCATTAAGCATTCTACCCATGCCAGATCCTGTGCTTGGTATGGGGTGTACAGAGTTGGAGAAGATATGATTTCCGATCTTTTGGAGCTCACCATTTATCTGGGAAGACAGGGATTTAAACATGTCTTCATTTTGGTTGCAAGTGACAGAAAAACAATTCACACTACCTGAAACAAACAAAAAAGAGGTCTGTTGATTCACAGAACTGGAATCGATTTCAGGCAGAGCTTGATCCAGGAACTCTTGTTCTGTTTCTCTCCCTAGGCTCTTTCTCTGCACGTTAGCCTCATTCTCTCTACTCTTTAAGTTTCCACCCCCCAGTCCCCACATTGTGGAGGAAGGTGATACTGGCTTGCTGTTCACATTTATAGTTAATAGTTAATTTTTTCTAAAAGCTTATTTATTTATTTTGAGAGAGAGAAAGAGAGAGAGCAAGTGGTGGAGGGGAAGATAGAAAGGGAGTGAGAGAATCCAAAGCAGGCTCCCCACTGTTAGTGTTCAGAACCAGATGCAGGGCTCAAACTCTACCTTCTGAGCCAACAGGGCCATGAATAGCTGATCTTTAAGGGAAAAGCCTACAGCTCTTTCCAAATGGAGATAACTCCTCCCCCCACACCCTATTCTTCTGGAGTGAGTGGGGCTGACCATTCCCTGCTTCAGAGATGTAAATGTGACCCAGATCTTGCCAGTCAGAGCACTCTGAGCCCTGTCCATGGTAATACGCTCAGAGATCCACAGGGCACTGGCTGGACGTCATGTGCATGTCATAATGAGGAGTCTGGCCACAGCCATCAGGAAGGCAGCACTCCCTGGTCACCACAGTGCTGGGCTGTGAGGATGGCCAGAGCCACCTTTGCATCCTTGGGGGAGAAGCCAGAGCTGACCCATAGAAAGATCATCTTATGATGTTATTGATGTCCCTGGTTCAGCCATGCCTGGAGAGAGGTGCACCCCCATAGTCCTCACTTCCCTAGCCAGTACCTTCCCCTTTTGTTTTCATATCCAGGACCCCCGTGTCTGTCCGTTAAGACTGGAAGAGTCCTGGCAGTATCTGTCCCGGTCTTTATCCCTGACTAAAAATCACTCCCTGAATAGTGGTCCATAGCTGGTTTTTATAAGGCTCAGCCCCCTTATAGAAGCTCTCCCTGAAGTGCTCATGGTTTCTTCTTCCAACCCTGTTGGCACATTGCGTGTCCCTCTTCTGTGACACGGACTGTGACCTCCTGGGAGGGTAGGTCCCAGTGCTCTGCCACTGAGCCTTGGAGGACCTGGAACTCATGAAGGTCATCCAGACTGTCTTCATCCAGACCTGGAACCTGCAGTGAAATCCAGGGGAACAGGCCCCTCCCTGGGCTGCCCTGGGGAGTGTGTGTGTGTGTGTATGTGTGTGTGTGTGTGTATGTATGTGTGTGGAGACTGGTGTAGAAATATTCCTTATTCCTAAAGAATGAAGTGTTTGATTAATAAAACCCAGGGAAGAGGAAACATAAAAAGAGACCTGACTTTGGATATTTTTAGTGAGTTTTCACAACGAGGGCTCTGAAGGCCCTCATGTTCTGTGATGGAGCATTTGGGCTCTGGGGGCACGGTCTGTCTTAACCTTGCTATCAGCACCTCTTGGGTGCCTTCCTGGGGTCTTGGGTTTTGCACTTGTGAGTGGTTGCCCACAACATTCCCTGGACCATGCTGGTCTACCTGCCAAGCAGATGCAGGGTCCTACAGCAGAGCCATTCAGACGCTTCATGTGTCCTGTGTCCTGCTTCCTCTCCAAGCAGAGAGACCAGCCTTCGTAGGAAACAGTCCTTCCCCTTCCTTGAATCTGCCCTTTTGCAAGGATCATGGGAGAAACACTCCAATTCCCTCTTTACAGTGAAGAAGCTGGGGCCAGAGTGGGAAGGGGCAGGCCCAGGGGCACATGGGGGTCAGGACCACAGGCCAGGCCTCGGGCTTCAGCCATGGCCAAACCTAGGAAGCTGATTTAGGACCTGATGCTGAGTTCCCCTTCCTGGCCCCACCTGGCCCACTCTGGGGCACAGTGGGGACCCTGAGGAGGGGTGTTTACAGCCCTGCCCAGGCATCCCCTGGCCCCTTTCCTCCTCCTCCTTCCCCTCCCCCAGGGGACACAGGTTCCCTTTTCATGTGGGAAGAAAGCTGCCCGCTTGTCTCCAGGAACAGCTGGGCCTTGTCCCCTCAGCTGTGGCTCAGCGCCTGCCGCAGGCCACACAATCCCTGCTGTGTACTGGGGAACCAGGGGCCAACGGAAGCAGCTTGGCCCCGTCCCAGGAGCCGCAGGGGGCACTGGGTCTATGAGGCTGGAGGCAGGCCTGGGGGAGCCTGGAGGCAGGCCCGGGGGAGCCTGGATCTCCAGGGCATCTGCCTTCTCCCACAGCCCCACCTAGGGGACCCGCATGGGCAGAGGGGGAGGCTCTGGGCCTCCTGAAAGGGATGCTGAAGGCCTGTTCCTTTCTCACTGGCCTCCTTGCTCTCAGGGGATGTAAGCAGCCGATGAAAGCAGCTATGGATTTGCTCCCCTTTCTGTCCCCTCCTCTGAGCTCAAGGCCCCCAGTGGGCTGTGAGCTCCTCCGCAGGGCAGAAAGGAGAACAGTGAGAAACAGCTGAGTCAGGGGCAGGTTCCCAGCCTGGGCCTCAGGGGTGGCATTTATTTCTGCCCACTCCACCCTCAGCTCCAAGGGGCTGGGCAGCCCCTCACACTGTGCAGTAGTCAAGGACAGAAGCTTTCATATTTCCCGCCACCCTGCCTGCCTCATCTCCCTCTGCAATGTGGGGCTCCTTGGGCGGCCCCAGCTCCGACCACAGCTTCCCCACTACTAACCATAGCCTCATGGATGGAGGGTTTGTCTCAGGACGCACCTTGCTCTTATACCAAGTGCTCTGCAAGCACCACCTCACTCACATCAAGGGGAGGCATGTGCTATATGGTCCTCCTTTTGCAGGTGCAGAAACCAAGAGTCAGGATGGTCAGGGAGCTTGCCCAAGGCCACACAGCTGGCCAGCCTAGATCTTTCTCCATCCAAAGCCTGTGCTCAGAACCAACAGGCTCCATGGCTTCTCTAGTGCTTTGACTCTGGCTGCTGTTTCTTTTGCTTGGAAAACTGTTCTTTCTTCAGATGACAACCATTTATTGAGTTCTTACTCTGCACTTGTTCATGGTCTTACATTCTAGAAGGCGAGTCAGATAACAAACACGTGACTAAGAAAGAAGAGAAATAGAGCAGGCAGTGCTCACTGCTCTGCAAAGAATTTAAAAAGAGGGGCATGCCTCGGCATGACAGGGTGTGCCCTTCAGCAGGGCAGTCAGTGAAGGCTGCTCCAAGGACCAGGGATTTGGAGGACAGATGGGGACAAGCCATGTAGAAGCCAGAGAAAAATCATGCTGTGCAGAGAGAAGAGCTGGCAAAGGCCCTGGGGTGGGGGAGGGTGTGGAGTGTCAGAGCAATGGTGGGCGTGCTGTGGGTCTGGAGCTGCAAGAACGGGCATGGAAGGTGGCACATGAACACTCCCAGGAATGAGGGAGAGCCGCCATGTGGCTCATGTCACTAGACTCTATTGTCCTTTCTGGGAGTTGGGTCCATCACGAGCCCCTTGCTATCCAGGTATCCAAGCGGGAGATGAGTCCCGACAGTAGGTAGACATCTCTACTCAGGTAGTCGAGGGACTGACATAGGAAGAAGAATTGACATGAACTATATGGCCTCTGAGAGTGGAATCCATCCTCCTGTGGGAGATGGGTTTTAGGTGTGTTTAGCAGTCACAGATATTCAGGGGTTAGAAGAGTTACCCTGAGGGGTCGTGAGCAGCCTGTCACTGGTGGAGTCCCAGGGGAGCTCTGCTTGGAGTTGGAGTCTGGTGGAACAACCAGCCCTTGGTGGTGGAGCTGGGGTCTTGAGTACCAAAGGGGTGCGACTAGCCCATACAGGGGTCTTCCTTAGAAATCTTTGTAGTGCTGAGTGTGGGAGGACGTCGATACTGGAGAGGCGGTGCACGCTTCCTCTGGCCACTGGCCTTCGGGTGGCTTGGGTCAGACTGCAGACTTCTCTCTGAGCTCTGGGCTGGAATGTGCCTGGTGCTTGATAAATTTTGTCACTTGATTGATTTCATCCTGGCCCCGGAGGGAAGTGAAGGAAAGATTTCTTGATTTGAGAAGACCAAATTAGGAACAGATGTCTTTTCTAGCTATTAATAGGCGGTTGGGGAACAATGGGGCTTATTTTTAAAGGAGCCCACAGCGTGCCGGTTGCTGCTGTCCATTGGAATGTTTTGTGTTGGAGCGATTCATAATTGTGGCAGTGGAGAGTCATTTGCGGGGAATGACAGAGATTTCCCCCCACCCCCTGATACTCGATTCAGGTCATGAGCCAGAGGGTCTAAATTTAAGTTCTTCCCCAAACTGTTCTGCTCCCCAGTAAGGGCCCAGAACACCGCATGGTTCTGATAAATGGGCACAGCACAGAATGGTTTTCCAGAGGAGGGGGCGGGAGGCACAAGATGTGTATCGGTTGGCCCGACTCACCTTTTTATTCTTCAGTAGAGAAGTCTGGGGTTTGGCTTTAGGCAAATGAATATAAACCACCATGGAAGCTATTAGTAGCATTATTCACACAATCACAATTGTTGAAAATTAAAATTGTCCATTACTCTGTGTGCGCGTGCTTTCTCTGCCGATTGCAATTTCAAAACTAACATCACTTAGCTCATTGAAAATAATACTAGTGAGGAAAATGGTTTTTCTTTTTTAAAAAAATTCCTTAATATATTTTGCTGTAATGTATTCCTGTGAAGAAAGTAAAGTTAATTATGATGCAGACAGTAGAATTATCTGACTTGATTTAACACGGCAGATTGAGTCTGTGTCCCGGTTCTGCGGCAGACACAGACCCGGGAGGGGGATTGTACTCTGGGGCGGTGCTACTTCTTAGGCACGAAGCCTCATGCGCTCACGGGGGGCAGGAGAGTGTCTGGCGGGAGACACCCAGCACCTCTTGGTGGCTTCTGGTCATTTCTGAATGAGGCTTGGGCTTGTCCATTGGGACCAAGCCCTGCTGGGGGTCCTCCTTCTCTGTTCACTTGGGGCTGCTCACCGCCCCATGGAAGTACCTGCTCGGAGAGTGTAGCAACTGCCATTGGTGTGCCCGTGTCCCCAGGTCACTCACTGTGGCCCCACACCAGCAGCATCTTACTGTTTGTAACTGCAACTCTGCCTGTGTGTCCCTCTGGCCATGGAACATGTGCTGCTACACATCTGGGAGCCAACACCCCAGGAGCAGCTTTCAGCAGTGATGTCCACACCTTTCCACCTTTTGTGTGGGGCAACTCTGAGGTCTGCAGTGCCCCAGGGGTGCCCGCGGGTCGCTCCTAGCAATAACCTGCTTACTGCCACATCCTGCACTGTTCCTTCCCAGTCCCCTAATAGAACTCCTGGAGCTTAAAGTCTATCTCAGGGTCTGCTCCCTGGGGTGGTCAGAGTAGCAGAGAGGATGCAGGATGGCTCAAAGGGCAAGGTCAGGGGGCCTGACTAGGGCCTGGCTGCAGCACACCCTGCTTCTGCTTGACTGTGCTCCAAGACTGGGCAGTGCCCGCTGACCGATGCACCGATGACCTGCAGGCTTCTTCTGCTGCCCCCGCTCATCACGGCGCACTGCTCTAGCCGCCAGTTTCATAAGCTGAAGCCTTACCTTCAGGATATGGGGTCCTTAAGAGGTAATAAGGTTAACTGAGGTGTTAAGAGTGGAGTCCTAATCTGATGGGACTGGTGTCCTTATAAGAAGAGGAAGACCAATCTTCCCTGCCCCCATCCCCATGCACAGAATAAAGGCCATGTGAGCACACAGAGAGAAGGTGGCCACCTGCAAGCCCAGAAAAGAGGCCTCAGCCTGGAACCTACCTTGCTGGCACCTTGATCTTGGACATCTGGCCTCCAGAACTGTCCAAAAATAAATGTCTGGTGTCTAAGTCACCGAATCTCTGGTATTTTGCTATGGCAGCCTTAGGGGACAAGTACACTCATTGAGGCGACTGTGTATTTCTCTGAGGCCGAAGCTTTGAGGGCCATGTTCAGAGCACATCTCTCTGGAGAGGGGAGCCTCTGCACCACCACCCCCTCTCCACTGCCTGCCAGCTTCCCTGTGGTTTGGGATGAAGCCAGGAAAGGGCTCTATATAGGTAATAGAAAGTATATAGTCCTCATACAGGCTTAGGTCTTGCCAGTATAGGAGCCCTAGGTGAAGAGGGTTTCTAAGTGTTCCTGGCCCGGGCATCCTTCACTTTGCTGGAATGCTACCTTTGCCTCTTCTGGAACCTCAGTATCCTTCCTCTTTGGGGCATGTTCCCTTGCTCAACCATGTGACTCTGAGGGAGGGTGAGGCTGCTGCCAGTGCAGGGTGTGTGATCCAGGCCACCAAATCAGTGGAGCCAATGGAGTGGCCCCACTTCCCATGCCCACTTCCTTCCCCAGGAAGCCAGGAACTTGTGAGCCCTGGTGCTGTGGCTGCCAGCATCCAGCTATTATAAGGAAGTGTGTCTGATGGGATGCTGCTCACTGGAGATGAGAGGAGAGAGAGTCATGACAACCCCAGTTGTCTGCTGATCCCCTGGACTCCACCCTTCCTGGGGTTTGGCTCCTGAGCCCATTAACTCCCCCAGTCCCTTCCTGATCCATCTTGGGTTGTTTCTGCCTCTTGTCACTAAATGTTCTGCCATACCCACAGTAAGTCACGTTTGTCCAGCCACAGGGGCCCCTCGCTCGTTATAAACTTAATAACTGACTGCAGTGGCCATGTGCCTCGTCCTCTGGAAGATCTGCTCTGATTCCACCATCCAGTGAAAGTCACTTACCACTGAGTTTCTCTGACTGTGGCAGTCCCCAAGCCAACCAAGCAAGAGGCTGAGGTGGTCCTCAGGAAGCCAGGTTGCAGAGGGAATGAACAGGACATTAGATGTGGCCCCTTCAGTCACTTTGGGGCACAGGGTTAGAGGAAATGGTGTCATAGGGAGACCTCGGCTAACTCTCCCTGGCACCCGTGCAGCACCATCCAGGAGAGGAGACCCTGACCTGAGCAGAGGGAGGAGGTGGGATGGTGGGGTGAGTGCCCTGTTTGCCGGGCCAGCAAACATTACTGATGCCCAGGGCAGCTGGGGAGCACAGAGCTGCATGCGGTGTGGCCCGCTACGATGATCCATGGCAGTGACAGGCAGTGATAAGGACAAGCCTTGGGCTGGACTTCAGATTTTAAGCCTGCCCGTTTCTCCCCATCCTCACACATCTGGTCATCAGACCTTGCATCATGGGCACAGGGCCACCATGGAGGCAAGATGTACACAAGTCGCCGTGATGCCAGGTGGGAAGGGAAGCCACTTTAAAGGCTCTCAAGTCTTCAGGGACTCCAGGGCTGGCGTGGCCACATTCGCAAGGAATCGCAAATGCCTACATGGAAGGACCATGTAGGGCTCAGCTACATGGCCAGCTGATGGCTGACTCAGTGTCACAGTGTGTCCTACAGCTTGGACTTCTGGAGCCACCTTGGCCCCTTCCTCAAGCCCACATTGTTTGGGAGTCTGCCTGGTGAGTCTCTGAAGCCTCCTTCCCAACCACGCCCTCTGCCTGACTTCCCAGAGACGGCTTCCGATCGTGTGCCTGCTGAAGGCTTCTCAATGATCAGCCTCACTGGTTGACTTGTTCCCGAGCTTCACATCGCTTGTGAGGAAGTCCCTCTTGCTATCCGACCACATACCATTCTGCTGCAAAGTGTGATGATTGTGTTATAACTTGTTTTGGGGTTGAGGGTTTTAAAGAAGGAAGAATCATTCAGAAATGGCCCAATCTCATTAACTTCATCTTTTAACAGCCAAAGTATTTCCCTGGACCAAAAGGAATCTTTTTACTTCCCATCTTTTTATGTCTTGGGTGGGGGCTCTGGCTCCTAACTCTGCTTGCGTCAGGCCTCTCTGATGTCTGGAATCTCGAGTAGTTTCCTGGAGACAGATGGCATTGATTTTTGCATTTGTTCCACCATGCCTGTCTCTCACAAAATATTAACATCAGCTTTTGACATGGAGCTCCTGGAAACATCAGAAACAACTTGATCTGTGACTTTATAAAATATTGGTAACACATTAGACATGGGGCAAGTTTCAGAGAAGGCACTATTTTTCAAGCAATTGGAGAATTTTGGAGAATACCCAAATTATTGCTCTTTTTCGCATATGATCTTCTTGCCTCTTCTTGCACCTGATATTTTGACAATTGAGCTGTGTTTCAGTAACTTCAGCATAGGAGGCAAGGATTGACCAGCTTCTGTGTACCGGCACAGGGAGGAACTCTGGGCCAGGGGTCCACAGTTGGGGCTCTCTGTGACTTCCGGCAAGTCGCTTCCCCTCTTTGGGCCTCTGTTTCTCCATTGCTGACATGGGGAGCATGCTCCCTTTCCTTTCTACATCCCAGATGCCTAGATATATTCACTTACTGATTTTTAAAGGGAGAGTTGGCGTACTTGCTTGCTCTCTGTTTCTCTGTTGGACATAGAAAGTCTCTGGATTTATTTGACATTGAGCATCTGAGTGGCGCTCTTTATCATGCAGAGAATGAGGGAGGTCCCATGGCCCTGCAGAAGGGGACCCCCAAGACCTCCTGTTTTGTCCTCGCAGAGCTCCAGGGCTGGTTGCTGGGGAAGATGGGGCTTATTTGCTTAGACCCCCAGTCCCTAGTCCCCTGGAGGGTCACACCCAGGTCTTGGCTATAGCAATGAGTTCTAGATTCCAGTAAAATGGATTGTGACATTCATCTCCACATGAGGACTCTATGGGAAAGCCCATTTCAGAAGTGTACAGTTAGAACCAGCTTGAATTCAGTCACTTCAGGAAATCAAGAGAGGAGAGGGAGCTTCCTCTCCTGGATTCCTGTCCCCAAGACTCTTCTCTGTGCTACCTTATGTTAGCTCTTCTGCTCAGGGGAACCTGAAAATGCCATGCCTGGTGCAGACACTTGAAGAAATTGGCTTGGACAGGAGACATTTAGCGCCAGTTACAAGGTCAGGCAATTCTAACTGACAGAGATTGCACAAGGTGGTCTGATGTCCCGAATGCCCAGCTCCTGCCCAGATGGCCTCTTCTTTCTCTGGTTTAGCATGATATGAAAGAATGTGAACACCACAGAGCTGGGAGCCTGCCTGCCTTAAGTTCCTAGGGCCCCCAGAGCCAAGAATAATGCCAGGCACACAGAATATACTTCTTTCAGTCCCTCACTCATTTGTTCATTCAGTTCTGAACACTGGGCCAGCTGGAATCTGGGCCTTTCAGAGATGGGCCACATTCAGGTTGGCTGGGGAGAGGTAGGCCCCTATGACAAGCCAAGGGAAGCTGGGAATGAGCCAGGAATTCCAGTGTGGGCCCTGTCAGGCTCACAGTTGGGGATGTGCTGGCTGGTGCCTCTCACCTGCACCCCACCTTGTTTTCTGGGGCCCTTGGAAACCTCGAGCTCCTAAGTCACTGTCCTCATCAATGGCAGCCTTTGGGGCTGACCATACACAGCTCTCCCACAGGACCACTTTCCTTGAGGAAGTCAGCTTGGATTTTTATCAAAGTTCCTATATGTATTTTTGTCCTTTTAAATTCTTATTTAAATTCTGGTTAGTTAACATACAGTGCAATATTAGTTTCAGGAGTAGAATTCAGTGATTCATCACTTACATATAACACCCAGTGCTCATCATAACAAATACCCTCCTTGAAATCACCCGTTTAGCCCATCCCCCACCTGCCTCCCTCCATCAACCCTCAGTTTGTTCTCTATCCTTAAAAGCCTCTTATGGTTTGTTTCCCTCTCTCTCTGTTTTTCCCCCTTCCCATATGTTCATATGTTTTGTTTGTTAAATTCCACATATGAGTGAAATCATATGGTATTTGTCTTTCTCTGACTGACTTATTTCACTTAGCAAAATACACTCTAGCTCCATCCATGTCATTGCAAATGACAAGATTTCATTCGTTTTGATGGCTGAGTAATATTTTATTATATATAATATCTTCTTTATACATTCATCAGTCAACGGAAATTTGGACTGTTTTCATAATTCAGCTACTCTTAATAATGTTGCTGCAAACATTGGGGTGCATGTGCCCCTTTGAATCCGTATTTTTGTGTCTTTTGGGTAAATACCTATAGTGCAATGCTGGATCGTAGGGTAGTTCTATTTTTAATCAAAGTTCCCTTTAAGCTGATGCTTGATCTAAACTTCTCCTGTTCTCTACCCCAGAATTTTCCTTCCTGGAAATTAGCGGGAGAGCTGCAGCCCTCCTGTGTAGGTCTTTGGAAGCAGATGTAGACCTGGGTGATGAGAGCAGCTGGGGCAGATTCTCTGAAGCACAAGGCTGGTGACTGGATGGACATGTGTCTTGGTCACATAGGAACTGTTGCGTGCAGCATGTGGTTCTGCCTCTGGGTTGGCTCAGTGGGCTCTGCCACTTGCCAACCGCTTTACTTGACAATTAGCCTTGGGAATGGGATGTGCAACTGAGACTTAATCAGGAGTATTAGCAGGAGCTTAGCAGGTAAACATTTATAGGACAAAGGAAATCCCAAATTGCACCTAGAAGGGCCTTTGGAGGGTGCTTTGTTGGAATGCTTGTAGTTGCAGGTGATAGAAGACAATTATATACCTGGATTAGGCAAAGAAGGCAGTTTATTGACTCAGTACTAAAAGACTCAGGCTTCAGGCATAGCTTGATCCAGGGCTTCAACCTCTCTCTATTTCCATGTGTTTGCTTTTCTTTGAGATTAATCCCCTCACAGTCTCTCCCACGTGGATGCCCTTGCTGTCTATAGGTTGTCATCTGAACAGGTTAGCAGCCCAGGCAAAAAGAGAGCCTTCACCATCCCCAGTGGTTCTAGCAAAAGTCTTAGGAGTGAGTGCCATCAACCAACCTGAGTCATGTTTTTGTACCTGAATATTTCTTTCCTCCCCTCTTCCCTCCCTCACTCTCTTTCTTTGTCTTTCTTCCCTTTAGGAATAATGAATTTATTGAATTTATTAAAAATGTGTTATCATAAACAATTCAAGCAAAAATAAAAAAATTAGGTGGTGGTCATTCCATATATCTCTTTAAGAATATATACAGATACATAAATAGAATCAGTTTGATAAAATGGGATTATTTCACACACCTCTTCAAAAATAAAGTTGTTGGGGCGCCTGGGTGGCGCAGTCGGTTAAGCGTCCGACTTCAGCCAGGTCACGATCTCGCGGTCCGTGAGTTCGAGCCCCGCGTCGGGCTCTGGGCTGATGGCTCAGAGCCTGGAGCTTGTTTCCGATTCTGTGTCTCCCTCTCTCTCTGCCCCTCCCCCGTTCATGCTCTGTCTCTCTCTGTCCCCCAAAAAATAAATAAACGTTAAAAAAAAAATTAAAAATAAAAATAAAAAATAAAATAAAATAAAGTTGTCAAATTTTGCTTGAATTTAACAGTAACAGAGCAATGTGTCTTCACCTTGGAAAAACCTTCTTCTTCTTCTTCTTCTTCTTCTTCTTCTTCTTCTTCTTCTTTTTAAAGGGACAGAGAAATTGAACACACACACGAGCATGCATGAGACTTGGGGAGGGGCAAAGGGAGAGAGAGACAGAGACAGAGACAGAGACAGAGAGAGAATCTTAGGCAGGCTCCAAGCTCAGCCTGATGCAAAACTCTATCCCATGACTCTGGGATCATGATGTGAGTTGAGTCTCAAGAGTCAGACACTCAACCAACTGAGCCACCCAGGTGCTCCAGAAAAATGTCATCCTTAAAGAGTCCCTAAGATTAAGAAAAAAGATTGTGAGAAACAACGTGAATTGAGAGTCATTTTAAGGATGTTTCAATTCCAGACCATTTCACCTGGCTTTGTACTCTGAAAAATGAAGAAACTAGCAGGGCTTCCTTCTTTTTTTTTTTTTTTTTTTTTGATGATTCTTTGTCTATTTTTGTTCATCAGATTATTCTTTTACCTTGTCTAAGTTTGTAATGCTTGGGTTCTCTTCTACAGGGTTCCTTTTTTCTGTATTTTATTGTATTCAGTGGTTGTCATTTTTTCATGACTTCTCCATTTCAAAGTTTTTTTTTTCTATTTTGATGTTCTGTTTTATTGTGGAATAGCTATTTTTCAACAATCATGGGTTCTGTGTTGTCTGATTTCTTCATACTAGAGAATGCTTGTCTCCTGATTTTTAGATTTCTTTTTTTTCTTTAAACGTTTTATTTATTTTTGAGACAGAGAGAGACAGAGCATGAATGGGGAAGGGGCAGAGAGAGAGGGAGACACAGAATCAGAAACAGGCTCCAGGCTCCGAGCCATCAGCCCAGAGCCTGATGCGGGGCTCAAACTCACGGACCGCGAGATCGTGACCTGAGCCGAAGTCGGACGCTTAACCGACTGAGCCACCCAGGCGCCCCCTGATTTTTAGATTTCAAGGACACTGAGACGTACATAGTTTTGCCTTTAAAAAACAGCTTTTCGGGGCGCCTGGGTGGCGCAGTTGGTTAAGCGTCCGACTTCAGCCAGGTCACGATCTCGCGGTCCGTGAGTTCGAGCCCCGCGTCGGGCTCTGGGCTGATGGCTCGGAGCCTGGAGCCTGTTTCCGATTCTGTGTCTCCCTCTCTCTCTGCCCCTCCCCCGTTCATGCTCTGTCTCTCTCTGTCCCAAAAATAAATAAACGTTGAAAAAAAATGTAAAAAAAAACAAAAACAAAAACAAAAACAAACAGCTTTTCACCAGGCTTTGCTTTAGAAACTTCTAGGTTTGAGGATTCCATACCTCTCCATTTTTTCCCCTAAACGCTACCATTTTGCCAATTTTCTTTACCTTTTGATATACTTTGCCTGGATTTAACTACCAATTAGATTTTTATTATTTAAATTTTTATTTATTTTTTATGTTTATTTATTTTTGAGAGAGAGAGGAAGAGGCAGAGTGTGAGTGGGGGAGGGGCAGAGAGAGGGAGACACTGAATCTGAAGCAGGCTCCAGGCTCTGAGCTGTCAGCACAGAGCCCAATGTGGGGCTCAAACTCACGAAAGTGAGATCATGACCCAAGCCTAAGTCAGATGCTCAACTGAGTCACTCAGGCATCCCGGAATATCTTCCTTCTTTCATTTTTTGCCCTTATGCTCAGGCTATTCAGCAAGTGGGTAAAAATATAGAAAAGTTTCTAAGCTTATTTTGCAAGGTGAGTCTATGCCAGGCATCAACATGAGACAAAGGAAGCCAAAGAAGACTGTGGAAGAACCTTGTTTAGAAACAAAAGTTACCTATAAAATATCAGTACATCAAATGAAGCATGAGATCATAAGAGATACACAGTGTGTTCAAATATGGCTTATTGCAGCAACAAAGGACGATTCAACATTGGGAAATATACTAATGTAATTACTCCTCTGACAGATTAAATCATGTGAGTCTCTTAATAGAGGCTGAAGCAGCATTTGATGCAATGCAATACCCATTACTGATGAAAAAGAAAAGATGATTAGCCATCTTAGAAAACATCATACTTACTGTCCATTTGAGAGGGAGCCTTGGAAAGTCATGGTGGCTGTAAGAGCAATTCAAAGGGTCACTACCGAATTCCAGTTTGCCCGGGATGCAGGGATTCCTGGGATGTGGGACTTTCAGTGCTAAAACTGGCAAAGCTTGGGATGATAGTCCCCATATATGGAAGGTGTGGGTAGCAGCTTGGGCAACAGAAGAATAAAAGAATCATTAAGCTGTTCTGCAGAAGAAAATGAAACTTTTTTTTTTCATTCCAGAGAGGGAGGGGAGATAAGAGAAAGAGGGGCAGGGAATGAGGGGGAAGAGGCAGGAGGGTGCTAAGGTGGTATTGTGTGGGCGAGGGGCACTCTGAGGTGTGGGCTAGGGACATTTTAGGAACAGGATGTCTGATGCTGATGCAAAGCTGTGTTTTCATGATGGAAGTCTCAGAGCACTGTTTCCATCTCTTCCCTGTGGTGGGTGCTGTGGGTGTCCCAGCCAGAGCTGGTTATGGCGCTTCTGCAGCCCTTGCTGGGGAACTGACCCGAGCTGATTACATCCCCTGATCCCCACAGCCACCAGCTGGCTGAGTACACCAGATACACAAAACATCGCTCCCTCTCTGTGCTGCTGGGGAACATAACCTAAACCTACGACATTTTCGGGAGCATGTGCAAGTTGAGGATGGCTGGCTGTCCACCTGAGTCAATACAATAGGAGCAGAGACTGTGCAGAGGAGCAGAACCCTGGGGCAGAGGCGACCGCAGGGATCTGCAGAGATCTTGGGGAGGTTTCTTCATGAGTGGGGAGTTGGAGTTTGGATCAGTCTTATCTAGACCTCAGAGAAAGGGGAGGCTCCAGCCTTCATCTGTATTACATAGATGGAGACTCCACAGGGCCAAGTTACCTTGTCCAAAGTCTCACCATAAGAGACAGAGCTGAGATTACAACCCTGATCTGTGTGAGGTAAGACTGGAGGCTCTAACCATTGGGTGAAGTTGCTGGATGTAGGACTTTGGGCTGGCTCCTTCCCCTCTATGCCTCACTTTCCCCAAGAAGGTTGTGAGACCAGTGTGAAGCATCGTGCTTGCTGGGGACAAGCGAGGGGCAGGAGGTCCTGGAGTTTGTACCATGCAGCAGGTGGGCTGGTTGATGGCTAAAGTGAAGGGGGAGCTGAGAGATTAGGGCTCACCAGCAGACATAGCTTAATATGCACCTTTTTCTTTAAGAACAACATCTGCGTCTAAGTAGGTTACACTCACTGTGGCTTGTTTGCATCCTTCTTTGCGTAGAAAGCAAACTCTTTCTTCAAAGCTAAGCTTCCTCCTAGGCCTATGGGATTAGCACATACTCCAGATTAATGGTGCCAAATTAATGCGATTTAGTGTCATGGCTTTCAAAAGCTGTGGTCTATGTATACAGCTACCTTTTTTTTTTCATGGACCAAAATTTAGGACACTTGGACCAACAAAAGATACTTTTCTCAGTTGTGCATTTAATCACATTAAATGTCTCACAAAGTTATGGGAGGCACAGCACATTGAATAAATCACCGTAGTCTGATAGAAGGAAATGATACAAGATCAGGTCTTCTCTGGAAGCCCAGGGTGTGGTTGCCATGTTGATCTCAGTTATGAAAGAGGATAATCCAGTATCTTCAGCTGAGTGATGCTTGAGAAACTCAAAATGTTGAGTGCTCCCCCAGCTTCAGGAAAGTAAGACAAGAGATTCTATGCATTTTCTAGTATGGCTGGGTGCCCTACACCTGCATCCACATATGTGATACAGACAGGGTTTCTGTGAACCAAATAAAAAGCAGCTGATGAATCCCAAACCCACTGTCTCTTTTCTCCTGTGTTTAATGAGAGCCAGACGAGAATTCCAGCTTGGGTCATATTTGGATGTATCCCCATCATCCATGAAGCCTGTGCTGATCTGATGCCCAAGACAAGCCTACTGAGAAATTAGGGATCTTTACATTCATCTTCCACTGTTTCTGGGCTCAGCTGTCATCAGGAAGTGGTTTCAGAACCCTCTGTTCCCCAAGAGGCACCCACACCTCCCCTCACCGCAATCCTCAGGAAACTGCATCCTTTCACAGTGCCATTTAGCTCTAAACGATTATGTAATTACATTTGTAAATGTAATCCTGTAGGGCATTATTCTAATTATAGCCCACAATCCCTTTCAGCAGCTTTCAGAGAAATAATTTTTGCAATGAAATGGGGCTCTTCAAGCTGCAAGAATGTCCGAGGTGCCTGGGCATACACAGTCACATCCACCTGCTGGAGTCTACACACCCTTGCACTCTCTTAGGAAGGGGAGAAAAGGGTCCAGTCCACAGAAGCCGTTCCTTATGAATGGTCCAATGCAGTGTACGTCTAAATTGTAGATCCCCAAACGACTCTGAGAAGTTCCTGTTCTCCCAATAACTTTGCTCAGCTCCTAATTGCTCATTATGCATTCTTTAAAAGTAGTTTCGGGTGAATTTTATGATATGTAAATTACACTCAATAAAGTTGTTACAAAATAAAGTAGTTACTAAGTTAATTATAATCAAATGCGGAAACGTACGTATCATACAGGTAATCATTGCTGTGGGTCCAGGGCAGATCACGTGAGTTTATCACCTGGGAAGGTCTAGAGATGGAGATTGAATGATTCTAAGATTTGATTAGCAGAGGTGTCCGAAGTGAACGCTGGTAGCCATTTGTGTATAATAAGCAAAGTTGTTTCTTCCCTTGCCTCCTCCCACCCCTTCTCCCCTCCGCCCTCTACTTCTTAGTTTTTGAAGTAATTGTTCATTGATAGAGGTGGAATTTTCCCAGTTGTGCCAAAAGTTTCATAGAGTTTGTTCTTTGACATGCACTTACTTTAGGCATGCCTTAGTACTTAATCTGTGCCTTACGTTGTGTTCTCCCAAAGTCACTCATTTTGTACTTTCTGTACAGTCTGATTCAGAATTTCTGCCTGCATAATTGCCTTCTCCATTCATAGGCATTCTTGGAAAAAACAGAACTTTAATATTCAAACATTATTGATTACTAGTATGAATTCACCTTAATGTTATCATCGTCATCATGAATCCACCTTTTCAATTAATGTGTGTTGGTTATAAACAGTCATATACGTATGGCATTTCAATGTTTGAATCTGATAGCTGGAGTTAAAATGCAGGGGCAGGGGATGAGCAAGTGCTGGATCAGGTTTTTGTGAGCCTCACAGGTTGGATTTACTTGCTGGCTCTTTCTCAACGGAGGTCTGTGATGTCCATTCACAAGTTCTGGTCTGGCCCTCACACTGAAGTGTGGTGCCCATTTCATGTTTAACATAGAAAACAGTTTTATCTTGGGAAGATTCCCACAATATTTATTTCAACAGAGTCTATTATTAAAATGGTCTACAACAAACATTCATATTGCATTATTGTATGCGAACAGTCTTGTATAAATGAAGTGGGAACCTAGATGGCCCTCCTTCTTAGGTTATGACAGGGGCTGCTTACTGAAGCCTGTTCCTTTCTCCTACTTTCTTTTTTTCCTTTGCTTCTTTCTGTCTTCCTTTTCTTTCTTTCTTTCTTTCTTTCTTTCTTTCTTTCTTTCTTTCTTTCTTCTTTTTTTTCTAGAGAAAGAGGGTGCAAGTGAGTGAGGGGCAGAGAGAGAGAATCTCAGGAGGGGCAGAAGTGGGGGGGAGAGAGAGAGAGAGAGAGAGAGAAAGGGGTGCTCACCCACAGCAGGGGCATGGACTCACTGAAGCAGGGCTCATGCTCATCCCAAGTGGGGCTCATGCTCACCAGAAGTGGGGCTCGAGCTCACCCCACGTGAAACTTGAACTCACCAACTGTGAGATCAGGGCCTGAGCCAAAGTCAGATGCTTAATGACTGAGCCACCCAGACGTCCCCTTTCTCCTACTTTCTTTTGATACGTTTTATCTACCTTTTCCTAATGTATTGGGTGCTCAGTTTATTTCTTTTATTCTTGTTCAGTAATGAAATAAACCAAGGCTATTAATTTTCCTCTGAGCCTACTTTTGGATGAGTCCCCTAAGCTTTGATATGGCAGTCTGAATGCCTTGTTGTCCTTTTCTAAATAACATGCAAATTCTATTTCTAAATAGCATGCAAATCCAAGGGTTTTGTGGGAGAGTTTTAAATTTAAAATGTTTTGAAAGCTCCAGAGGATTAGGTTTTAAAAACTATACATTTATCATTCACTTCTAGTCTTATTGTGTTGTGATGGAAAGATTATAGCCTATACAATTTTACATTATTTTAGAAAAATATATTTATTTTTTATAAACCTACCATGGGTGCTGGAAAATCATCTGTATCTTCTATAGGAAATGAAATTTATTAATTTGTAGTCAGGTTTTCAGCATTTTTGTTCATTTTGCTTTTTGTTAACATTCTGTCCAAGGCAGATCAGGTGGGCTGAGGGGCAGGCTGTGGGTCCTGGGAGTGCTGGACTGAATGGGAGTATGGGCCTATCCATCCTTTCTTCTTTGTGGAAAAAGAGCTCAGGCATTGGGTGACCTGGATTTGAGTTCTGGCTTCAGCTGCTCGTCACCAGTGTGGTCATTTGTGGAGTGGGAATGGAAGCATAAACTAGGCAAGGCTTCAGGGAGGATCAGGTGAGAGGAGGGTGAGGAGAGTGTCCGCCTGGTCCTTCCCCTATGCCTCTCTGAGGGCGCCCCTCTGTCCTGCTGGATAAGAGACCATTGCAGGTGAAATGATGCAGACATCCTGCCCAAGAGGGCCTGGGTGGCTGATGCATACCTCAAAGAAATGATGCATAGATGTGCTTGAGGCATATTTGAGTGGTTGGTGGGGGGCGGGGCGCTTTTCTGGGAGTGCCTCTTAAATCCCACCAGGCAGGAAGCTTTCCCTTGGTCTCTGACTTACGGGAAGTGTTCAGGCCAGCCTGACTGGGGCGAGACCTACGGTCTGCTCCTGCCCCATGCTGCAGGTATGAGCCAGGCAGGACTTCTGATTTGGCAGCCTCTGCTGCTGGGGAGCATGTAGATGTGGGCAGGGGATGCAGCTGGCTAGTAGTCTGGGACAGGAACTCAGGTCCTCAGTCCTCAGGCCCATGGGCTCGGGTCATATGTCCTGCTTCTCCCAGCATCACTGCCCTCCTTGAACATCCAGACCCCAGGGAGGGCCAGGGTGAACTGCTCAGCAGATGCCGGGTCCAGGAGAGGCTTCCTCCACTGCCCCAATTTCTCTGGGGCATCTGAGGTTTGGAGCTGGCTGCACCACATAGATCAGAGTTAGTCGGCAGTCTCTAGTAAGGTCAGGAGCACAGCTGACAAAATGTACACATCATAGCCTGCAGAGATGAGGCCAGGAGAGAGGCGAGGAGCCCTTACAGGCTGCATCTGCTAGACTCACACTAGGCTCCCCCATCTCTGCTTCCTTTGGTCTGGGGCCCCTGCCCACTTACTCCCAGGCCAGGCCTCACATGAGTCCCTCTACCTTCCTCTCTGTGGCCTGGAACCAGAGGCCTCAGGTGGTGTCAGTCCTGCTAGGAAGCCCTGGCCAGCTGGTCCACTCCCTGGGCCTCCACTACATCATCTGCAAAGTGGGGCTGGGCAGACCCTTTCTCCTTCTTCAGGATCAGTGCACTGGCGGCTGAGAATAGACTTTGGGAAGGGTCAGGCACAACACTGAGAGGCGCTGCGGGGCAGAGAGGGTGTTTGCCAGCTGCCTGCATCCCTCACTTCAGCATCCATCCTGGCCCTCGGCCACTCCCGAGTGGTCTCAGAGGAAAGTGCTCTCATCCTGCGTCATCTCAGCCTCTGCTGGGGGCAGGCTGGCACAGCACTTCAGAGAATCAGTTTGGGGTCAGATGGACCTGACTCTGTGACCTCCAGTAAGTTTCTTAGCTTCTCAGCTTTAGTTTCCTCACCTGGGAAATGGGGGTCACAGGTCACAGGTCTCCTTCAGAGGACAAGTGAGTGGGGAGTGCTCAGCAGAAAGGCTCTGCTAGTAAATCATCCTTAGCATTTCCCCAGGCAGCGGCTGGCCCACACACTGTACTGAGGGCCCCTGGGAGGGCAGGCAGCCCTCGGGACTTGCTCTCTCCAGGTTTCGTGAAGTCATGAAGGCGTGTTCCTGGGGAACACAGTGGGAAAGGAATAGGCTGGTGGGAATTATTTTAGTATATTTTTAACAACCGTTTTTTTTTTTTCTCATTTTCAATCCATTTCCACAAATCTCTCCTGATACCGAGCTCTCTCCATACACCCCTCCTGGTCACCTCTGGCCCTCAGTTTATCACTGTCCTTGTTCCAGTCCTTCCTGGAACAGTAAATCTGAGTTCTGTAGCCCCAGTCAATGAAACACCCTGACATGAAATCGTTCCCCCTGCTCTCCTCCTGAAAATCCCTGCAGTGCCTCCAAGATCTTTCTGGCCCAGGGAATAAATCAGAGTTTCTCCAGTTTATATTGAGGAGCTGATGTTCTCCTTTCGTTCATCTCTGCAAACTGGAGGCAGAGGAGAGAACTCCCAGAGCTGGTTCTGACCTGGAGCTGTTTGGGGAGACCAGGACTGAGGGCAGAAAGAACCAAGGCTTCATTGCTAGTCTGCACCTGCTTCCTGGCCCCTCAATGTCACAGGAGGACATGATGGTGAGGGAGGGACACACTGTCACACTCAGCTCCCTACAAGAACTTTTGAAAACACTTTTCATTTTAAAACAATTACAGATCGACAGGAAGTTGCAGTAGTGGTGGGGATCTGGTGTAGCTTTTATTCAGTTTCCCCCGTAGTTACATTTATGTAACAATAGCATAGGGGCGCCTGGGTGGCTCAGTCGGTTGAGCGTCTGACTTCGGCTCAGGTCATGATCTCACAGTCTGTGAGTTCGTGCCCCGCATCGGGCTCCATGATGACAGCTCAGAGCCCGGAGCCTGTTTCGGATTCCGTGTCTCCCTCTTTCTCTGACCCTCCCCCGTTCATGCTCTGTCTCTCTCTGTCTCAAAAGTAAATAAACGTTAAAAAAAAAAACAATAGCACAATATCAAACGCAGGAAATTCAGTGTGGCAATGACAATGTGCATGTTTGGTTCCATGTCATTTTATCACTCGTGTCTGACAAGTGCTTTTTTATTTTTTTTAAGTTTATTTATTTTGGGTGGAAGAGCAGGGGCAGAGAGAGAGGGAGAAGGAGGGAGAGAATCCAAAGCAGGCTCCACGCCCAGTGCAAGGCTCAATCCCACGAGATATCACCCGAGCTGAAATCAAGAGTGTTAGACACTTAACCAACTCAGCCACTCAGGAGCCCTGACAAGTGCTTTTAAAGATGCCTCCTAGGTCTGTAGTCCAGCCTTCTTGCTGACCTGATGGAAGAGAGTTCCAGTCTAGAGGCCACCATGCCTGCATTCCTGGGCACCAAGAGGGGCATCCAGGAAGTGGAAGCAGTTGGCCTAAGGCTCCAGCTAGAACCCACACTGGGCCACGGTGCCCAACATGGTTTGAACTTGGTACTCTGCAAGCCTTTGTGGAATGCACGTGTAAAGAGCAAAGTGCTTACCTGGAGCACACAGGACAGAGAGATGAAGGGTGTGGTTGTCAGGAGCCCAGGCTCCAGGCCCAACTTTGCTGACTGTTCTGTCTGAGCCTCAGGTTCCTCACCAAGAACATGGGAACAGCACAGCTGCCCTGGTCACCGCCAGGTCTCACTGGAATGGATGTGGATGTTTCCGTGAGCAGACAGTTTCCCCCCTGCTCCCTCCCTCTTCCTGGACTCTGGGCGCCTCCCATCCCCTGTTGAGGCAGAGTCGGCTTCTCTCCTGCTCCCACGTGGTCCCTGAGTCTTTACAGCACTGGCTCAGGTCCATAGGTGGGGTTTTCCTGGTCAGGGAACACTTTGATGAGGGGTCTGAAGGCAAACCCAGGGCTTATGCCCACAGGTTCCAGCTCCGATGTCCCCCAGTTCCCAGACCAGTGTGTCCTGGGACCCGGGCCAGAGCTGCTCCTCACGGCTCTGTCCGCACACTTGCTCTTTGGTCTGGCTCTGCTCATTCTACTCAGAGGTGGCTGTTTTATGTGTACAGACACTTAGACAGATCTTCTGGGGCTTTGTTTCTCCCACATCCGGCAGAGTAATGATCCTGGAAATGTTGGGTTTGAGGCTCCTTCTAAAATGATTTTTTCTAAAAATAAAGGAAGTAGAAGAAGTGCCACTCTAGTGGGTCCACACGGCCTTTGAAACTAAAAGGCCCATAGGATTGTAGAGAGGATGTATGACTTTGGCTAAGTTACTCACCTCTCCACCCCTGAGTTTCCTCAGCTCCAAAACAGGGATTGCCAGTTAGGTCCTGAGCCACTGGGCTGCTGTGATTCAGCAAAAGTTGAGTATGAGGGAGAGCTTAATCCGTATTGTGGTAGTTGTTTTGTACATAGGAAACAGATGCGGGAAACGAGCCCACAGGCCCAGGGTCCCACAGAGAATGACAGAGCTGACCCTGCAGCCAGGGCTGGAGTCCTAGCCTGGGTCCATTTTGTAGGCAGGGGTGACAAGGAGGCCCTGACCCCCAGCACTGACTGTCTGCCAGGGAGATAAGCCTCACACACTCAGATCCTTCATGCCTGAGACCCTTTCTCTCCAACTTTGCCTGGCTTCCCTGACTGGTCCCTGGGGCGATCAGGCTGTGGCTGGCCCTGGCCTCCTTCGTCCCACTTGAGAGAGTGGTAGGTCCTGGGAGGCTGGAGGCCCATCTTTCCTCAAAGTGGAGGACAAAGTCCTTGGAACTCATTTCTTTTCTTTATTTGCCCTCTATTTATCACAAACCCCAGTGGGGTCTTGGGAAAGTGGCCCCTCTCTGGACCCAGCCTTCCTACCTGCAGCTTCGGTGCCCTCCATGCCCCTCTCAGCTTTGACAGTTCAGGCACCAGTGGATCTTTTTGTCCCCTAGGGGGTGCTCAAGGTCCCTCTAGCTCTGCTCTTTCTGAGGAGGAGCAAGGTAGGTAAGCTTCCCCAGTGTCTGGAGCAGTGTCCTGAGCCCACTCTTCCTGGGCCCCTCTGGGGTGTTCGTTGCACCAGTTTTGCCCAGTCCTAGAGTAGACACTCCTACTTTTTTGGTGGGTACGCTACATTCTTGGCATTTTCCCCTGGGTGTACGGAAGGGCTCAATTCAGAGGGTGAAAACCGACCATGACCTTAGTGGTTGAGAGGCCAAAGGCTCATTTTCTGCAAGGAGGTGGTAGGCAGTGGTTAAGAGCAGGACTTGAGAGTCAGCCAGTCCTTATTTAATCCCACTTCTGTCCTTTATGAGCTGAGTGTCCTGGGCAAGTTACCTAACTTCTCAGAGCTTCAGTGTCCTTAAGTCATCTGTCTTAATTTAGGTTCCCCTGAAAGCAGAGGCTGACTGAAGAACTTGGGTGCAGATGATTTATTTGGGAGTTGATGCCAGGAAGCAGGGGTGAGAAGGTGGAAAGGGAATAAGAGGGAGGAGGAAGGCAAGGGAGTGAGTTGGCTACTGCTGTGTGCAGTGGTGGCTCACTCCTGCTGGGGGACCTCTGAAGTAGCTCACAAAACACCCTGCAGAATTGTCCTTCCAAAGACTGCAGATGGAGGTATTTGTCCACTGACTCCTATGCCCCGCTGGATAGGGTTGCCGCCAGGAGTCCCTACTCCTGGGTCGTTGACCCCCAGCCTTGGCCCAGCTCCCATGCTGGAAGACTTCACTCTCTACCCTTGGAAGGAAGCTTTGTGGCAGAGAGCAGAGTAGATGTAGAAGGATGTCCACTTGTGTGGACCCACCCACCACAGTGTCCCTGACATTCCAGATGGGCCAAGGTGCAAAGGCATGAAAAACTCCTGTGCCCCTACCTTGTTGGGTTGATTTAGTGTAAGCTTCTGTCCATGGTAGTAAGTGCATGATAAAAGAGAGCTGCCTTCTATTATCCTTGTTGTGGTGATGGCTGTATTATATTACTTGCCTGCCACTAGCCAGCCCATAGACCAAATGGTAGCCTGGAGACCATATCCAACCTCTATACTTGTTTAATTTGGTCCAGGGAGACATACAGCCTTTTAAAATTAGTTGCCACTGTTAAAAACTTGAGCACTTTTATATAAAATTTGGGAATTCTGGGTTTTCTTGAAAAAATTGAAAGCTCTGGTATGATGGGGCCCTCATATTCCTGTGTCCAATGTCAGTAACCCTTCCCCAGGTTGCTTCTCTCCTTGGCCTGTTGCTGGTGCCTGGATTCCTGTTGCTGGTAACAGGTAGCTGTTTGGGGTGTTGTCTCTACCCCACTTATACCAGGAGTAGGAGCTCCTCTTTTAGAGGATCAAGTGCTCTCAAGGCTGCCCATTTCCCTGGGACTCCCAGTTGGAGTCACACACTTATGTTACCTCCTGGCCCCTGCAGGACTGAGTGAGGACTGGAGTGAGAAGATGTGCTTGGATATGGGTCAAGATGATGTGACAGCCCCAGGGGTATCAGCCTCTGCTGAGAATTGGGAACATGTCCAGCTAGTGGCCCGAAGGCATAAGGAGAGCAATCTCAGACCCCTTCAGCATGCATCCTGCCCCAGTGGTTCCCAGTCCCAGGCAGATGAATAATTGTTCCTGTTGCTTTTAGATGATCTCCTGTCTGGTGGGTGAGACCTGTTTCATGGGCACATTCTCAGCCCCAGGATAGCCTGGCATACAGGGGGATCTTACTCCATGGGGAGAGGGGATGAAGTCACTCACTATGGGTGCTAGGCTAAGGCTTGGTTTTGGCAGGTCCAGGGTCCTGAAGAGGAGGCTCTAGTCCTCCTCCTCTCCCTCTTGGGAGCTCCGTGGTTAGGCTGGTGTGCAGAAACCTGCAGGACTTCCCACAGCCAGTTTCAATTTTGGGGAATAGCCACCCTGTGAGTTGTCTCCTGCCTGAATCTCTCTAGGGCCCTTGCTGGCCTCTAAGTACTGTGTGTTTTTCCTGATGGAGGTTTAAAATGACTAGTTTGGAGCTTGGCTGCAACAGATCCTGTCCAGAAAACAGAGTTAAGAGCAATCAGAAAGACTGATGGGAGGAAACATTGGGAATTTCCTCATTCCCATTCACTTATCTCTGTCCATCTTATGTATTAACATTAAGTGCCTGATAATTTAGCATGGGTAAAGAGAGGAGGGAGGAGGGGGTGGGCTCTTACTTACCAGGACCCCTGTGAGTGGCAGGCCTGGTGTTGGGATGGGAATGCTCAGAATCTGATCCCCAAATAAGCCCCACCTTGCCCCTGCATTTGGGGCTGCTCTCTTGATGTGGGTTTAGTATTTGGGGGCATGTTCAGCCCCCATCCAAAACCACTTAACTCCTTAGCTTATTCCTAGTGCTTTGTATTCTACCATTAAGGTACTGGGTGGCCTCCTGGGGTGTTGACTTTATTTTGCTTCTTAGCTGGGTGGCCCTTTCCAAGTTAATTAACATCTCTGAGTCCCAGTTTTTCCACTGTGGAATGGAAACAAGACAAAGCTTTCCCAGAGTTGTTTTGACAAATAAATGTAAAAGTCACTGAGGATAAACTCTAAGTTGTTGAGCATAATGCCCACATGATGCACACAGGATCGTGCCCATGCTGGGAGATTTAGGGTATCATAGCTATGTTTCAGGGGCATCAAGTGGACCTGCCTAATGATAATGTGGCCGTGGGACAGTGACTTTGATTTTTAAGAATGATTTTCAGATTTTTGGAGAGAACAACAGAGCTGGCTTTTATCTCTTGTTGCAGCCCCTGCCCCCCTCCCCCCCCCCCCCCCGGGAGGCTGGCAGAGGGATCGAGACTCCTGGAGCCCTCACCCCGTGAGACCCAGGGAGTGGCACTGATAGTGAAATTTAAATTCAGTTGTGGCTTTATCAGTTCCCCCAGAAAGCTGATTTGGACAGGTTGCTCTGGGAGCCGGCTTGGAAGTCCAAAGTGCTAGCGTTTCTCCCACAATCCAGACTTTCAAATCAAAACAGCTTAGCAAGGTGCTTTTAAAACAGCATGTATTGTTTTTGTTCAGATTATGAAAGTCATCATACATACTTACTGGGGATAATTTAGAAAACATGACAAAGTGTAAAGAAGAGAATGCAGTCCCCCTAATGCTCTAAAGAGATGGTTGCTCTAAGCATTTGGGTGAATTTCTATTTAGGCTTTTCCTTCCTTTCCCCCTCATCTCTCCCTCCTTTTTATTTTTGTTATAGAATAATTCAAACAGAAAGAAACAAAATACAGGCGAAAATAGACAACAGCCCATCCATATATAAATGTGTCATCCATTCATCCCTCTCTCTTTTTCTTTTCTCTCCCATCTCCCCTCCTTCTTTCTTCAGGAAAATCCTTACAGATAGAGCTGAAGACCGTTTTTATACATCTCCCCAGGACCAGTCACTGAAGTGGGGTGCATCCTCCCTTATCAGGTTTTCCACTCTTGCCTCATATACAGGCATTCATGAATGATCACTGTATGTGATCCCACATTTTTCGGGAACAGTGTCATGCAATTTGTATACATCTGTCACTTTGTTTTTTTTCTGACTCCACATTATGCTTTTGAGATTTATCTGTGCTGACATGTACACATTCAGTTCATTCATTTTAATAGAAAGGTTATATATATGGTATGAATGTACCACAGTGATGTATCCATTCTCCTGCTGGTGGACTTGATGTTGCAGCAACAGACATCCCTGAGAGTGCATCTTCTTGAGCACCTGGGACTTTCTTTTCAGCACACACCCCACAGTGGAATTCCTGAGCCATTGGGTACATGTGCACTTTCAACTTGATTCCATTTTGACAAATTGTTTCTGAAAGTAGTTATAACAATTTTAATTCCCAATAACAACTTGTGAATGTTTTTATTTCCCCTCAGTCTCAAGCACACGTGATATTGCTGGATCCTAACATTTCAGCCAATCTGGTGACATGCTCTAATGCAGGATATTGTATCTCATTGTTTTGATTTGAATTTTTTCTGAATATTAGTGAAATTAAGCAGCACTTCATATGCTTATGGGCCATTAGGGTTTCATCTCTTATGAATTTGACCATTAAACTATTTGTTTCTAATTGCCTTGTAGGAGTACTTTATATATTCTTGATACCAGGATGTTGATTATATGTGTTGGGATATATAGTCTTCAATTATAACTTACTTTTTCAAATTTGTTAATGGTGTCTTTGACACACAGACATTTTAAATTTTAATGCAATCACACATATTATTGTATTCTTTTTGGTGGTGTATGCTCTTGGTATTGTGTTTAAGAGATCCATCTCTAAACCTTTTATAATTTCACATTTATAATTTTACAGGTCCCAGATTGCAGTTTTATAAATAGTAAAATGTAGGAATATATATTTATATGTCAGTATATATGTAAATATTCTTATATACATATATACACAAGAAAGATCCATATACATAATTCTATAGCTCCCTCTTTATTATATATGGATATTCATATGGACTTACATAGGTATGTATGTATGTGTATTCATATAAACTTACATAGGTATGTATATACGTGTAGATAGATATACCATTGTCCCAGCACTATTTGTTGAACCATTGACCTTTCCCCACTAAATGGTATGTCCACTTGTGTTTCCATATTAGCCTGAGTCTGTTTGTCTATTTCCGTCAATACCGCGTTGACTCAATAGCGTTAGCTCTATAACAAATCTAGTACTTGGCACATTTTCCCTCTTTACATTTTCTTTTTCAAACTGTGTTGCCTACCCTTGTTCTACCCCTCAGTTTGAATTTTAAGATTGGATTGCTAAGCTCAATAAAAAAGAGCATTCCGTTGTCTGTCCATACCAGTTTGTTTATCCATTCACCAGTTGAAGACATTCACATTTTTTCCACTTTTTTGGATGATTATGAATAGAGTCACTATAAACATTTATGTACATGATTTTATGTGAACATAAGTTTTCATTATTTTTGGTGAAATACCCAAACCTGGGATTGCTGTATGAAATGGTAAGTACATGTTTAATTTTAGAAGAAACTGACAGTTTTCCATTGTGGCTACATCAATTTACATTCCTATCAGCTATATTTGAAAGTTCCTGTTACTTTGTATCCTAGATAGCACTTGGTATTGACATTTTTTTAAATTAGACATTTTAATAAGTAGGTAATACTGTCTTACTGTAGTTTTAATCTGCATTTCCCTAAAATGACTCATGATGTTGAGAACCTTTAAATGTGTTTACCGAGGCACATGAAAAGATGCTCAACGTCGCTCCTCATCAGGGAAATACAAATCAAAACCACGCTCAGATATCACCTCATGCCAGTCAGAGTGGCCAAAATGAACAAATCAGGGGACTATAGATGCTGGAGAGGATGTGGAGAAACGGGAACCCTCTTGCACTGTTGGTGGGAATGCAAATTGGTGCAGCCACTCTGGAAAACAGTGTGGAGGTTCCTCAAAAAAATAAAAATAGATCTACCCTATGACCCAGCAATAGCACTGCTAAGAATTTACCCAAGGGATACAGGAGTACTGATGCATAGGGGTACTTGTACCCCAATGTTTATAGCAGCACTCTCAACAATAACCAAATTATGGAAAGAGCCTAAATGTCCATCAACTGATGAATGGATAAAGAAATTGTGGTTCATTCATTATATACACAATGGAGTAATTATACACAATGGAGTACTACGTGGCAATGAGAAAGAAAGAAATATGGCCCTTTGTAGCAACGTGGATGGAACTGGAGAGAGAGTGTGATGCTAAGTGAAATAAGCCATACAGAGAAAGACAGATACCATATGTTTTCACTCTTATGTGGATCCTGAGAAACTTAACAGAAACCCATGGGGGAGGGGAAGGAAAAAAAAGAAAAAAAAAGAGGTTAGAGTGGGAGAGAGAGCCAAAGCATAAGAGACTCTTAAAAAACTGAGAACAAACTGAGGGTTGATGGGGGGTAGGAGGGAGGGAAGGGTGGGTGATGGGTATTGAGGAGGGCACCTTTTGGGATGAGCACTGGGTGTTGTATGGAAACCAATTTGACAATAAATTTCATATATTTTTTATAATTTTTTTCAACGTTTTTTATTTATTTTTTTTTGGGGACAGAGAGAGACAGAGCATGAACGGGGGAGGGGCAGAGAGAGAGGGAGATACAGAATCGGAAACAGGCTCCAGGCTCCGAGCCATCAGCCCAGAGCCTGACGCGGGGCTCGAACTCACGGACCGCGAGATCATGACCTGGCTGATGTCGGACGCTTAACCGACTGCGCCACCCAGGCGCCCCATAAATTTCATATATTGAAAAAAAAATAAAAGCAACTTGTCTAGCTCTAAAAAAAAAAAATAAAAAAAATAAATGTGTTTACCTGCTATCTGTATATTTTCTTTGTCAAAATGTCTTTTCAAAGTTTTTACCCGCTTTGTATTGTTTTCCAGTTGTTGAGTTTTGAAATTCTTTGCTTATTCTGGATAAAGGCTTTTTTTTAATGTTTTATTTATTTTTTGAGAGTGAGAGACAGAGTGTGAGTGGGGGAGGGGCAGAGAGAGAGGGAGACACAGAATCTGAAGCAGGCTCCAGGCTTTGAGCTGTCAGCACAGAGCCCGATGTGGGGCTTGAACCCATGAACCGTGAGATCATGACCTGAGCCGAAGTCTGAGGCTTAACTGAGGAGTCACCCAGGCGCCCCCGGGCTTTTTTTTTTTTTTTTTGTCTGATATGTGATTTGTAAATATTTTCTCCCACTCCATAGCTTGTCATTCTATTGTCTTTCACAAAGCAAAGTTTTTTATTTCGAAGAAGTTCAATTTGTTTTTGTTTCTGAGTGTAGGTCATGTATGAGGATGTATCTAAGAACTCTTTTCCTAACCCAAGATCATAAAGATTTTATCCTTTCTTTTTCTAGAAATTCTACAGTTTTACATTTGTGTCTACAATACATTTTTGAGTTAATGTTTGTATAAGGTGTGAGATATGAGTTGAGGTGGGTTTTTTCTTTTTCATTTCTTTCTCTCTTTCTTTCTTTCTCTTTTCTTTTTTTCTCTTTTTTTTTTTTTGCTTATATCTACCCAATTGTTTAATTATCATTTGATCATTTGTTGAAACTGTTTTTTTTTTCCCTTTAATTGCATTCACCCTTCCATAAAAAATCCATTGGCTACATTTCTCTGGGCCCATTTCTGGACTCTATTCTGTTCCATAGATCTATATGTTTATTTTTTATACTTTCACAGTATCTTTACACAATCACAGTGTCTTGCTTACTGAAGCTTTATGACAAGTATTAAAATCAGGTAGTGGAAGACTTCCACCTTTGTTGTTAACATTTCACAAATTTTGTGGCTATTTTCTTTGCCTTTCCAAATAAATTTTGGAGATAGTTTGTCAATATCTATAAAATTCCTTCCTGGGATTTTGATTGGAATTGCATTGAATCTACAGATTATTTCAATACTGAGACAACAAGCCTTGGATACAAATTTATCACTCCATTTGTTTAGGTCTTGTTTTCTTTTATCAGCTTTTTATAATTTTCAGTGTACAAGTCCTACACGTGTTTTGCTAAATTTATACCTAAGTGTTTCATTTTTTGGTAAGTGGTATAAATACAAAATGGTACTGTTTTAAATTTTTTGAATTCCCTTTGTTCATTGCTAGTATATAGAAATACAACTGATTTTTGTATATTTGTCTTGTATCCCATGACCTGGCTACACTCACTTATTACATATAGGAGTTATTTTTTATTGATTCTTTTGGGTTTTCTGCTTAGGCCCTTATGTGGCCCGTGAAAAAAGGGATATTTATTTTCTTCCTTTTCAATATGTATACCTTTTTTTTTTCCTTTTATTGCCTCATTGTATTAGTTGGGACTTCTAGTATAATGTTGAATGAAAGTAATGAACATAGACATTTGTTTCTGACATTAGGGAGAAAGCATTCCATCTTTGATACTTGATATTAGTTGTAGTTGTAGTTTTTGTTTTTTTGTGGATGCCTTTCATCAGATTAAGAAAGTTTCCTGAAATTCCAGGCTTGCTGAGAACTTAAAAAAAATTACAAATGGTTGAACTTCATCAAATGCTTCTTTTGCACCTATGAAAATGATCACAAGCTATTTATTTTTCATTCTGTTAATATAGTGCTTTATATTTATTACAAATAATAACCTTGTGTTCTCAGGATGAACCTCACAAGATCATGATTTATTATTCTTTCAAAATATTATTGGAATTTATTTGCTGACTTTTCCTTGAGAATTTTTGCACTTACACTCATGAAAGATGTTAGTCTGTAGTTTATGCATGTATGTATGTATGTATGTATGCATTTATTTATTTATATTCCAGTATACTAACATACAGTGTTATATTAGTTTCAGGTGTATGATATAGTGATTCAACAATTCTATACATTACTCATTGTACTCTTAAACCCCTCACCTATTACACCCATCCCCTCACCTACCTCCCTATGGTAACCATTAGTTTGTTCTTTATTTAAGAGTCTTTTTTTGTCTCTTTTTTTCTTTGTTCATTTGTTTTGTTTCTTAAATTACACATATGAGTGAAATCATATGGTATTTGTCTTTCTCTGACTGACTTATTTCACTTAGCATTATACCCTCTAGGTCCGTTCATGTTGTTGCAAATGACAAGATTTCATTCCTTTTTGTATGGCTGAATAATACACCATTGTATAGAAATACCACATCTTCTTTATCCATTTATCAGTTGATGTACACTTGGGCTGCTTCCATACGTTGGCTATTGTAGACAATGCTGCTATAAATTTAGGGGAGGAATATATCTTTTCAAATTAATGTTTTCCTTTTATTTGGGTAAATAGCCAGTAGTGGAATTACTGGATCATATGGTAATTCTATTTTTAATATTTTGAGGGACCTCTATACTGTTTTCCATGTGGCTGCACCAGTTTGCATTGTCACCAACAGTACACAGGGTTCCTTTCTCTCCATATCCTTGCCAACACTTGTTATTTCTTGTGATTTCGATTTTAGCCATTCTAACAGGTATGAAGTAGTATCTCATTTTGGTTTTGATTTGCATTTCCCTGATGATTAATAATGTTGAACATCTTTTCATGTATCTGTTTCCCATGTGCATGTCTTCTGTAGAGAAATGTCTGTTCATATCTCCTCCTGTTTTTTTTTTTTCAACGTTTATTTATTTTTGAGACAGAGAGACTCCTCCTGTTTTTAATTGGATTTTTTTGGTGTGGAGTTGTATAAGTTCTTTATATATTTTGCATACTTGTAGTTTGTTTGTTTGTTTCTCTTATAATATCTTTTGTCAGATAAGATATTATCTGGAATAAGGTACTGTGGGACTCATAAAATGAACTGGGAAATATTAATTCATTTTCTATGCTCTGGGATAAATTGGGTAGAGTTGTTATTATTTCTCCCTTAAGTGTTTGCACATCATTTAGTTGGATGTTTTTCCTTTTAAATTCAATCTCTGTCTTTTATTTAGTATGTTTAAATCATTTATATTTAATACAATTATTGATGTGTTTGGATTTAGGTCAAGCATTTTATTGTTTGTTTTCTGTGTGTCTTGTCTATTCTTTGTTCTTCTTTCTTTCCTGTATGCTTTTATGTTATTTGGATTTTTTGGTTACACTTCATTTTTATTAATCTATTGGTTCTTTTGTTTTTAGTAGTGTCTCTGCAATTTTTAACTTCTTAACATCTTCAGGTAGTCGTTTTCTCTACTTTGTCCAAAATTTTAGTTGTGATTGATGGGAAAGGTAGGTTATAGTGGGTTTAGTCAATCTTGGCTACCCAAATGTTGCCTTTTCAAAAGTACAGTTTTGTTATTTTTCTTCATCTGTTATTCTCAACATTTATTTGCTCTGTTGTTCTTTTACAATAACTGGGTTTTTTTGTTATTTTATTAAACATCTCTCTTAGAAGACCTGTTTGCTATTCTCTTAGGTGAAATTCTGTAGAAGGCTCTGTTGGTGCCCTTACCAAATGCCTTTGCAGCTCAGCATGCCTATCTCCCAGCTTCTGTGTGCTTTGCTGTTAAAGATTTGTACTTGAAATCTTCAAAGGAGTGCTGTTGGGCACTGGAGCCACCTGCTGGCATGGAGAACTAGAAGTCCTTGCAGTTTACATCCCTCCCAAACTCATGCAACTTTTAGCCAACGACTGGCTCAACTCATTTGCTGGGGGTGGTGAGGGGGAGAATGAATAAATCTTTTCTTTCCCGATTACACTTTCCCACTTCCTTCCTTACTTACTGGTTTCTTCCGGGAGTACTTCTTTAATAGACTACTCATATTCCAATCCTTATCTTACATATCTCCCACCTACTTTTTTGAGTTTTCTCTTTTTTGAATTGTATGACTAACTCATTTATTTTATTTTCACTCCCTTTTACTTTTTATGTAAATGAATTTATCAAGCACTATATTGAATTTATCCCACAACTTGTGGCATGTAGAACTGTTTCATTAGCCCTAAATATTTTAATTTGGGGTTGGGATTTGCATTTTTAACACTTAAGTAGTTCAGGAATATCATTAAAAATATTCTATAGTTTTGCCTTAAAGTTCTTTTAATTGGCAATTTCTAATTTAATTGCATTAGAGTATGAGAATGATACTTGTTGATATTTGATTCTCTGAAATTGGTTCAGACTTCTGCTTTGTTCTACTGCAAGGGTAGTTACTTGTAAACATTCCTGATTTTCTGTAAGATAATGCATACTTTCTATTTGTTGACTGCATGGTTCTTTATATATCTATTAGATCAAGCTTGCAGTGTTGTACAAATTTTCTATATCCAAAGTAATTTTTGTCTGCAGGATCAGGTTCTGATACAGTGAGTTAGAGTCTCCCACTCTGATTATAGATTTGTTAGCTTCTTTTAGTAATTCTTTCAGTTTTGCTTTATGTATTTTTGGGGCTATGAGCTGTAAGGTATGAGTATTGATGATTGCTATATCTGCTTGGTGAGTCTTTTCCTTTTACAATTACATATTGCTTTTTATCTCTATAAAGGGCTTTTGTCTTAAGTTTGATTTTATCTGCTACTAATATTGCTATTCCTGTTTTATTGTTTTGCCAGGAATATTCTTTTCCATTCCTCTATTTTTGTTTGTTCTGGATTATTTGTATTAGTGTATCTTTTGTAGGAAGCACCATATCACTAGATTAAGAAAATTTTAGTCTGTTAGATTGTCTTCTAATGAGTAACTTAAATCTGTTTATGAATTCATTATGAATATTTAAATGATATATTTGGACTTATTTTTTTACCATCTATTTTGTATGTTTTCTTTGCCATGTCTATTTTTTGTTTCTCTCCAAGCCCCTTTTTACTTTACATTTGATTACTAAAGCTTTTATTATTTTCTCTGTCAATTTGGAAATTATAGATTTTATTTCTATTTTTAAATGATTATCCTTATTTTTTCTTAAACATATTTTTAAAGTTTAAGTTGGTTAAAGTTACAAAGCACACAACAAATCAACCATCAGTATTACCACTACTAGAAATTAATCACTTATCTTGGCATATTTGCTTCCAGGAAATCGTTCTATTACTTTTATAAAAATGAAATATGCTTATTATAAAGACTTTAAACAAGACAGAAATGTACAATGAAAAAAAGTTTAAAAAATTCATGCTAGTTAAAAACAAAAAGTTCCATTACTCTGGGAAAACATAATTCTAGACACTTATCTATGCATACATATGATAGAAGGCAACATGGATACAGCGACTTTGACTCTTAGTTTTATAAAAATATAACCATCTCTATATGTTCTTTCAGAGTATAAGGTATTATATTTAATTTTCTTAAAACTTAGAAAAAAAGTAACTGAAGAGAAATTAAGGGAATTATTAACATTAAATATAGTTTTAAATGTAAACAAAATTAATTTCTAGAAGGTCCTTTAAAAATAAAAAGAGATTTTGAGAAGCATCAGGAGTTTATAGTCATTATTTTTTAAAAGTATGTTTCCATACTTTGGCTATTGTTGATAGTGCTGCGAATGGAGGGGTTGTGGGAGGGGGGAATGCGTTAAATGGGTAAGGGGCATTATGGAATCTACTCCTGAAATCATCGTTGCACTATATGCTAACTAACTTGGATGTAAATTAAAATAAAATAAAATAAAGTATGTTTCAAGTTTCGAGTTTATTTCAAAGTTTTAAGTTTACTCAATGGACTCCCTTCTTTAAAAGAGGAGACTTTGATTAGCTTCCCTCCCATCTGCTGAGTGTTTTCAGTTAGTTAGGGTCTGACTTTTACCATACTCAGGTTAATGTACTGTGTTCTGTAATCCTCATTCCCTTAGTTGTTCAAGATTTGTTGTATACTTAGATAAATTCTCTGATCATCTCCAGCTCTTTTACCTTGTGTCAAAATTCCTGAGTTTATTTTATTGTTATTATTATCATTATTGATCTGTTAATTGGTTGGGTTTTATTGTGAATAGTTCTTTTTTCTCTTTTTTCCAAAATAAGGGTCCATGTGTTCTATATTTCTCGAAGAATTTAATGTTTTGAAATGGCTGCTTCTTGCCTTTATACAAGAATGACTTTGGATGGGTGTCATATTTTTGGCTCACTTTTTCTTTCTTTTGGAACTCTTGAGATATGAATACCTTTTCTTCTGGCTAAATGTTATTGCAGAGAACTCAGATTCTGGCCTGATTTTCCTACAGTGTATGATTTTGCTCTTTCTGTTCAGATATGTGAATTTTTCTCTCAACTTTGAAGTTTACTTACTAACTTAATTACGATGGGATGTGTTTTTGTTTAGAGATTTCTGTATCAAAATTTTCCTAAAAAAACATTGTGCTCTTTTATTTTATTTGTTTTGTTTTGTTTTGGGCAGGTTCAGTTATTTTTTTCAATACAGGGAAAATTTCTTATAATATATATGTATATGTATATACTCATATATATATAGTATATATATATACTATACTGTATTATTATATATATACTATATATAGTATTATATATATACTATATATATAGTATTATATATTAGTATTATAGTATTATAATTAGTATTATAGTATTATAATTAGTATTATAGTATTATAGTATTATATATATAGTATATATATAGTATATATATAGTATTATATATATATACTATATATATATATAGTATATATATATAATTTATTGGGTCTTTTTCTTCAGGAACACCAACTATTCCTAAGATAATCTGTCCTTTTTCATAGTCAGTGTCTGTGTCTGTAATGGTTTTGATTTCATTGGTTTTTTTCCCCTCTCTTTCTTCCTCCCTCCCTTCCTTCCTTCCTTCCTTCCTTCCTTCCTTCCTTCCTTTCCTTCTTTAGCATTCATTTTTATCATCCTAAGTCTTTCCTCTATGGCACTACTTAGATGGTCAACAGTGTCCATTCTATAATGATGCCTTTTGGGCTCTAATTTTGTTTTCCAAGGTTCTCAATCTCTTTTTCCATCTCATTTCTGTAGTTCTATCATCTCATCTTTGAATTTTAATTTTATTAAATTCATGTTTCTATTAAATTTTCTCTAATTTCAAACAGTGGTGAACCTTTTTCTTCTGGCTCTGGAGTGATGCATTTGTCTAGCTTGTCTAGTTGTCTGGTGATTTTGTCTTCATTGTGCTGTGTTCCCGCCTCTCCTTTCTCTTTTGTGCTTGTGTGGCTTCCATACTGAGGCATTTTGTCTTGTTCATGCACAGTATCTTCCTGGGAATCTTCTCTGCTCTGATCACTGTACCTGAGCCCCATGGGTTTTCCCCATGGGTTTTCTCTTTGCTGTGGGTGGTGGCTGCATACCTGCCTTCTATCCACTGTCTGAAGTGATGGTATGGGGCATGGAAATTGAGAGCATGTTGGGATGGTATGCAGGCTTTGTAGGAATAACTGGACTCTTCAACTTCTTTGGAGGTGTTGTTAAATGTTCTGTGGCTTACTGCACCTGGACAGGAGTATTGCTATTCCTGTGGGAGATAACTTAAGGCTTTTGGACATTCTCCCATCCTATGGATCACACAGGGAACTCTATAGTGGAAGTTATGCTTCAGAGTTACCCAGACTTGGGTCCAGGAGATAGGTGAGGTGTGCCCAAAGATAGTCAAAAAGATTTGGATTTGGGTGGAGTACTGCCTCTCATGTCTCAGTTTCACTGTATCCAGTGATAACTTCCTTGGGTGAGTGATGGGTTTGATTTCTGGGGAAATGTAACAGACAAAGAGGGGAAGTAGGATAAGCTATGGCCCTCATGGCTCCAGTTGGTTCTGAGGCCATAACTAATACTCAGTGGATCCCTCCTCAACCACCCAATTAAGACTATTCTCTGCTGGTCTAGGTGGCGTATGTAGTGGGTGGGCCTGACCTTCATTCTCTGAGGGGTCTGAACTATATCTTTTCAGGCTATGATTGCTATAATTACCATTTATAATGACCATACCTTAGTGCCAAGAGGTGCCCCATCAGGTCCTCTGTGTCCCAAACATACTTTTCCTTTTTCTATCATGTATCATTAACCCTCTTTTCTCTGGTAATTCTTAAAGTGTGACAATTTCTTTCTTTTCCTGTTGACCTACTGGTATGAGGAGCCCCAAACGACCAGGTGGTAGCTTTACTTTTATAGTTAGTGGGACTCTACTGTGTTTCCTGGTGAAACTTCTACTTCAGGGGTCTAGGAGGAAAAGAAGAGGTCATTGGGAGTGATGGATAGCAGAGCCATGCACTCTTCTCTTGGTTCTTAGAACAAAAGGTATATTCTGCATCTTGAGGACTATATGCCAACCTTGTAGAGTATCATCTTCAAGCTAGTGCCTCAGGCTGGCAGCTTTGGGGTGACACCATATGTGGCAGGCTCAATGAGTCTTGTGTATTTCTGACCTCCTTTCTCATAAAGTGGGTCTCTTGATGCAAAGTGATGTTCTGTGGGATTCAGTGACAATAAATCATGCACTTTTGCTTTGGATAGTGATGCTATGGGCACAAAAGGCAAACCCATACCAGAAATATGTATTAATCTTTTACAGGATGAGGAAGAAGTTGGATATAATTAACTTGCTACTGGTGTTTTGCTGGTATCCTTGAGGATGACACTGTGTGGAAGGCTTCTGCTGAGTGGCTGAACATGTCCTGGGAAGGTATTTTGGTGGCTGATGATGCTAGTTGACACCTCCTGTGTAAGAGCACCTGTCCACCTGGCTCTGAAGTGACTCCCTTGCAATGGGTGCTCCCTGTGGGCATTGACATGGGATACAAGATCCTTTTGTTCCCAATCTTTGACTCTTTCTCTTTCTTAACCCTGACCAATCAGCCAAACAATTCACGCTGCCTTGGAATCTATGTATATCCTTACCTCAGACCATTCCTCTAAGCAAAGTGGATGACCAGATGCACTGCTTGGGCTCACAGAGCCACCCCTAAGAGCAGTTGTACATGGAAGTTGACATTCATCTGCATCACCACGGTGAGTGGACCCAAACCATGAACCAGATTCAGGTTTCCTCTCCTTTGTTGGCTGGTTATAGGGATCATTCCCCACTCCCAATAAAGCTGTTGGTGTGAGTTGGCACAACATAGATTAGTGATATGAGGGCCTAGGTCCCTGGTTTGTATAGCTCCTTGTGTTTCTGAGCCTGCTTGTGCCTGATGCTGATGTATAACTCCCACAGAATGATGCACTGCTTGTATTGACAGCTTGTAGTGATAGCTAAGGTCATGGTCACTTGATGTGCCCTGGTCAGAAGCCCAGTCTCTACATGGCATTCACATTCCAAGAGCTGATTTTTGAGTAGGGTATATTTGCCTGCAGCAGACACCATGGCCTGCTCCAAAATCTTAGAACTCGGTGCTGCAACTCTCCTACTGGAGTGGCTCTACACTGCACCTTTATCAACCACAAAACCGCAACACAGGATCTGCTGCAAAACCGCAACACAGGATCTGCTGGATCATATGACCCAAGTGTCAGATATGCTTGCACTGCATTATGGACAGAATGCAGAACTTTCTCTTACTCTGGGCCCTTCTCAAAAGTGTTACGTGAGTCAGAGAAATATTTCAAGTATAGGGCATACTTCTTCAGAACTCAAGCACCATGCTTTTGCTCGGTGGTTGGAGGTGCACAAATGTGCCTAAGCCTGACTGGGTCAATGTGACAGCCCTGGGATCTTTGCAGTGTATCCTCAAACTTCTATAGGACAATTGTGGACTAGTGTGATGTTCTGTGAAATGTCCTAATGTTCAAGGTTACCTTGGGCTGCACTGTGACACAGAACAGGAGAGTTAACACATCTCTAGTAGGGAAAGACCAGAAATATGTATTATTGTCCATCCCATGTGAATGAAAACTGCCTTTGGTTATTTTTCCTGATGAGAATTTAAAAAAAAAATTCACTAGATCACTAGCTGCATTGCAGGTAGCAGGGGCTCTTGACATGTTCTAGGCACCATATCTGGCACAGGAGCTATGATTGGGGCATAATTCTGCAAAGTCTGAGGAGGTTCACCATCATCCACTATGATTCACTGTGGATTTTGCAAATTTCAGACTTGTGAGTGAATTAAATGGGGGGCATAATAGGGCCTCTGCTACTACATTCTCTAAGTCTTTGAAAATAGCGCTAATTTCTGCCTTTACCCTCAGGATGTTAATATTGATTTCGATTGGTCAGGGGCAAGCAATTTCAGAGCCTGGCATTTGGCCTTTCCTACCATGCTAGTTGCTAAGTATTCCCATCCTGATTATGTATTCAGGAGCAGAGGAAATGACCAATTGGTGGGTCTGTGGACCTACTGGACCCATTGTGGGAAAGATTCCATTCATTCTTTGCACCTATGCACCTTTACTATAATGAGAGGTGGAGGATGATTGTGCTTTGAGTCCCCTAGTAGCAATGTCAGCTCAGATGCTCTGTCCAATACTAGAGACTGGGAATTTCCCCTTGCTTCAATGCACTGTTACTCAAGACTAGAATAATTGCTGATGTTTATGCACCTACTAGCGCTGCAGGGTCTTTCTTCAATTGATGGGCTCTGGGTCTGAGAAGTGACATAGCGCTGTGACTGCCCATTGGTGAGGTTTATCTCCAGTTTCTGCTCATTTTCATTCATTCTTGATCAATACCTTTGCCAGCCACCCATTTATCTTGCCTCTATATATGCCATGGTCTATGGAGAATCACCACATATCTCTGTAGATCAAAGTCCGGGTTGCCATCCTGAACTTGCTTACTACCTTGCCTCTGATGATTGAGTGCTACCACATGGCCTCTGCTGTTTCAGAACCTTTCTGTCCTTAGTGACACTGGGGAGCCAGCTCTACAATAAGATCTATAGTCAGCACATTTTACAGCAGATAGTGACCCCTGAGCTTCTCAGTGATGCCCATACTTCCCCCACTGCCCCACCCCCTATCTCCTTCTTTGCTCCTTAGTTAAGGACACTTCCTATGGATTCCCTCTAGCAACATGGTCATATAGTAAGAACTTGGGTCTTATATAATAGATCTATTCTACCCTGCCAATTACTCTGTGATCTAAAGATCTGAATCCCTTATTTAACACTCTAGTGAGCCTGATCTCATATTTTCATATATTATTTTAGGTGAGACATTTTTTCTAAGATTTTAGGAGCCATTCCAGAAGTTATTAGGACTGGCTCCCAGAACCTGACAAAGTGTAAATCTCTTTACAGCCTTATATTATGTACCCCTTTCCCACTTATCCTTGGTTTGACACCCCTAAGGTCCACTTCCATGCAAGCTTTTTGGGTTCCCGTGGGTTCATATTGGTCACATCTTTCCACTGCCTTGGTGAATAATCCTTCTTTTTCTTTAACAAGGCCAGCATTTCCCCAGGTGGGGCCTGTGAGATTTGACCCTAATCATCATTCTAGTAGCCAGTAGGGGAGGTAGGGACAGATCTTGAGGAGGGAAGAAAATATCTTGCAAGGGATTTGCCACCGTGGGGGCTCTGAATATATTTCAGGCAAGGAGATCTGCTGTCTTCTAGAAAGGGATGGGGACAACTTCTGAAGGTAGAGAGTGTCTGGGGAGTCTGGGGGTTCAATGTTCTCAAGCATGCACTCAGATGCTGCTATCACGAGTCTCAGGGAGCCCATTTTTTTTCTATCAAGGCCTTAACTTGGGCATAGTCTTTTGAAGATTTGTTGCTCTTGCAGTCTGATCCTAGGATGCCTTTTAAGCCTGGTCTGTTTTCTGACTGTAGGAGGGGTGATCTCTTCAAACACTATCATGGAGGCCTTCTGTCTGTCATACCATATCTTAAATTGGTCATTTATGGGCTGACCTGAGTCTGTCTGACCCTGCAGTGCATCAGTAGCATTTAGCAGCACCCAACCGATTCTACAGATCTTATCATTGAGACTTCATCCAATTATCTCCAATTCTAGATCTGTCAATCATCTAGCATACCCCTTCTCAACTGACTGTGGTGGTCACACTCTTCATAAATTAGGACCAGGCTGCAGGCTCATGCAATGGCTTCCCACATGCCCCCACCTCACTGTGGGGGTAGTCTCAGTTCCCATTGCCCCTCCACGGTGCACTCCAAGGAATTTTGTGTTTGTATGTGGCAGATGATTGCCACTTTGTGTATCTAATATTCATCACTCATCTTTGTGATGTTTATCTTGTTTTTGAAGACAGCTTGTGTTTTACAATTTATTGAATTATATTCTACCTATTATGGTGGCATGAGTTTGAAGCAGGGCAGGCTCTAAATAGGAATTCACAACCCAATCTTGACTGGAGTCCCAGCCAGTCTTTTCCTATGTCTACATTTTTCTTTATTTTTAAATTGTTTTATTTTTATTTTGGGGGGTGGGGTGGGGAGAAGGGCAAAGAGAGAGAGAGAGAGAGAATTCTAACCCTGGGATCATGACCTGAGCTGAAATCAAGAGTTGGAGGCTCAACCAACTGAGCCACCCAGGTGCCCCTCCTATGTCTACATTTTTAAATAGTTGATGTCTCTAAGTGCATACATCTGAACTGTGCTTTTTTGGTATGTGGCTTTGTTATTATTATGTGGTGGTTGATTTATTATAATAGTTTTTGGGAGTCTACTATGTGTCAGGCATTGTGCTATGCCCTTTACCAAGATTATGTCATTTAATCATTCCTACATATAATCTTCACTTTATCTTCCAGATGAGAAAGTAGAGACTCATAAGGTAAACCAGAGAATAACAGACAGGGGTGGAAGGGCAAGGTCAGCCACAGACTCGGTGACTCCAAGTCTGGTGTTCCTTCCACCCCACAGTCTTCCCTTTCATTCACTCACTTGCTCGCTGAATACTAAGAGTGTTCTAAGCTCTGTGCCTTGTATTTTCAGGAGTGTTGGTGCTGATTTGCCATGGGGCTGGTGTAGTCCTTGAGTTAGTGAGGATGTCTGGGCAGAGCCTGGGTCCCCTAAATTGGAAGAGGGGTCAGGAGATGCCTTTCAACCCATGGACTCTTGTGCAAATTAATTTAATGTTCCCTGTCTTGAGCCTGGGTCATGCTTTGGTGGAGTTTAGTAGTGTTTGCACTGAATCATAACAAGGTTTGTATTTGATTTTCAGCAAATATTGACTAAGGTCCCACAGAGAGCTCTCAGAGTGAAATTAAAGGGGGCTATATCACTAATAATGGGATTTGTATACACAATTTCTCAAGTGAGACTCATGACGGTTTATCTGAAGTTGCTGATGGAACGCCTGGCACAGTGGTAGGACTTGTCTCCCATGGCAGGGAGATCTTTCCCTGCCATTGTCTGGCAAGTGAGTGTTCACCAAGCACTTTACCTCATTACCTGGGGGTGGGAGACAGGCTGGAAGCACCCCCACTTTACACAGAAGGAAACCAAGGCTCAGCAATGATGTGAGCTGTACCCAAAACTGCTCACGGAGTCCAGTGCTGCCCGGCCAATCTATGCCTCCTTGTCAGTGGTCAGTGGAATTTCTGACTCTCCTGAGCAGACAGCTTGGACATGAGGGGATTCTCAGCCTGGGGGCCAGGCTGGCTTCAGGGAGAGGCCAGGGATCTGGGGTGGGCAATATTGGGCTGCAACTAGACTCCAGAATCCCCAGAACTCTGTTGGGAGTGAGTTGGGTAGGAGGGCTGTCAGGACCTGTGTGCAGGCTGGTTGGCTTCAGGGGAGTACTAGAGATGCAATTCCATCTTTGGTTTCTGGAATAGAGGGTGGGCCAAGGCAAGTTTTGAGGTTAACTGAAGTGTGATCATTGTTATCAATTAAAGAGAGGGAAGAAGATTCCTCAACTAAATGGAAACTTTTCCTTTGGTCAGGTGGCAAAGATGGTACTGATGATACAAAGCTGATGACCAGGTACTCGTGCCTCAGGAAGTCAGGGTAACCCTGGGAACCCAGGGCTCCCAGCTCCATTCAAGGTCCAGGTGGAAACCTTGAAGGATGGTCCAAAGATGGCTTTGCTGATGGATGTCCTGGCTCAGCCCTGTATGGGAAGATTTGCACCAGGTCCCAACAATGTTAGGGCCAGTCCTAATATAGCAGGCATGCTGCAGAGGCATGGCATGGACAGACAGTAGGCTGAATGAATTTTAAAATCAGACAGGCCTGGGCATAAACCTACTTCTGCCACTTACTAGTTCTGTGATTTTGGGCAAGTTCCTTAACTTCTCAGACTCCCAATCTCCTCACAGTAAAATAGAAGTAATAATAGTGATTGTCTCATGATATAATTCAAGGGTTAACTGAGAAGATAAATGTGAAATTCTGAGCCTCATGTCCAGCACAGAGGAAGTTCCCAATAAATACCAGTGGTTGGTGTTATTGCATTCACTTGTTGGCTCCTGTGAGGTTTTTGTATCATGGAATGACTATCACATCTTTCCTCTTGTTTGCCCGGGAGGGGGCATTGTCTCTCTATGGAACCTGCCATCTTTTTGCTGAGGACTTCTGGGGAGAGAATGTCTCTTAAAACTGCACCTTGGGGAGTCTCCATTGGTTTGGCCATTTCCTTCCCACTGTCAGGGAGCAAAGCTCTCTGAATAAGCACTTACCCCTCCAGCATGCTGACTGCTTGTATTATTTGTGGATGTCATTTTTTCTTATTAGTTGACATTATACAATGCTTAAAGGAGGCATATGCTGAGAAGTGTTGGCAAATCATTAACTAGTGGCTGTGTGCTCTTGCCCTGTAATGCTTTGTGTCCATGACTGTGTGTAGCGATGACCAAGTCATTTGAAAGATCACACAGGGAACAGACATGGTGGGGACTAAAAGTTCTTGGGTCAGGCAGATTTGCTCATGGGTCATCTGTGGGCAAGCATGACAAAAAAAAGGCTTCTGAAGTTGGAGAGGCAGGGTGTCAGAGGAAATGGCCAACCTCTGGTCAATACTCTGTGGCAGGGAGTTCTGACTGTGTCTAATGAGCCAGCTCATCTGGGGCTTCACTCTGACACCAACAGATGACACATTTCAGCATGGATGCTTGATACTAAGATAATGGGCCATCTTTTGGCCAAGTGGAAGATGCTAGGTCAGATGTGGTTTCCTGTGTGAAGACTCCATCAAGAAGCTGACTTGGGTCTTGGTGATGATCACATTTCCAGGATTGGGTCATGAGCCGCTTGTGTACTTCAACCATGTTTGCTGTGTCAGACAGTGTATAGAACTGCAGGGCTTTTGCCATAAGACATATTGTACCTCTGGATCAAGAGATGATGGATGCCTCCATGTTGTCCCATCTGGCCACTGCCACCACACTAGCAAGTTTTGTTTGGAAGGCCTGGGGTATTGAGAGGGTTGGAGAGGAACTGGCCAGCTGTGCCTGCTGAAGAAACTGTCCAGCCCTACCAGGGAGCTCTGTAAAATCTGTCCTTAGATGCTCAGGGGTGACCAGATCCTTGGAGACTTGAGTCCAGCTACAGCCCAGTGTCCACAGGGGAAGCCCAGTTTCCATCAGGATTGGTACATAAAGTTGGTTCTGGGCTGTCTTTAGTTGGGTGTTCCACTGAAAGAATTCCTGTAGTGTCTCAGAAGGTGATCAATATAGGTATTGTTCCTGATCCCTAAGACAGAACCTGGCTATGTCCTGTCTTTGGTCACTGGGGGTTCTGAAACACCACCTTGGAGATGAAACCCCTAGCCCAGAGCATGGAAGCCAGGGTGCATCAGCAGCGCCAAATATATAACACTCAGCCACCTAATTCACCCAGGCTTGAGGCTGGGAGGCTGAGCTAGGAATCAAGAGAGAGAGAGAGAGAGAAAGAGAGAGAGAGAGAGAGAGAGAGCCATAGAGAGAGGATAGAATTTGAGTGAGAACCAGGGAACCGCTGAGGAGGTTACTGAGAAGGCCTACCTGCCTATCTCTGGGTCCCTCTGCACAGTGGGAGGCTGAGTGTGCATGGGGGTCTGTCCATCTTCCTTCCTGGGCCAAGCCTGGGTCCTTGTGGCTCCTTCTTTCCTAGATAAGCTGCTCCTGAGACAGGTCCATTCCTTGAGCCTGATGGAGAAGATGCTGTTGACAGAGGTGGAATCTGGGGTTGAGGGATATACCAGGCTGTTATGTTCAGAGTACAGATTCAGGAAATGAGTTCAGTTAAGCCAAAGCAGGGTGGGTAGAGATCAGGCAAATAGGAAAACTTCTCATCATGGCTGTGGATTCTAAGCCCATGGGGTCCTGAGAAGAGGAGCCCCTTGGGATGGTGAACAGCTTTGCCAAATCATATCCCCATCCCATCCCATCCCATCCCATCCCATCGTAGGGGGGTGACTTTGTGTTTTGCAAAAAGAACTCTTCAGGTCTGGTCACACACATTTAGTGAAAATGGGAGTTACTCCATAATGCTTGTTTAATTGAAACTGAATGAATGAATGAATGAATGAATCTGAGACTAGTTAATTTATTCATTCCACAAGCGGACTGAACAGTACTAATGGTATACAAGCCCCCCGGCCAGAGGATCCCAGAGCCCTGTGCTGCGGGTAGGACAAGGCAAGATTTTCTGACATGTTCCCAGTCCTCAGGCAACTGCCTCTCTGGGGTTGGCAAAGTAATTGAATAACTCCTGAGATCTAAAGGGCACATAGGCATTTGCTCTATTGCTACTTTCTTGGGGTGATGGCTGTTTTATTATATTGGGTAAACTCTTTGGCTGAAATTGCTGCCAGCAGGTAGCTGGAGCCATCAGCAAAATAGAACCAGCACAAATGAGGACAAAGGGACTGTCTGGGAAGGGATGGGACAGAAATTTTTGTCTGGGAGAAGGGTGGCCTGGCAGCTGGGAGCTCCAGGGAGGGGCCAGAGCCACGTCCGTTCTTAGTGTACTTTAATGATAAGCCCTGGGGCACAGGACAGGGCTGCTGGGGCTTGATGCTCGGTACTTCCCAGACCTTCCTAAATTTCTGCATGGAGCTTCAGGGCAGATGCCAGTGTACTGGTTAAGGCCTCCTGGAAGGAAAAGCTGAGCCTGTATGGAGATAGCTGGTGGCCATTTAAAGCTGAAAGGCCACATGTCATTTAATAAATAAAATGGGCTACCATTTATTGAGTATTGTCTGTATGCTAGGCTAAGCACTTGACATGCATTGCCTCATTTAATTTTTTCAGTGATCCTATGAAGTACACACAGTTCCTATCCCCATTTCACAGAAGAGGACATTGAGACATAAGGAGGTTCAGGAGTGGCAGAGCCATCTGTTGACTTTGCAAACTGTGTGCAGAACCTGGAACATTCTGCTGCCTTGATGAGACTATTTTTTTCCTCCCTCCTCCAGCTCAGTGTGGTAGGGATGGGGTGGAATCAATACAAAACTCTAGAATACTGGAATGTTCAAATCATGTGCTTTAGAAACTATGTGGTCAGGGACTGTCAAGAACCCACCTACCAATATTCCACAAGTTTTCAGACTTTTCAGATGGGGATTCACCCTATGCCTTGCCTTTCCACCCTGTGCCTCACAGGGTTCTCAAAGCAAGATATGAACAAGGCAGAGATCCCCAGGGGGCCTTGGTTAAAAACCCTCTTAACCAGAACCTTCAGGGGCGCAGCCAAGGAATCAGACATTTCAACAAACTCCTCACAATGGATATATTTGACAAAGGACTTGCCATCCAGAATATATCAAGAATGCCTACAAATCAAGGACAGGAAATATGATTCAATAAGAAGATAAGCAAAAGATCTGGACAGGTGCTTCACCAAAGAAGATATACAAATGGCCAATAAGTACATAAAAAATGCTCAGCATCATCAGTCACCAGAGAAATGCAAAGTAACACTACAATGAGCTATCTTTCACACCCACCTGAATGGCCAAAGGTAAAAAGGCCGACATTACCAACTACGAGTGAAGATGTGGAGCACCTGGAGCTCTCGTGCATTATGAGTGGAATGTAAAATGATATGATCATTTGGAAAACTGTTAGCATTTTCTCCTAAAGCTGAATATATGCATGCCTTCTGACCCATCGCTTGCACTCCTGGGTATATATCAAGAAATATGAGTGACTTGTGTGCACCAAAAGATAGAAACAAGAATGTTCATGGAAGCTTTACCCGTAACAGCCCCAAACTGGAAAGTCACCCAGATGCTTACCAACAGGAGAATGGATAAACCAGTTGAGTACAACCACACGATGAAATATTGCTCAGAAATAAAATAGAAAACAGCTACTGATATGTATATCGGCACAGGTGAGTCTCAAAAACATTACACTGAACACACAAACAAAACCATTTAAATGAAGTCCAAAAACTGATGGTGATAGAAGTTAGAATCATGGTTACCTTGGCAGAGGGGTCAGTGACAGAAGACAGGATGGAAATTTTGAGTGATGGAAATGCTCTAGATCTTGACCTGGGTGGTGGTTACACAGTGTATATGCAAGTTAAAATTCATTGAGCTGGACACTTGAGAAACCTTACTGGATATGTGTTATACTTTAAAAATGATAAACCAAAATTCTAGTTGAAGACATGGCTTTGTGGCCTCTCACACAATCAGTAGGGGTCACCCTGTACCCCTGTGGATGTCTCCAACCCCACTCCAAGCCCCCTGGAGCTCTTCTCTGAGATCCCAAGGGCCTGCCAGATAGCCCCCTCCCCATTCTCCAGGGAGAACTCCTGGGGACCCCTCACATCCTCAGTTTTGGCTATTGGTCTGGCAGTGTGGCCCATGGTACCAGGTCCTGGAGGGACAAGAAAACTCTGCCCCAAACCACTGTCCTGCATGGAGGCCTCTCTCCAGCTAGTGATGCTGGCCACAATCTGCCAGGCTTCAGGCTCCCTGCCATGCTATTCAGAGTGGGGAACTTATGCCCTGGCATTTATTCCTCCTCCCCTTCAGACCATGTGAGTCTACTATGGCCCCCTGGGGGTTGCCTTCCATTCCCTCCAGTGTGGCAGCAGGCAGTGGTGAGAGCACTTGGCCAGGTTTCTGGGACTTCCAGGTCCATTGTCATTCACTTCCAGGTGGCAGGGCATCTGCAAACAGTCTGCACCCTCTGGAGCCAGGACTCATCCTGACCTGGTACCCACTGTGCCCGTTGTCTGACCTCAGCTTACTGAGCTCCCCATGAGGAGCGGTCAGGATGAGAATAAGTATACTCATTTTTAGGTAAAGAAACTGAGGCCCAAAGAAGTGACAGCTGCAAGGCCTCCCCGGCCTAGGGAGATCCTAGTTGAGAGATAAGTCTCCTAGGGGAAAGCGAGGCTGACAGACGAGGAGGGATAGTGTCCTGATTACCGAGCCTTGGATCCAGCAATGCCTGAAGCCATCCCTGGACTTTTCCATCAGTGGGACAACTCCCCCTATTTTGATTAAGTCAATTTGAGTTAGGTCTTGTTACTTATAACCACAGGTCCCTGACTGGCACAATAGTGTGTGTGGGGTGTCAGTGGTGGGCCACTCCTAGTGAGGCACAGAGAGGAGGAAGGTGTGGTTCCTGTTCCCAGGGACCTCACAGTCTCCAGGGCGTTTAGCTTAGGAAACGACAGCATCACCTAAGATGCAGCGAGTGGACAGGCTGTACTCTCCCAGGACCCTATCTGTGAGGAGGAAGTCCTCATGGAGCTCTGGGAATGGGGGGGTGGGCTCCAGAAGAGACTTGGTACAGCCTTCTGTGTGGATTGGCTGCTTCAGCCAGTCTCTGACTCCCATAGTCACGTCTCTATGTAGGGTCCTTCTTGCTGTGCTCTCAGGCCACTTCTTCAGAGCCACTGAGTGTGGGGATAGCACATAACAATGGGACAGTGGGCAGTCCCAGGACTTCTGCTAGGAGTTTCTGAGTCTCCTCTTCCCTAGCAGCCACCTTCACTGCCTCTGAGTGATGAAGCCCATTATTTGTAGGGGGCCTTTTTGTAGCCTTTATGATGGGTCTCCCCATGGCTTTTCCTCACTGGACCCTAGTCATGGGGCCCTGGGTATACATAGGAGAGAACAGATACCTTCTGCCTTTGTAGAGGCTATGATCCAATGGGGAAACAGAGCATGAACAAGGGACAGCATGGCTAAAGAAAATAATTCAGATCCTAGGATATACCATGAAGGAAACAATCAGGGGTCATGTGACAGAAAACAATGGTGGTGGTGGGAAGGCTACTTTACACAAAGAAGTTAGGACAAGCCTTTCTGCGGACATTTCAGCTGAGACTTCATTGATGAGAAAAGCTTGGGAAGAGAGTTCCAAGAAGATAGATTAGTACATGCAAAGGTCTTGAGGTGAAATTAAGTTTGAAGATTTTGTGGCATAGAAAGACCAACACGGCTGGGCCATGTGAATGAGGAGGAGGGGGAGCGATGAAGTGGGGAACTAGTGGGAAATGGGTCACACCAGGCCTTGTAAATCATAATAGGGAGAATACATTCAATCCACGTTATGGTAGAAATCCACAGGAGGGCATTAAGCAGGGGAGAAACATAGTTTGACCTGACTTTATGAAAGATCATCCTGGTTTCTGTGTGGAGAATGCACTAGAGGAAGCAAGTAGCCCCCATCCTGGGTGCAGTGGTCTTGGAAAGGGGCGAGGGTGACTTGGAGCCCAGGATGACAAGGATACCTTTGGAGAGGGGAGAACAGATTCTCGTCTTCCTTTTGAGCTGCATCCCCATCGATCTCATCTTTCTTTTCTTCTTCCCTGCACTCCTTCCTGCACAGTGGGCCAGCCCTGGGCTGGATGCTGGGCACAGCCAGAGCCCAGCTCCAGCTCCAGGAGCCCCACCCTGTGCATGAGCATCACCATCACACCCAGCCCCAGGCAGTGGATTTCTTCAGCTAGACTCTCCCGCTAGTTGCACAACATGTTGTCGGAGGGAGACACTGTTGAAATCACAATGCTGAAGCTGTGGTAATAGCCTCCTCAATCAGTAATCAAGGTCCTCGGCTCAATTTGGGTAGCAGCTTTATGTGGTGGTTTAATTCATTGTACACCAATTTCAGTTGTGCATTAATTACAGGCGGCTGAATAGTAATTAACTAATCACCATGTCACTCCTTCTCTGTTAGGAACAACCTCATTAATTCCAGTCTGCAAGGCTGCTGGTGTCTTTTGCCATCGCCGCCCCCCCCCCCCCGCCCCCCACCAACCCTGAACTCTCTCCTTCTCTCTTTTTGGCTGCTCTTGACTTATAATCAAATATGAAATTCATGCATTTTTTAATAAGTTCTCGGCTGTTTTTGCCACTGAAAAATTCATGGCATTACGCAGTCCCTTTAAATAATGTTTATTCATTATACATTTCTTATCTACATGTTTGGTGCTGTCTGCTCTTACCAACAAGCTTTGGCACTGTCTTGGAGGGTGTTGGGGCTGGTCTGGGGCCATCTTGGATAATGGGGGAAGGTCTGCCCTGGAGGCGTTGGTGGTTTCCTGGCAATCACAGCATTTGGGTAAGTAGCATTTCCTCCCTTGGGGTTTTACTGAGGCTAGTCTCTGCCATGTGCTCTGTCTTACAATCATGTTTGTCATTCCCCACCTCCACACCCTTGCCCGCGCCTGTCCTCTCCTTTGGCAGTAGTATCTCCTTCCATTCTGCTTGACTGTGAGCCAGACGTCTAGGCCCAGATCAAAAGCCACTTCCTCCAAGATGCCCTCCCCTCCCCATGGTTCTGTCCAAACTTTGGTCTTCCCCAGGTTGTGTGTGTTGCTGTTGTAACACTTTTCACACTTTGAGCCACAAATCCACGTTTCAATTCAGTGCTCACTTCCAGACCCTAGTGGGAGCCCCTTCGGTGGTATAGAGTTAGGGCAGCATCCACAGCCACTGTTCTTTTTGGTCGGAATAAGCCCCCATGAGGCAGCCTTGCAAGATTCTTACTTCATTTCAGATATGCGAACTCAGCAGGAAGAAAGGTTTGCCTAATTAACCACCAGTAAGTGGATGAAGGAGGACAGCAGCCCAGGCACCCTGATTTCTGAGTAACAGAAATTATCATCCACTGTCCCTGGATGGCCACTCTTTTTGAGACATGACACCCCTGCCTGAGGTTGAGGGGATCTTATTCTTGTTTCCACCTGGTCAGTTGGCTCTACTGTCAAATACATCTGCACGTGTCCATTGCTGACCCCACTCCTGCCAGACATTAAGGTTCGCTGCTCCTTCTGCCCAGCTATCTGCTCCATTGGCCCCATGTCTTCATTTAGTCCCAGCTTAAATGCCACCTCCTTCAAGAAGCCCTCCTTGACCACTCTTCCTGAAGGGCTCCCCAGTTACTCTGCTCCCTATCACTGAGGTTTATTCTTCATCTGACATTATCTTGCTCATTTACTTGTTTAGCAGTTTGTGGTCTGTCTTTTCTACTAGAGCATAAGTCACACCAGGGGGGGGACCATGTCATCTTTCTTGACTGTGTACCCTCAGGACCTGCAGGAGTCTGCACCCCAGATACCCTGCCGTGTCTTATGGCTGGATAAAGACCAGACTCCTCAGTGTGACCCACAGAGGACATGTCTTCCGGCTTTGCCAAGGGTGCTAGATCCATTTCTCTCCAGATTTAAGCTGGGCCTGTAAGCACAGTGTTGACCGATAGAAATGCGTTGCCAATGTGGGATTTAAATTTTTCTAGTAGCAGATAAAAAGCTTCTGCACAGCAAAGGAAACAACCAACAAAACTAAAAGGCAACGAACGGAATGGGAAAAGATATTTGCAAATGACATATCGGACAAAGGGCTAGTATCCAAAATCTATAAAGAGCTCACCAAACTCCACACCCGAAAAACAAATAACCCAGTGAAGAAATGGGCAGAAAACATGAATAGACACTTCTCTAAAGAAGACATCCGGATGGCCAATAGGCACATGAAAAGATGTTCAACGTTGTTCCTTATCAGGGAAATACAAATCAAAACCACACTCAGATATCACCTCACGCCAGTCAGAGTGGCCAAAATGAACAAATCAGGAGACTATAGATGCTGGAGAGGATGTGGAGAAACGGGAACCCTCTTGCACTGTTGGTGGGAATGCAAATTGGTGCAGCCGCTCTGGAAAGCAGTGTGGAGGTTCCTCAGAAAATTAAAAATAGACCTACCCTATGACCCAGCAATAGCACTGCTAGGAATTTCCCCAAGGGATACAGGAGTACTGATGCATAGGGGCACTTGTACCCCAATGTTTATAGCAGCACTCTCAACAATAGCCAAATTGTGGAAAGAGCCTAAATGTCCATCAACTGATGAATGGATAAAGAAATTGTGGTTTATATACACAATGGAATACTATGTGGCAATGAGAAAGAATGAAATATGGCCTTTTGTAGCAACGTGGATGGAACTGGAGAGTGTGATGCTAAGTGAAATAAACCATACAGAGAAAGACAGATACCATGTGGTTTCACTCTTATGTGGATCCTGAGAAACTTAACAGAAACCCATGGGGGAGGGGAAGGAAAAAAAAAAAAGTTAGAGTGGGAGAGAGCCAAAGCATAAGAGACTGTTAAAAACTGAGAAAAACTGAGGGTTGATGGGGGGTGGGAGGGAGGAGAGGGTGGGTGATGGGTATTGAGGAGGACACCTTTTGGGATGAGCACTGGGTATTATATGGAAACCAATTTGACAATAAATTTCACATATTGAAAAAAATTTTTTTTTCTAGTAGCTATGTTTAAAAAAGTGGAAAGTAACAGGAGATGTTAATTTTCATAATATACTTTCCCTAACCTAAGAGTCGAAATGTTATCATTTCACCATATAATCAACACAAAAAAAATTTATCAATGAGGTATTTTCCATTCTTTTTTCTGTGCTCACGCACACTCAGTCTGAAGGATTAAGACACTGGGCCTTACCGGGAACTCAGCTGTGCTCTGGAAGGATTAAAACAAGATGGTAGGGCTTGGCTGGTCAAGGTCAGTGGCTATGTACTTGGAGGCCCTGCTGGTGTGAAGCGGTCGTCAGCTACTCTGCAAATCAGTGGAGTCCTGCTGCCCCTGTGCAAACACTCAGCCACCCTCCCCCACTGGACACTCTGTAGACCCAGAGCAAAGGGGAGGGGCATGTCCCTGGCCCAACCCAGGATTCTTGAAGGCTGTGCTTTCAGACATTTGATCCGGCTTCTACTTTCTAGGCTCCTCATCAGGAGGTCTCTGACTGCCCCCACGGGACATCTTTCTTCTCCAGGGAGAGTGATGGGGGTGAGGGTGAGGCAAACCCACTGAGTGATTTGCAGAACACCATAGGCACCTGTCACAGCCTGAGGACTCAGAGCCACCCACTGCTCCCACCATAGCCTGGGCTGACAGGAAGGGCATCACCCCCTGGAAGAGATTTGTCATCAGGGGCTGGGGAGGTCCAGCCTGGTTGTAAGGGCTGTCTGCCCCTGTGCCCTTGGCCCTCAACACAGTACCCAAGGGTGAGGGTGGTGAGACTAGGTCCTAGTGCATCCAGCTTGACTTCTCACCCAGGGAAGGTGCTCGCCACCTGTTCCCAGCCTGTGAGAAGCTAGGGACACATAGCCTGACCCCACGGAACTCCCAGGATAGGGGGGCAGTGGGCAGGTTGGAGGCATGAAGGCAAAGAGGGCTGTGGCAGGAGATGTCTGCTGCTCCTATAGGGATATCGCTGGAACTTTTTGGAAGTGGCATTGAGTTGGCCAGGAAAGGGCTTTTGGCTGGGCAGATAGGCTCCTCCCTAGTGACTGGGTTTCAGCTAGTTGATGCCAACCATACGGGCACCCTCTGGCTAGGCTAGGCTGGGCTGGGCCTGGGGCTGGGCTTACTGCCACCCTCCTACTGGAAACACCACTCAGGTCCCAGGCAGAGGCTGGGAGAGGACAAGAGAGACAATCAGATGGGAAAGTTGGGGTAATACGAAAAGACATTTTAGTTGAGAGAGAGAGAGAGAGAGAGAGAGAGAGAGAGAGAGGATACACACTTGTACTGTCGGCAAGGAACCAGAAAGCAGAAGGCTGAGAGAGCCCTGTGTGGCTCTGGAGCAGGATGTGGCTTCCTCCAGACCCCTGGGCCCTGCACTGCTGCAAGAAGCAGAATTCCTCCAGTCCTGACTGCAGTCCCGCTCCATCCCAGAGCCCGGCTTGATTTTTTAGCAAAGATATTTGAGGAAGGGAGAGAGCACTGACCAGGAGTACCATGATGAACCTGCTCTCATCCTGCTGCTAACACTTTGATGTCCTTAAGCAAGCAGCCCTCCATCCCAGAGCTGAGGTTTTCTCCCCTACACTCGGTAAATAAAGAACTTGCCTTGTCCACCACCCAGACCTGTGAAGAAGATAAAATTAAGTACTAGATGCAGAAGAATTTTGCAAAGGGTACAGCACCTTGTAAGTGTGAGTGATGGGGGCAGGCTTGTAAACATGGCTGTGGGCTGGCTAATTCTCTTCTTATTTGCGAGGCTGGGTGATTGCCTGCACTTGGCTTCTGAAGGGACCAAATGCAGGCTTTTTTGTCTGACTCCCAGGAGTCAAAGCGGCCTTTAGTCCTTAACTGCAAATTTGGGAGCCCAAGTGGGATATTTCAAAAATTGCCAAGTGGATTTGTGCAGAGAGCACTGCATCGAGGGGAAATCTCTGTATAGTTCTGTTCTCATGAGGACACAAGAAGTGTCATCAAGACAAAATACCGTGAGGATATACAGTCAGTTTTCAGCAGTGTCTCGGGGGGTGTCGGGGTGACAGTTACAGGCTGTTTATGGTGGCGCCACTAGACAAGTAGGCATACATCACGGGCACTTAATTTTCCAGAAAAGTACCTACTGTGGAGGCTATAAACCCAGTACACTCCTGGAAGAATTATCACATGAGGATAGTGTCTTATCAGAGATGTGATGAGGCATTCAACAATGATGCTGCAGCCAAAAAGCAAAAAGAAAGAAAAAAAATGCCTTAAAACAACTCTTGTAATAGCGGGGATAGAAGGGAAGCAATTAAGATTCTGCTGCAATTTTTATAAGATGTCTCCTCCAGTTAACGACACAAGATGTTTACTGCTGACAATTGTTGACATTAATGTGCATCCAGGGTTATATGGACCCCGCTCTCAGGCACAGAAGTCTTTTAATTATTGACACACAGCAATTTGGAAAGCCTGAGGATTCTCGCAACACATCCACAGCCACAGGCTCCGTTGTGTCTAGGCAATTGGAGTGGTTTTAGCAACTGCATTTGGCTCTGCAGGCTTAGCCTGCTTTATCTTTAATATCAGATTTGGAAGAGGAGGTAATGGGTGACTGTGAGGCAGCAGCCAGGGCAGAGCTGTTTGGCAGAGTATCTGGAATGCATTCTCGGGCAAGGCTGCTTCCAGGGAAGGAAAGGTGGCCTTGCTGGGTCACCATTTTCCAAAGTGGCTTTCCTTGACCCCTGGTCCTGACACATGCTCTGAGAAGTGTTCTGCGGTCATCTAGTTTGGGAAACACTGCACTTGATGGCTCTCCCTGCAGAGTTGTATATATACCACACAGTGAAGGCCCTGAGAAGTCCCGTGGTAGATACTTGTTCAATTTCTTTTAATCCACCCTTTCCCACATTTTCTTGATGGCGGAATCACATCGCACCCTTCCACCCACCCTGGGTAGCATGTGCCAGAACATTCTGTAGAAGTAGGAGCTCTGAGGCACAAACTTTGGGAAAGGCCTCCCTAGGGTTCCTGGTATCAGGCTGGGCCCAGTTACTAAACAGCAGCATTCCTGAGAGCTTGCAGTGTGTGGGTCCTGTGCCTCAGCTCTCAGGGACCTCATTCTCCACTGGCTCCTTCATTCCAGCCTGGGATGCACAAACACGTGAGTCAGAGGATGGGGTGGGCAACCTCTCACGTGACCTCTGTGCCAAGGCAGAGGCTTGGCTGGGGCACAGCTGCTTTGTGGCCTAGTGGGGTAGGGTTCCTATGGTCCTGTACCCCCAGTCCTAGGGCTGAGCGTGGTGTTCTGAGGGTGGCATTAACTCTATGCTAACTCCTTCCTGTGCCATGCACCATCTGACTGTGTTTAGCCTCCAGAATGCCCCTGGAGTGCTTCGTGACCCATACATACCCTACCCTCTCATTGTAGGCCACCATGGACATCTGCTTTGCCTGCTCACCAGTGAATTCTCTCTTCTGGTAACACACCCTGATTTTCCTCTGGGAGCTGCCCTCTCCTACTCTCAGCCCATGTGTTTCAGGTGGGTGTGACCCTGGCTCTCCATCTGAGTCTGGGATGGCCATGTGGCCCAGGCCTGGAAAATCAGTTCAGTACCTCCCCGGCCACAGTCGGGTGTGCACCTGACCTGAGTTGGGCCACCAAAAGAGGCTGTGTCCTGCTAGGTTTCCCCAGAAGCAGACCTGGAGATGAGAATCTGAGTGCACAGAATTGGCTTTGGAGTTGATCCAGGAAGTGCAGGTGGGGATGAGAAGTGAGTGAAGGGAAAGAAGATAGTAAGCAGGTTTCTGCTGTGGGTAACTGGGCTCGGTGGCTCTGGGAAGCTCTGGGAGATGCTGTGGAACATGCTTCAGAGTGGCACTGATGGAAGGGTGGGGAACCAGCTATTCATCCACCAGCTCCTGGGCACATTTCATGAAGGCTGCTCCTGGGCTCATTTGATTCAGGACCCTTCTGCTCTGCACTGCTCTGCTCTGGGCACTGGCCTAGCACGCTCCTGTGAGCAGAGACTGCCTGTGGGTGCAGTTGCAGAGGTTGGCATGGGCTAAATGGTGAATGACGGGTGGGAGTGAGTAGGCACCTTAGCACCATGCCTGTTTCCCCAACACCTACGGAACCTAAGCCACCTTGCCTGGCCTTCCTTCTTGTGAGGCTGCCACCATGTCCCCTTTTTGTCTTTTCAGGGTGTGTTCTGGATTTCTTTATCCCTCTAGGAACTGTGTTTTACAACCAGCCCTTCTGACACCAAGTGCGTGGGTTGTTCTCCCTAGCACACCAACCAATCCCCCATTTCTCCAGATGCCAATTAGGGGCCCTACAACTCCATTCCAGTCTCATACTAACTACCTGGAGTCAGCGCAGGCCCAACAGGATAAGAGCTCACTCCCGTGAGACTGCGTTCACTTCAGATGCCAGTCACAAGTCCTGGGCCACGTGGATGTCTGACCAGTAGGCTATGAATTGTGAGTTCCCAAAACCACCTTCCGGGGTTTGAAAATTTGGTTGACTGACTCACAGAACTCAAGGAAGTGCTTTACTTACTGCCAATGGTTTGTTATAAAAGATGCAACTTGGGAACAGCTAAGTGGAAGAGATACGGAGGATGAGGTGTGGGGGAGGGGCAGGGAGCATCCATCCACTCCAGCATGTCAACCCTGCAAGTGCGTGGATGCTTACACCAATTGGGAAATTCTTTAACCACTCCATTTAGGTTTTTTGTTTTCTTTTTTTGTTTGTTTTTTTATTTTCTGTTTTTTTTTTTAATTTTTTTTAATGTTTATACATTTTTTGAGAAAGAGACACAGAGCAAGCAGGGAAGGAGCAGAGAGAGGAGGAGACACAGAATCCGAAGCAGGCTCCAGGCTTTGAGCTGTCAGCACAGAGCCTGATGCGGGGCTCGAACTCGCGAACCGTGAGATCATGACCTGAGCTGAAGTCGGACACTTAACCAACTGAGTCCCCCCAGGTACCTCTGTTTTCTGTTTTTTAATGGAGGTTCCACTGTATAGGCATGATTGAGCAAATCACTGGCCATTGGTGACAAACTTAATTTATAGTTTCCTCCCCTTCTGGGAAGTGTGCGGGAGGGGAAAAAAAAAAAGCTGAAATTTCTAGCTGTCTAATCATGCCTTGGTCTTTCTTGGCCAGCCCCCCATCCTGAAGTCATCTAAGGACCCCCAAGTCCTCATTAGCATATAAAAGACACTCTTACCACTCAGAAGATCCCCAAAGTTTTAGGAGCTGTGTGCCACCAACCTGGGACAAAGACCCAGTTAAGTTCCAGTCTGTGATGCACTAAAGTGACCACTGTCCCTGGGAGTAGTTGTATCACTTGAGAAATGCATCTCTTAATGATGGAATCCCAGACAGTAGGGATGGGGTACGGGCTTCTCCCAGTGCCCCAAATCCTCCTGGTGGATGGTGGATGCACTGATGATTTTGCCCCCTTGAATGTGGAGATAAGTGGACTTTCTTTCTTGCTCTCTTGAGGTTGAGGTGGGGGGGGCACATAGTCTGAGTAGGAGTAATTGGAGATAATGTAGCTGTTTACATAGTAAGTGCCATTGTTGCTTTATTTTGTGCTACATTTTGCCCTAACTCTAGAAAACATAGCGCTAAAAAAAGAAAAAAACAAAAACCAAAAAACGCAGACATTACAATTTTCCTTACATCTTGGGTTTTTGCTAAAGATTAAAAAAGCTACTTCTATAATTTATTCCTGAAACTGCTTTGGAAATGCCATCATCAAGACCAAAATGCACCAGGCAATAGTTAGAAAAGCAAATAATACTCTCTCCTCATTTGCTTAAAACCGTCACAGCATCGTGCAATCTGTGAATAGCACCCAGCCTATCCCCTGAGTCTTGTGTGCATTTGGGAAATTAATTATGACTCTCTTATAAACGTCATAGAAATGATGCACATGGCCATCAGTTTGCTCCATTTCTGCAGGCTGCAGCTATTAAGGCTGCAAGTGGCTCTGTGAGCCTTCGCCAGGCTGTGTGTGCTGGCAAAGGAGTTCTGGGCAGGGAGGGGAAGGAGCAGGAGGCAGGACAGAGACAGTTCTCAGAGGAAGGCTCTAGAAGTCCTTGTGAGCTCCAGGCTCTGCACCTCTTGTGATGGGGCAGGTCTCTCCATCTGCCTGAGCCTCCGTTGCCTCATCTGTAAAGCAGGCACCATAACAGTACCTGGCAGAGCTGTTGGAGGGCCAAGCGGGGAGGGTCAGGGAGGGACTCAGCAGAGCACTCAGCATGTGTCACTGCTGTGTCTGGCCCTGAAGGCAGGAGTCCCTGGAAAAGCAGTGAGAGAAGAAGTAGGGGCCGGTGGGGGGGATGTTAGCAGGCCCTGACCCCAGGGAGCCTCCTAGCTCACAGCCCATGCAAGAGAGGCTGGCCTCTGCCTCCACCTCAGGTGACACCATGTGTGGACTTTCCCATCTCAGACCCCTTCTCTGTGCTGACTCCACTCTCTGGGCTGTCTTTCTCTCTGGCAAACTGCCTCCACCTGTCAAAATCCTACAAGCTCAAACACCATCTTCCAAGAGGCAGCAGGGCATGGAAGGTAGAACAGGCTCCCAGCCTGAATGCCTGGGTCCAAATCCAGATTCCACCACTCACTGGCTGCGTGACCTTGGACAAGTCACTTACCTTCTCTTTTTTTTCTCGTTTTCTTATCCATAAAATGATGATAATAGTACCTACCTCCTAGGGTTGTTGTTGGCCTGAAAGAGTTAACACACGGAATGCGCTTAGAACAGTGTCTGACACTGTTAACAATAATACATTTTGGAAAATGCCTTTGACCCATTAAAGACTTAGTTTCTCCTCTTCTAGCATGGTCATCACTGCATCCACCCTCCCTCCAAAAGATCTAGCAAAGAGCCTTGCCCATCGTACATGCTCAATACTCACTGAAAAATGAAAGGAAGTTAGGGAGATTGTGGGTCAGAGATGCTGATCCTTCTCTCCTTCCTTCCTCTCCCCTCCCTTCCAGCACATATCCCCTCATGCCAGCAAGGCTCTCTGGGTAGCTGAGCCTTTCATGGAGCTGACTCAGACAGCAGGTGGGCAGGTGCCCCGGGCCCAGGGCTGCAAGGAGGCTGTGCCAATGTTCAGCTCCTTCTCTGGGCTACTCCTCCACCCTATTAGCCATTCCTGATTGGCAGAGTGTTTCCTCCCGAGGCCCTGGGGCCACCTGCCCTTTGTTCTGTCCTTCCTCTCTGTGCCAGGGAATGAAGGCCACTGTGAAAAAGCAGGGAGGCCACATGGTCACTGAGTGTCGAGTGCACAATGTATGTGAGCTGACCAGGGCAAGGGCACTCAAAACACCAGCAGAGTCTCTCCTCAGTGTTCTATGTTGTTTATGCCTCAGGGCCTTTGCACTTGCTGTTTCTGTCCCTGGAATAGTCCATCCCCAGAACTTCCTGAGACTGGCTCCTCCTCAACTTTTACATACCTCCTCATGTATCATGTCTCCAAGAGGCTCTTCCTGACCACTGTGACCAAAGCACAGTCCCTCCCCCCCACCCAAGCCCTTTCCACTGACTACTGTGTATTTACTTGCTCACTTGTTCTCTCTCTGCTCCCCTGGAACAAGCAGTAACTTTGGAAGTTTGTCCTCTGTCTGGCTGCAGCGTGTGGTAGATGTTGCTTTCATTAATGAACTAACTAACAAAAGCAGGATGAAGTGCCCTGGGAACCTGTTGACCAAGCTGGTGAGCCCCCCGTGGGTCTGTGCCACCAAAGCCCCAGCCCATCTGAGCCCTGATGCTCACCACCCAGGCTGGGGTGGCTGGCCCATTGTGCACCCACAGCTGGTCAAGCCTCAGGGCCCTGCCCATTTCACACTGCGGGCTGAAGTTGCCTCCTCCCAGCCCCTCCTGGGTGCCTGAGAGAGTGAGAGGCTCAGGCCAGGCCTCTGCCAGGGTGGGTGGGGTGCAGCTGGGATGTGTGAGGACCAGGCAGGACAAGGCAGGGGTCCCCTGGCCTCCACCCTCTTCCACATGGTCAAAGGCACTGATGGGCCTTGTTCTCCAGGGAGCTGGGTTTGTAAGATGAGGGTCTCCTTTCATGCCCAGACTCTTCCCAGAGGAAGTCTGGGGGGTGGTGTGGTGTGTGCAGAGGTGGGGGACAGGAAGTCTGGGGGATGCACTAGGGGCTTTCTGACAGTGCTGAGAAGGCAAGCCACGGCCTGGGGATGGAAGGGTCTGGTGCCTGCAGCTCTGCTGGTCTGCCCAGAGGGAGTTACACCCTGAGAGGGGAAAATGGCTAGTGCCACTACTCCCAGGGGGATGGGGAGGGGGCATAGGTGGCAGAGTCTTTGATGACAGGTTCCTGAAAGCCTCGTTCCCTCAGCAGGACCCTCTCTAAATGTTCAGATGTGCCTGGTCCTGCCTTCAGACTTTTGCTCGCTGGCTCCCAGGCCTGCCCCCTACACTGTCACATCACTGCAGCAGGCCTTTTCATCCTTCAGAGGCAGTTCCAGACTCTGCCCTCTGTGAATCCTTCCCTGTGACTCCAGTCCTCAGTGTCTGCCCCCCTGCTGTTCCAGGGAGCCAGTGGATGGCCAGGCCACACAATGGCAGACAGGCAGGCTGCCCGGGTATGCCAGGCAATACTGGAGAATGTGGCCAAGGGCAGGGTTTCTTGACTTCAGCACTCCTGGCATTCGGGGCTGGATCAGTCTTTGCTCTCAGTGTCCTGTGCATGGCAGGATGTTCACCAGTGCCTGGTCTCTACCCACTAGATGCCAGTAGCACCCCCAGTTCTGTCAACCAAGAATGTCTCTACACATTATCAAGTGTCCCTTGAGGGCAGAATTGCCCTTGCCAGAGAACTGCTGAGAATACAAGGAACAGGAGTCTAGAGGTGGTGATGTGTGCAGAGGTGGGGGGACAGGAAGGCTGGGGGTGGGAGTGATGTGTGCAGAGGTGGGGGGCAGAAAACCTGGGGGTGGGGATGGTGTGTGCAGAGGTGGGGGGACAGGAAGGGCTGGAGGTGGGGGGCAGAAAGCCTGGGTGTAGTGGTGGTGTATGCAGAGGTAGGGGGGCAGGAAGGCTGGGGTGGGGATGGGGGTGTGTGTACAGAGGTGGGGTTCAGGGTGTGCCTAGACTCTGTGGATTCTGGCTTTTCTGGAGAAGAGCTCCAAAGAGATCAGAGTGACTGGAGCTCAGGGAGCAAGGGAGGCACAGTGAAGGCAGGGGTCTGTCTTTGTTTGGGCCAGATTCCCCTGACGTCCTGACCAGCAACCTCTGATAGCAGGTCAGGCCCTGTGGCTCTTCTTGATGCAGAGAGGAGAGTGCCCATGAGCTTCAAAGCATTTCTTTGGGGAGCAGAGTGGGGGTGATTAGGTGAGGGGGCTCAGCGGTGGGGAGACAGTGACCCAGACTCTGCAAAGAGTGGGTGGAGGGGCCTGGGAGGTCCCTCAGACAGCCAGGCTGCATCAGACGGCAGAGGGCCATGACCCCCAGGGTTGAGGCACACGTAGAGTGGAGGATTCTAGGTAGAGCAGCGAGCACCTGTTATTCCCTGTGAGACAGGCACGGGCCACATGGAGGGTGGCTGGGGGACAGGGAGATCAGAAGGAGGCACTGGCCAGGCAAGAGAGGGAAGGGCCTGTGCGCTCCTCTGGGTCTGGGCTTCCCAGGTGTGCTTACCCACTAGAGAAGCTAGAGTGGAGACCTCTCCCTGCCCTTGCTCTAGCTCCCAGCTCCGAATCATGGCTGCCATCTGCCAGCCTCTGACAAACGAGCCTGATTCCCAACAAGCCTCCAGTAAGACCAGTTAGGAGCCCCCCCCCCCCAACACATGGCTGTGCCTGACACCTCACTCCTCAGGCCTGGCATGGCACAGCCCTCTTCCAGCCCAATCAAAGTGCCAGCCCCAGGATCCACTGCTTGGCCTGGGGTGGGGGCTGGGGTGGGGACTGGCCAGAATATCTTGACTTGAGGGTCTAGCCAAGGTCCGTGGGCCATCAAGCCTGCCTCAGGGGTCACAGCCGGGTGGCGCAGGGGTGGCGCATCTCTTCTGTGTCTGGGTGGTTCCGCAGGTGTGTGTGAGGCCCAGGTGCCAATGCCTCCTCTCATCTCTAAGACACCATCTTTCCGTGACCATTCTTTGAGGAGTATTTGCCACAGTAGCCACATTTCTGGAAATTAAGAGCCTGTGATATATGCCTATTTCTCTAGTGATGTCACCATAAATAGCCTACAGCCCTCCTCTAGGGGCACTGCTAACACGACTGTCATCGCAGACTTTTGTCAAGTATGCAGACCTCACTGCTCCCTACTGTCAACACGATAGCACCCTGCAGCCATCATTTACAGAGCTTGACCAACCTCTGGGAGGGCACTGGAGTCTGAGATCTTTCTAAGCCTAGATGTTCTTCCATTCAAAGGAAAGAGTAATATCTTTTCACAGGATTTTTGATTGGGGTAATATATTTTGAACCTTATTCTGAATATACACTTTGCAACAATTAACCTTCTTCTTCTTAAAATATATGTGCACATATGATGCCATATATATATGGTGTCACTCCTCTCAAAAGCATTTTTCAGGTGGCAGGAAGTCTCTGTGAAGAGCCAGAGGTCCAGGCCTGGAAGGAGGGAGTGGGGTTCCAGGCACAGACACGCTTCTGATTTGCAGGGCGACCCTCTAGCTGACTTTCCCCGCTGCGCTTCTCAGGGGCAGGTTGTCCCAGCTTCTTGTGGCTAGATTGGCTTCCTGTGACTGTGTTCCGTCCTGCAGTGTCTGAAGCAGTCGCAGTGCAGGTTTGTCCAAAAGCTGAGATGTGCCTCCTGAGTGGACGTCGGTGCCCTACCCTCATTGTAGGTAACCAGGGTGACCATGTTCCCAAGGCCCACCACCTTGGAGGAGGGGGAGGCAGAGAGGCTTAGCACTGAAGAGAGGTCTGGGGCAGGGGCTTATCAGACGCTAGGGCCATGCCCACTTCCCACAGTTGGGCAAAGTGGGATGATGATGGCTCAGTCCTCAGAATAGGTGAGGCCCGAGGTTGGTCACACAGGACACACACCTGGGCAGGATCTTGGCCGCAGAGGGGCTGGGAGGGTGCTGCTGGCGATGATCGTGGCCACGTCCCATCAGGTGGGGGAGAGTGGGCCCATGTGCGGGGACACAAGGAAAGGGAAGGACAGGCACACTGGCCAGGAGGAGGTTGTGTGGTGCAGGGAGGGGAGTTCGCTCTTGGGGCTGAGTTCAAATGTTGGCCCTGTCACCTGTCAGCTGTGTGAGCCTGGCTCAGGTGTGCATCTCTTGGAGGCCCTGTTAAATGGGGGTCATGAAAGTGTCTGCTCCTGCGGTATTGAAAGATTAACTTAGAAAACAAGGGTAAAAGTAAGCACCTAGCAAGGCCTCCTCGTGTTAGCAGAGGAGGAGGGAGCGGGAGGCCTTGCAGGCTTCCTGGGAGACAGACTGCAGGGGAGCAGGTGAAGGATGTAATGGAACGATGCTCCAGGCAGGTGGCTGGGGTGCAGACAGCATGCAGTGTGAGTGAGCTTCCTCAGGTGTGTGTCACTTCCAGAGCAGACTGGCAGTGGTGCCAGCCCCAGACCAGCTGTCCCCTTCTCAAGCCATGGGGTCATGAGGCTGGGGTCCCTGTAAACACTGGGGAGCCCTGTGGCAGACCTGTTGGGGCTGTGTGCATGAGGTCCATGAGGCGTCTGCTTCTGGAGCTCAGAATCATGCATGAGACCACGATAAAAAGTGGTCTCCACACCATAAAAAGTCACATAACAGGGGCAGTAAGTGTGTGTGTGTGTGTGTGTGTGTGTGTGTGTGTGTGTGTGTGTGAAAACCCAATCCTAAAAAGTTGGAAACTAATTCCAATATTTAAGAATATAATACGCAGGGGGCACCTGGGTGGCCCAGTCGGTTAAGTGTCCGACTGTTGATTTCGGCTCAGGTCATGATCTCGCGGTTCATGAGTTCAAGCCCCCCACTGGGCTCTGTGCTGGTGGTGAGGAGCCTGCTTAGGATTCTCTCTCTCTTCCCACCCCCCTTCTGCCCCTCCCCTGCTTGCACTCTCTCTCTCAGGATAAATAAATAAAGTTAAATTACAATACACAGGACAAAACCCCTCCTTGGGCTGGATCTGGATCAGCACTGCTGGTCTGTGACCCCTGGCCTAGAAGAACGTAGGGCTAATTGTGGGCAGGGTGGCAGCAGGGCCCATGGGCCAGTCTGAAAGTCTTCCTGTGGAAGTGCCTTCCTGGCTCTGCAGCTATGAGGATGGTGTGTGCCCCTGGAGACAGGTTGCTGGAAAGGCCTGGGGCAGTAGGACCTCTCCTGTGGGGATCAGCTTGGGCCCTGTCTGGCTGGCCCTGCAAGGATCGGTTCCCTCATCACTCCATCAAGGGATGGGGGTTGACACGCCCTGGTCCAGGAGGCTAAGCTGTGGCCAGGGCCTCGAGGAGACCTCTATGAGTGGCCACTGCTGTCTGAACAGGTGACCCCTCAATTCCCAGTCCTGTTCTTGCACTACTCAGGGGTCCTCCCATCCACACTGATTTCAGTTGCTGCTCTGATCAGCCCCAGCAAAGTGCCAGGATGTCACATCTCTGCCTTCCCCGGAAACTTTAAAAAGTAGAGTCAAAAGGAACTGCTTAACCCAACAGAGTAGCTCTCTAGCGGTGCTTTTCCAGGCCTTCAGCTACATATTGCATTTCCCACCCGTCCTTGGATGTGCTAGCTGCTGGGTCAGCCAGAACTCTGCCTCTTGCCCTGCCCACCTCAGAGGGAGGCCACCAGGAGAGCTCTGTCCTCCCCAGAACCCAGATCTGAGGACAGGTATGCCAGCCACACCCTGCACCTTTCCTTTCTCTGATGTCTCATTCCTGGCCACAAAGTCCGAGTTTGAGGGGGCCAGAGTGCCCCTGCCTCCCTTCACGAGTGGGAGAAAGGCTTCCTGCTTCCATCCTCTGGGCAAATCAAGCACTTATGGAGGGAGTGGGAAGAACCAGAAATGTCATGATTTGATAAAAAAAAAAAAACTGGTTAAAAAAAATAAAGGCAGGGTGAAGGGGAGCAGTGGCCCCTGTGATGGAGAAAGCCAGTGTCTGTGGGTTGTTTTGTGCTTTTGGAGCATGCAAGCAGAGAACAAAATCTGCACATTATAGGATGGAAATTCTATCCGTTTGAGAGGAAAGAGCCCAGATGTTGGGAGACTAAGTGGTGGTTTTTATATGAGGGATAGAAAAGCATGCGGCTGATATTCATAATTGCCCAGCACTGGGGGTCCTGAGTTATGGGCTGGCCAGTGCCCCAAGCCCTAGCTCTCCGGCGCACAGCCTCCTCCGTCATGGCCCCACTGGCCTCTCTTTCTCTGAGCTTGACTGCACGTCTAGCACCAACCTCTGCTACAGAGGTTTATAACTCAGTCATAAAAACTGGCTCCAGGGCTGAGACTTGGCATATAAGGTCTCACTGTGATCATGTCCACCCCCTCCATCTGGGGAAGTAAAGTGGATTTACTGGGCTGAAAAGACAGCTCATATGTTCTGAGTGGAGAAGAGAGTAAGGGGGTGGTGAGGTGTGTGTATTTGAGTGTATGCGTGTGTGCATGTATGAGTGCACGTATGTCTGCGCACACATGTGAGAGTGTGTGTCCATGTGTGAAAGCATGTGTGTGTGCTGGTGTGAGCATGTGTGTGTGAGTGTGTAGAGAAAGCATGTGTGCATGTGTGAGAGCATGCATTGGGTATGCACACATGTCAGCATGTGTATATGAACCTGTACATGCAAACACATATGCATATGAGTCTGTAAGCGTGTGCAAACGTGCACATGGGCACGTGTGTCAGAGTGCGCACGTGTGAGTATATGTGCATGCATTAGAGCATACATGTATGTGTGTGAGCATGTGGGCATGTGTGCATATGAGCATGTGGGACAGTGCATGTGCATGCATATTGGTGGGGCTATCAGAGTAGGGATAGATTTGTAGTATTCCCATGGGTATTTCAGTTAAAAGGAAAAGGCACTAGCTCAGAGTCTTGGCTCTTTATTTGGGGAAGAGGAAGCACTGGCTCATGGGAACTGCCAGCTCCTGATGGGGACTTTAGAGTCAGAGTAAATGGGAGTTGAGGAACTAGGATAATAATAGCTTCCCAGGCCAAGCTGTCAGCACGTGCCAGGTGCTGTACTAAACTGTGCCTGAGATGGAAAATGTTGTCTGAAGTTTCCTGTGAGATCAGCCCCTAGCTCCCTGGCCCCAGGCCCCTCCCCCCTGTGCTGTTGGGCAGAAGGTGTCAGGGGGCAACCTGGGTACCCTAATGGTGGCAGAGCCCGATGCAAACAAGCTTAGGTGCAAGATCTGGGGGCTGCTCCCCTTCCCCTCCTCCTTCAGGCCTCCTGGCTCAGCTGTCTTAGTACACGATGCCTCTTGAGAACTCCTGGTCACAAGCTCGAAGGAGTGACCTGTCTTCTCTAATTCCAGTGGCAAAAGTCTTAGGGTGGGAGCCTGATTGGTTTGGCTCAGGTCACAGGGCTTCCAGGCATGCTGGCGAAAAGACCCAAAGTGAACCCCTTGTTTGGAGTGGCAGGTAACTTCCAGACCAAGGGAGCCGTGCAGGGCCAATGAGATGATATTTGCCTCCCCAGGTGTGTGCGTACCTTAGGAGTGTGCAGGCACACAGAGCCATGTGTAGTCTTGGGCACACATGGCCATGGCTGCACACCCCTGACCGCCACACCCTGGCAGGGGGAGTCTGGCTGTCTCTGGCTTTGCACTAGCCAGGAAAGGCCGGATACATGATGGGAGGAGGGAGAGGCTGTGGGAGGTGCTGGGAAGAGAGGGTCCACGGGGTGGGGACACTAGACATTCCTTTGTGGAGAGAGAAACAAGGTCTGGAGTGGTGACGAATGGGTGGGGAGTGGAAGGCTCTGAGCTGGCCCAGCAGCCTAGCAGGCTACAATGGCCTCCAGTTCCACAGCCTCTCACGGGGCAGGGGATGTGCTTAAAAACTATGATTGTTTCCCAGGAATCAGCCACTGGTAGCAGGGAAGTGACTCAGTGTGGCCACAGATCTGATCTTGCTGTGCTTCTCTCTTGGCTAGGGGGTGAGGCCCAGAGAGGGTGAAAGCTGGGCTGAGGTCACACAGCCAGTGATGACCCAAGTGGGACTCAGAAAGTGGATGTTCTGACTTTACAGCCCATGTCTCTCTCCTCTGTGGTGGCTCAAGCTTCCCCCAAGTCTGGCTGACCTCAGAGACAGTCCTGTCCCCAGTGAGAGGATTCCAGGCTGTGTTCCACAGCCCCCTCTGCTGCTCACCAGGGAGGGACAAAAATGTCACAGCAGGATGCCACTCACTGGCCCTTGCAGGGGCAGATGGAACCTTGCTTCCTGTCTCCTCCTTTATTGGCTAGTGTGGGCTGGGCCTTTTACAAAGAAGTCTAGGAGAAGCTGCTCACCATGTGTCCCCTTTGTAACTGCAGAGCGCTGAATGTGCCCAAGGTCCTGAGATGTCCTGCAAGTCAGGGTCCAGCCAGAGCATGAGCCCAGGAGGCCAAGGGAGCAGCCCTGCTGCCCTGCCTCATGAGGGGTGTTCTCTGGCCCAGAGCTGGGTGCTCTGCCAGAGAGAGCAGGTGGCCAGGGCCCCACCTGGCCTTCCCCTGCCTGCCCCAGAACACGTGAGAGAGACAGAGAGAGGATAAAGGGCCATTAGAACCAAAAGGCCAAATGAAGGCTTACAGGGGTTTATCTACCTTTTAATGTAATTGTGGAACAAGAAGTTAAATGTTTACCGTTTGCAGGCTGAGCCAGGAGTAGAAATCCAATCAAACAAAAATGCCTCATTTTCTCTGACTCAGAGTCTCTTTCGTGAGGGTGACCAGCAGCCCCAGTTTTGGCTGCTTCCTGAGGCAGAGCTTAGAAAATCTAGCAGCAGGCCACATTTTGATGATTCAGCAAGTCCATACTAAGCTCCTACTGTATATGAGACCCTGTACTGATCACAGTAGTTGGAGGAAGATCAGGGGAGGACCAGACACCCCCCCCTTTCCCCAAGGAAACCCTGTGGGGAGTCTTGGGGCTCCCAACTTTGCCTTCTCCATTTGTTGGGGTGAGGATCCCCTCTTTGGAGACCAGAGAAATCGGGAAAGCCTGCAAAGGAAGTTCAGGGTTGGGGAGGGCCAGATGCGGAGGAGGGCTCGTGTGCAGGTTTGGTCACTTGCTCCTTCAGAAGTGGTTTGCTCAAAGTTCCTGGCCCCTGACATGGAGGTTTTAGAGCCGTGAAAGGCCCAGTGCTTATGGCCTGGGGTCTCCCTGTCCAGCAGAGGAGATTTGAAAAAGTTCATGAACAATTTCATCATCTGCTGACAAATTAAACTCCAAGAAGACACCGAAGCCAAGTGACAGGGTACCAGCATCTGGCCAGGGGAAGATGGCCCTGAAAGTCCCCCAGTGGGTTAGTTGGAGAGTTAGAGTCTCTCTCTCTTTAGAGCCAACACGCCCGAAATCTAGTGACGGTGTCTTAAGAGGACAGGCAAGGCCATGTGAAGACAGGCAGACTGGGGTCATGCTGCCATGAGCCAGGCAACACCGAGCCAGCCCTCAGAAGCTGGAAGATGCAAGGAAAGATCCTCCCTACAGCCTTCAGAGGGAGGGCTGCCCTGCAAACACCTTGATTTTGGACCTCTGGCCTTCAAAACTGCAAGAGAATAAATTTCTGTAGTTTAAAGCCACCAAGCAAGTGGTGTCTTATACCTGCACAATCTCAGGAAATGGATGCACTCTATGTCCCCTATGGGGACTTATGAGGCATTACATGCACTGAAGGTCATGATTATTGGTCCCACCACAGCAAGGGCAGGGCCATTTAACCTCATGGTCAACACTGATGGCTTGTGTGCAGGTGGTTTATTCTGGGGACGTGATCCTGCAGAGCAGGAGTGGCCCACTGACAAAGGTGAAGCCAGTGTGGACAACTGGCACTCTCGTCTCCTGGGAGCCCTCTGAAGCCATGTGCTGAACACGTGTGCAAGAGGAGGGAAGAATTTATGTGCTGGCTCTCCTCTTCCATTGGTCAGGCGTTGCCAGGGGTGTTAGCTCCCCTGCACATCCTAGCGGGGGCATGCATCAGGGTGGCTGTGAGTTTTCCCAGGCGCTGCAGGGCACAGGAGCAGAAGGCCCCAGAACAGAGAGCAAGAGATGCAGAGGGCTTGGAGGCAGGTGCTGGCAGGCATTCCCGTCTGCGGCTGGCTGCTCCCACACTGGCTGAGGGAGGGGGGAGGGCCATATCCAACATGTCACGGTTGCCTGCACTTCTCGAAACCTGGAACTCTCTTCTTAGTAGCACACATTGACCTGTGGGGTCAGTGGAAAGTTCCACTGGGCCCTCTGGGAACCTGAGAACATGCATGACATTGCAAACATAGGCTTTGTTTGTGATACATGCATCACATCTCCATTTGCTCATTCATTCGCTCATTCATTTATTCAAACTTCTGTAGACCAGGCTTTAGGTTAGTGCTTCAGGATGGAGGCAAACAGCCCCTGTCCCTGTCCTAGCTCTTAAGATGTTCATAGTCTGAATCAAGGGTCAGCAAACACTTTCTGTAAAGGACCAGATAGTAAATATTTTGTCTCCGTGGGCCATATAGTTTCTGTCACTAGGGTAGCAGGAGAGCAGCTATAGACAGTATGTAAACAAATGGGCGTGGTGTGTTCTAATAAAACTGTATTTGCCAGAACGAGGGACGGGTTGGTTTTGGCCTGTGAGCCATAGTTTTCTGACCTGTGGTCAGCAACTGTGGAGATACACAGCCCAAATTTCAGAAATCCCAGAATATAGTGTCATTAGCTCTGCCCAGAGAAACCATGGGAGCCTTCACGGAAGAGGTTTCATATGAGTCAGGTCTTGAAGGATGAGTAGGAGTTTGTGGGATGGAAATCTAGGGGAAAGGCATCCCAGACAGAGGTAACTGCACCTGAAAAACTGCCCTACATGAGTGGTTCTAAAGAATGAGACTCTACATAAATTACAGAGTTATGAGTTATCGCAGAGTTATTTCAGACTCCTGAATCTTCTCCTAGCCCCACCTGTGCATTTCCTTGTAAAATCCAGTTTTGGCAAGAACCCCTCACCCTTGATACCTGATCAGGTCCTCCTCTGTCAACCCACCGCCCACCCCCCAGGTGATGTCTCATCACACTGGCCTGTCTGCAGCAAGAATCTTGTTAGGTACATTTAGCCAGAATCTCCCACCTCCGATGTTTCCTCTTAGTGACTGTTCATACACTGACCTGCTCTTTGGCTATAAATTCCCATTTGCCTGTGCTGTATTCAGAACTGGAGCGTGATCTCTCTCCCTCACTGCAAGACCCCACTGCGCTGGTACCTACACCTATCTCTATGGCCCTGAATAAAGTCTGTCCTACCATCGTTAACAAGTGTCATTGGGTATTTTGTTTCTTTAACATCCGCTATGAGCCTGCTAGGTCCCCAGAGCTACAATTATCCAGAGTGTGTCTACCAGGAAGGCCACGTGGGGGTGGTTAGTGAGAGAGTTTCCCTGGAGAGCATCAGCAGGCTGTGGGGGACGCTGCTGGTGCCAGCCTTCCTGCCCAGCTCCGGCGTCTCTCTAGCCATGACTGGGGCCAGACCCTCAGGCTTCCCTCCATCCGTGGGTGCCTATAGGGCTGGGGCTGCCCTCTTTGTGGTGCTGGGCTAGCAGCTAAGGGCCAGGAAGTCTCCACTTGTTGTTCTTTCCTTGTGCTGAGGCTGGTCAGCATCTCTGCCATTCACTGGGGAAGCCAGCTGGGCCAGCAAAGGGGCTTTCAAGTGACTGGTGACTTGGCCTTTTGCTGTGGGGCTGGCAGCATGGCCTGTGGGACAGGGAGCTCCTTGCCTCTGGATTGACAGTTTGTGAGTTTTGAATCACAGTTCTGGATTTGTACTGAGACCCTCCCCCTCCCCACCGTCTGCAGAGCAAGGAGGTTGGTTTGGAGTGACGCAGCTGAAAGGGGCAGGTCAATGACTATTGCTGCAAACCCGCTGCCTAACTAGCACCCACCTGGCAGCTCTGACATGCAGTTCTGAGCATGTATGCTTGTCCTTGCCCAGTGGGCAGGCCAGGCGGTCCCGCTGACCTGAGCTGGGCTTGGCAGGGCTCACTCAGTGGCCTGTGGTCACTTGTAGGTTCTCGAGGTGCCTTTATTGATCTTCAGCTTTGATCTTCTTCCACATCCAGGCCCTCAGCTAGGACCACAGGGCCAACTTGGCTCTGCTCCTCAGGTATCCTCCAGCTGGGTAGCCCAAGGCTGTTCTCCTGGAGAAAGCAGAGGAGCAGAAGAGAGTGGGAATCTGGCCTTGGCGGGAATGCTGCCACTTCCATGGCGTGCTACTGGCCAAAGTCTTAAGGGTGAGCTAGACTAGGAAACTTCACCTCTTGGTGGGTCACATGGCAAGGGCCCTGCACACAGGGAGGGGTGAGGGAATGTGGCCACTTTTGTAATCGACCCCCCATAGGTGGACGCCTGCTTCGGGGCAGAACTTAGGATGGACTTGCTTCCTGAATGAGGATCTTCGGGCAGTGGAGACAGAACCTTCCATTTGAACTGCCCTTCTTCCCACACATGGCACAGTCTTTGCAGACCCTGGAAGTCTTCTGGAAGGGAGATGTCTCATAGTGGATGATTCTCACAGCAGACCTGGGAGGTCATCCTCACTATCCCCTTGTTAGATGAGGAGCTAGGGCTCAGAGAGCTTAAGCAACAATCCCACGTTCCCCCAGCTAGTATATGGCAGAGTCAAGAGTCAGATTCCACTTAGCCTGACCATTGAAGTTGACACAATTTTTTACCCCCATCCCACAGATTGAAAGACCGAGGCCCTCCCAGTCAAGTGATAAACTCCCCTTTCTCCAGCCTGGCAGTGGTCTGGCAGATGAATGCTAAAGTTTTTTTATTTTTTTCCTTCAAGTTTCCATCTGTTCACGCAGCAACCGAATTTATGCATGTTCAGGCACCATCTGTGACTGCAACCCCATTTCCAAATCTGAAAGCATTTTTCCTTTTTGTACTTAACATGCATGATGGTGTGGTGGTCCTGAATAAATAACTCATTTTGGATTGCCAAAGTTCCAGGGCCCTCCACGGGTTTTTTTTTTTTCTCTCTGAGGAGGGAGGAAGGAGGCAAGAATTTTGCTAAACTGGAATTTTGTTTTTCTCACGTGGGCTATTTCTTCTGGCTGACATTTCAGTGGGCTCCCATCTGCTGGCTGCATTTCACGACGTCTCTTTGTTGTCTCTTTGTTGTCTCAGACACTGCACACCACCCGTAGGCTCCTGTGCGAATGTGTGTGCTTGTGTGAGTGTGTGAGTTGGTGCATCCCTGAATGCCCATGTGTCGTGTCTTTGAAAGCTCTTCTCATTGCTTCTCACCTAGACAGCCACCGTGGCCACAGTCACCCAACCTGGCTCTTGGCTTGAAGGATGGAGAAAGGGGTGACTCCATCATAGGCTTTGCACTTTCCAGAATTTTCCTGGAGTTCTGAGTGGCCAGGAGTGGAGCCTTAGTTTTTTTTTAACTCAGTGGCCCCAGAAGATAATTTTTATTTTAGACCCCAAGGATTGAATTTAGAAATCTCTTTCCCCAGTCTTTTCCTGGCCTACCCAATAATTATCTGACTAAACCATGGCCACATTAATTTTCCCCAATTTTTAGCTCTTTTCTTGTCATGTTCTGTTTCCAACCTTCCATGGATAATGTCCATCATCAGTGTGGCATTCAAGGTTGGTCCTCTCTGGTCCCTGAGTGTGGACTGCCAGGTCCTCCTGATGCCTCCGCATGCCCCAAACCTTTGCTGTGGCCCCCCCTATCTTCTCAAACCCTGCTTACCCTTGGGTTGGGGCCACCCCTGTCTACTCTCCTCTGTTCCTAAGAGCCAAGACTGGCATTCTTTCTGAGAGCCAGGTCTGGGTGTTTCCTCTTGTGTGGCACAGCCTGGTGGGGAGAGGGAGAGTGTGAGGCTGATGCTCCTGGGTTTCTGAGGGAGCCTTGAGACAGAGTCCACTGCACTTATGGCATGGTGAGCTGGCCTCTCTTGACAGGTTGGGGAATTACGCACCAGGAAGGTGCCACGGTGTCCAGACCCTGAGCACTGAGGTGGGGCCATGTGATCTCTTCATCTGGGGTGCAGGAAGATCAGATGGCACAGTCCACATAGAGAGCTCACTGCGGGGCCTGGCGCATGATGAGCCCACAGCAGCCATTTCTTTTTTGTGCTGTTTTCTGGACTGGGGACAGGATCCAAAGAAAACCAGGTAGAGGCTTTACAACATTGCAACCTTCTGAAGGTGTCAGCTCCAGAGAGCACCAAGAACTGTCCTTCTGAAGGGGAGGGGACCCCTTGATGTTCCCAGGTGTTTCCTGGTGTCTGAAAGCTCTAAACCCCAGCTGTTCAGGATCCAAGCTTTTCTATGACCATCATTACTTATAGCACATAACTTCATAAACAGTAGTTTTAAATTATTAAATATTATAAATATGATTTGATATCTTAGTAACACACAGTGTGTTTTACTCCGCCCTCTAAATCCTCATTCCTAACACCACTCATTGCTATTCGGATGCTTCTTTCTATCTTCTCATGGATGCTGTGGATGATTATGTGGTGTGTGTACTATTCTGCAAGTTGGGGCTCTAACTGAGGGTTCACGCTCTGCCAGACCCTGTGCTGACCAATACACATGGACCTTGTCACCCTGATCTCACGACAGCTCAGGAGGCTCATCTTCTGGATGGCAGACCTCTGGCTTAGGGAGACACGTGACAGGTAACTTGCCCACAGGCACATGGCTAGTACAGGGCGTGCAGAAGCCCTAGGTCAGGCAGTTAGCCCAAGAGGTCCTTTGGCTCCTCCTGAGACCCTGCAGGTGGGCAGGGGAGGGGGACATCAGATATCCCTGTGATGCATTTTACATGAATGACAAAACTCAGGTTTAGAAAGGTGAGGCGACTTGCCCAATGTCCAATTGCTCAGATTGGACTGAATTTTGTGGATTCTCTCTCGGAAATATTTATCAAATCTCCCCTTTCATTCAACATTCTCTTGGCAGAGCTTCCCCACAAACACATCTGAACATGTGCCTCCCTTCCTTGGCCCTTCTGTGAGCCTTGGCATGACATTCAAGGCTCCTCACACAGAGTAGCAAAGAACAGAGTGTAAGAGCACCGGCTTTAAAATCAGAAAGACCTGGGTTTGAACAGTTCTGAGCTTTGTGACTCTGTACAAGGCTGGTTTTTTTTTTTTTTTTTTTTCTGTCTGGAATACTTCTCAGCCTGCCTGCCCTTGGAGGCAAACTCCTACTCATCCTTTATGACCCAGATGTTAGGCGTCCTTCTCCTGGGAAGCTTTCCATCCTGCATGTTCCCAGGCCCCATGCCTGGACTGCGCTTCTCTTCCCCGTGTGCTCCCACAGTTGGAGGCGGTGTCCTGGCTTTTTGGTGGCCACAGCGTTGGTTACAGCAAACAATCATCCTCTCATAGCAGCAGAAGCCCCCCCAACTCGCACCCCCTTACACGCAGTGATGTTCATCCACAAGGTCCTGGCCCCTGGAAAGGTACCCTGGAAAGGCCCCTGCACAGATACCGACCCGCCTCTAGCCAGGAGGCCCTGTCCTCTGACAGTGAGCCTGTGAGCCTCTGGATGCATGAACCTGCCACTGGCCAGGCCCTGCAGGGGGGAGAGACTCAGGAAAGAAGGTCAGACATGTATTTCCTCTTAATTAGAAACTAATGAGCCATGGTCCCCCAGCTGGTCAGTGTTGTTGGGGCTGTGTCCTGTCAGCTGCAGGCTCAGCCTGTGCTGTCTGCAGCACGGCTTCTGGGGTGACGGGTGTCCAGGCTTCAGTGCCCACAGAAGGCACATCTGCCAGGCCCACAGCCAAGCCATGTGGTGGGGCCTTTGCAGCATGAGAAAGAGCAGGCCCAAGCCTCAGGGTGGGACAGGCCCTCGTTCTCTCCCTGCCCATTTCCTTTCCCTCTGGTCTTGCCTCCTGCCTTGGGCTGGTCCCCACGTGGAGCCCTCCCTTTGGTTTCACAGCCAGACCTTCAAAATGTGGGCTCAGGTATCTCAACGTGGCCTCCTGGCAGGGGATGGTGCTTGGAAGGCCCACTTTTGGCCCCACACCCACCCTACTGAAGTGTGGCAGTGAGCACAGCAAGCAGGGACCCCAACACCCCCAGGACAAAGGGACAGAACCACCTTCCTTCACCTCAAGGCCAGGGATGTCCTCCAAGCATGTCTACAGGAACCTGCCCTCCTCGGAGGGGAGCACATCCAAGCTCCTGGGCTTATGCTGCAGAGAGTGGGGTTTTGCGGGTCCTGGCCCTGCCCTCTTATGACCCAGTGGCCTTGGATGTGTCTCCTTCCTTCTCAGAGACTCCGCCCTCTCATTCATACAGTGGGGGCAGCAGCAACACAAACCACACTCACCTGGGGTAATGCGAGGGAAACAGTATCCTGCACGACGCAGAGAGCCTGACAAGCTGTGCAGCGCTGTGCTGGCTGTGAGCCATCAGTAGGCACCCATCGTGCAGAGACCGAGGACGTGCCGCCGCTGTGTCCGGGGCACAGACAGTAAGGCCAGCGAAGCAAGAACTATTCCTACTCGAGACATTTGATACTGTACCAGGGAGGCGACTGACATTCAACAAACAACCCCAGACACCTTTAGTGCACTCAGACTATGTCCACATTGGGCCTTTGGGGGCCAGAACGGCACTGCTTGAGAGGCAACCCAGGGAAGCAGGGTGACAGAGGAGGGGGGGGGAGTGGGGTCTCACACAGTGCCGCAGCGGCAGGTTCTCCGGCTTCCCAATGGGTTTTTAGTGTTTCCCTGGTGGGTGCCATCTGGGACTTTTCAGGACTAGCGGGTGGATGATCATGGCTTCTGGATATCACAGAACAGTAAAGTGGGAGCCTGGCCTGCTACATTATTGCCAGACAGAGATATGGTCCCACACCTGCCCTCCACCCTGCCATCATCTCCTGCCCCCCAACATGGGAACACTTGTAACCACAGAATCTGAAGACATCGGAACTGTACAGGAACCCTAAAATGGCCCCAGGAGAGTCAGGTCCAGCCCCCTCGAGGTTGTTGAGAAGAAAGCAGCAATCGCCATGGGATCTGGATTTCATGTTGAGAAAACTCGGGTCAGTCTCGTCCCCTCTTTGGACTTCAGTTTCCCCCTAAGTATGATGAGGAGTTGGGACAGACAGTTGCTAAGAGCCTTTCATCTGTGACATGCTTATGTTCATAAAAAGCGCTATTAAACAAAAGAAAAAAAAAGAAACACGATAAAGCCTCGTCAGTCATCAGTTTCCAAGTTTTCTGTGTATTTTTTCATCAGAAGACAAAATGCGATTCAACCATATGTTGGGCCAATTGTTCCCCAAACAGAATTTAAACATTTGAACACGTTTGCAAGAAGGAAGCAAAGTGAAAGAAACAGTGGGGAGCTGATGCTGATGCTTCCCTAGGGAGGTGCCTCCTGGGAGACTGCGGGGGGCTATGGGTGCTGCCTGGGGGAGCAGGAGGTCCAGAGCAGGGAGGGTGTGCTTTCTCTGGGATCTAGTTGTATGAAAGGTCGAGATTTGTGGGTCCTATGGTTCCAATGTTCATTCATTCACACGCATTCATGCTAGAGCACTCAGCCCAAGTCAGCACAGAGCTGGATGCTGGGGACACAGTGGTCAGGAGGATGGCTAAGGCCCCAGCTGTAGAGGAGCCCATGGGCTAGCTGAAGAGACAAGCAAGACACAGGGGAATTTCAGCTCTGTGTGACAGGTGCTGGGATGAGAGGGGATGCATGGGGGCAGGGGAGGGTCCAGAGGGGCTGACACCACAGCGCAGGCCTGAACAGTGATAAGCCAGGCCCCAGTGTTTCCAGAAGGGAGCGGTACATGTGAGAAGGCCAGGCCAGAAGCAGCATGGCCCATGGAGCTTGTAACAGTCTATGGGGCTATTGTATCAGGAGCTGGGAACTCTGGGGAGAGTTGTAAGGTGGGGCTGGGGAGGCTGGCTTTTAGAGATCTGGTCACCTGTGGCCTGGGTAACAAGTGTGGGGCAAGGAGATGATGGGATTGCCTCTGTTTTGTTTAGGGCTTTGTGCCCTCCTCTGATGAATTGTCAGGTCAGCTGAGGCCCAGAGACGGTCACCAGCTGGCTGCCTTCGGCCAGGCCACACCCCCCAATTCTCCTTTTTTATAATTTGAGGCCAGTCCCTGGAAGAGGTTGGCAGGTGCTCCTGGGAGTGACCTGGTCCCTGAAGATAGACCTGCAGGTGACACAGGGAGCCTTGGGTTTAGCCCTCTGGGTATGGATAGGGAAACTAAGGCAGAGAGACATTATTGCCATCATCTAGTGAGATGACAGCAGAGGTGGGATCAGAGCCCACACACATCCTCTCCTAGCTCACCGTGTCCCCTCCCCTTAGAACACAGCCTCTGGTGTGAGCAGCTTTGAAGAAGGTTCTCGGAAAGGGGAAGTCTTCCTTCTCTGGTCCTGCATAAAGGAAGTGGACACAGGCCTCAGCATCAGGAAACTTCCCAGACAAGGCAGGACACACTGTTGGTGGGCACTGCAACAGAGGAGGCAGAGCAAGAGGCAGGTGCCTGCCAGGCCCTTTGGGGGCTGGGGTAGGTGGAGGCTGCAAGTCCAGGACAGAGGGCTATGGATGAATTTGGTGGCTGTTAAGATCCAGCAGTTAAGCCAGGGCAGCTCAGGGACAGGGAAGTGCTGGGGGAGGGGTGGTGGCTGTCTGCCAGGGGGAGCTGTCTCCCTCCCACCCTCCGGTCCTCCTGTTAATGCTATCCCAGCACCCTGCAGTGTCTCAGATGAAGGAGAGCCGACAGATGCACACAAATACGGTTTGGTTCAAAGAATGAGCTTAATTAGGCATTTATGCCCATGGTTGTGAGTCCAAAGTTTTCTCTCTTTTTGGCATGTAATCCAGGAATGTTATTGAAGATGGTTTACAGAGGAGTATCCACATAGTTGGAAAGTGATAAGGCAGATGGTCCCATTGTCAAAGCTGACCTTTCCCTCCCACCTCTGGAGTAAGTGCTTAAACCCTGGCAGGGCTCATACCAGAGGCCTCACTGTGCAGAGCACTGGGCCCCTTGCAGCTGGCCTGGACCCAGGGCTGGAAGACACGAGGCCTGTGGGAGCTCAGTCTGGAAGGGCCTGTGCCATGGTATAATATAAGGCATCTGGGGCCCCAGCAGAACGCTGCTCATTGACCTCTGCCCTGCATAGAGCGGCATCCTGGCCCAGGCAGGAGCCCCAGTACTTCCCGGACCAGGAGAAAGAGTGTTTGGCTTGCTATCCTCAGACAGATAAGGCTTGAAGAAGAACATCTTTGTCCTGAGCTCAGGGGAAGGTGAGCGCTATGGTCTGGGGGCGGGGGGCGGTCTGGAGGATTCCCAGGGGACCATTTCCTTCTCTGCTTACTCCTGTCTCTCTTCTTGGTTTCTCTCTTCTGCCTCCTTCTTTCTGCCTCTTCCTGCCACCCCCTCACCCTGTCTGTCTGTCTTTCTGCTCTTCTCCAGAGGGAGTTTCAGCCCATAAGGCCCATCTTCTCTCTAAAGCCTTCTTCTACTGTCCAGCCTGGCATCAAAGCCCTCCCCCATGTTCCCTCCCTCCTGTTCCCATCCTGCTCCCAGGGGCTCCTTGTGCTCCACTCCAGGCAAGCCTCCAACCACCAAGTGCATTTCTGTTTCCAGGTCTTTGCTCACAGCTCACCCTGCACCTCCACCTAGAACTTTTCCCCCTACTGCCTGTCCAAATCCATATTCCTGTGGCCCACGTCTTGCTTCCTGGCCTCTTCCAGCAGAGACAATGCTAGCATGGCTCAGAGTGAGCCTGCAGCACCTGCCCAGTTACACCTACCTTATTTCTGTACACAGAGAAGGGCAGTGTAGCCAAATAATTTCCCGCACAGTTTCCCCACAAGGAGTAACCTGGTGGTGTGGTTAAGATAATGCCTGCTACCCTTGCACATGCAGACTGCCGTGGGCTGCATGAAGCAAGTAGTCAATGTGCCCAGTCCCAGAGGCAAAGGGCTCTTGGAATTGCTGGGCCCGACACCCTTCCTCTGGCTGAAAGGGGCACAAGCCAAGAGTGAGCCTCGCTTCTTCTTGTGCTCAGAGAATGACACCCCATAAGTGCAATATGTTCCTGTCCCTGCCACTGAGGCCCACAGCACAGAGCTAGCTGCCCAGGTTGTGGTAGGCATGCCCTGTAGCTGGCACACCAGGTTTGTGGTAGGCATGTCCTGCCTGGGGGGTCCCTGCAGGAACGGTGTGTAGCACTCTTCAGCTTTAGCCTCTACAAAGAAGGCCCCTGCCTCTCTCTGAGGTGCCTTTGAGGGCCTCAGGGTTGGCCCTGTAAGCCCACAGAATGCCTGGGCCCCTTGAGTGAGAGCTCTGCAGGTACATTCTCCCATCTGCTAAGATCCACCTGGTCATCACATAACATGGGGGCAGGCAGGGCTGTTTTATTTACATGGCTGTTCAGAGATGCAGGGTACTGAGGCTGGATGCACACTACCGTTGGTGGGCCAAGCCTCACTGAGATCTCGCTGAGTCTTACTAGCGGTGGGCCTGGCCACTCCATGAAGAGAAGCAGACTCCAGGAAGCTGCCTGGGGCTTCAGGAGTCTTGCTGCCCAGCAGAGCCTGTGGCCTGTGGTGGAGAGGCAGCTGGAGTGCCCCCGGGCCCACGCTGTCCCCCTTAGGCAGCTGATGTCTTCTGGAAGCCACAGGTGTCTGCCTCTGCCTGGTGCCCTGTGGGACCTGCAGTGCAATGGGGGTGTTTAGCTGCTCATCTGTTCCTGGGGACTGTGGGGGTGGATGGGAAGGCGATATTGCCATTTACCCTCTGGCCCTGAATGGGGCTGCTGGCCCCTACACACCACAGAGGGGTTGAGGCCTGGAGTGGGCAAGCTGACAAGCTGGGAGAGTGGATTGGAAGGATGGGGCCTTGGTGACTGCTCCAAGAGGGCCTAGTACGTGGGCAGAAGGACAAGAGAGAAGGGACTGACAGGCTCTGGGGGCCACTAAGTCTGTCCCTTCTGAGACCCAGCTCTGAGGACCCTATGGAGGGGGCAGGTGTCTGGGAACAGGGGCAGCAGGGGGGAGTAGCACAGTGGTCAGGGCCTGAGGTGGCCAGTTGGGGTCTGCTCTGTGTTCTGGCTCTGTGCTCATCCACAGCCAGGCCTTGGCCAAGATGCATAACTGACCTGTGATCCAGCAGTGCTGATACTCACGTGATCCTTCCCTAGCACACAGGAAGCCCTCACTAACTGGCCACTATTCCTGCTATTACCACTCTCACAGCAGGGTCCCTCTGGGAACCAAGAGACTGACTGGGTTGAGAGCAGCTCCCATTCAGATGCTGGTGACCTGCTTCAGTCCATCTGGATGTCAGCAGGGGGAGAGGAAGAAGGCTGCCTTCCAGCTTGATGGACATGGGTTACAGATGCAAAGGGCTTCCTGACGGAGTGAGATGGGGCTCTGAGGAGGCTCCCCCTGGAGCTGTGACTGAGGTGCCCCCCAAGTCCAGGCACCCCTACTCAGGGTCCTCCCTGATGGGGGAGTGAGAGAAGCTCATGTTCTGGGTCAGGCAATTCTTACACCTCCTCTCCTTCACCCGGGGCAGGAGGGCACTGGAGGACGGCAGGTTCCCACCTGGCCCAAGCTGTGCCACCTGGCCTGGGCTCATGGGTGAAGTGAGGCTTCCAGAGGTGTCTCCCAGGCACGGGGTGGGGAGGGGGAGGAAGACAGGGTTGACAAGCTGGCTGGTCTTTGGAAATCCAGAAGAGCTGAGTCACTTTGTGAGAATAGGCAGGCAGCCAGCAGGATCTGTATTCATGCCACACAGCCCTTAGACACTCCATCTTAGCATTTTTGATTTAATCTATTTTATCTTGCAGGATGGGAGGGAGGGATAATGGAAAGAGAGTCTGTTAACGCTGTGCCTGGGAGCAGGCTTGGAGGGCCCCTCCTCTGAGTTTCGTGCTCTGCACACATCGTGACATGGCAGGAAGGCCCTGAGGATGGGCCCCAAGCACAGAGAGGAGTGGCTGGCCTCTGCCCCCAACAGGCAGGGCACAAGTCCAGCTGCACCCCAGACTCCACCCTGCTCTGCTGCTTCCGCTCTGGGCCATCTCGCAGACCTGTGGGCATGGGGCCTCCCCATGGAGACTCTGGAGCCCAGAGAGATTGCGGAATCTGTGCAGGGCCAGGAGAGAGGCTCCAGTTTTAGGAGAGGTGACTGCTCCTTTTCCCGGCTCCAGGGCTCCATGTGTGTGAGGGAGAAGAATCACCCATGGGCCTCAGAGAGAGCAGTACCCTGCCTCCTGTTTCTGTCTCCCAGTATGAGAAACAGGTTCTTCCTCCCACCCTCCATCGTCTCCGGAGCCCAGGTTTGCTGCGTGGGAGGAAGAGGCACGTGGACTCAGTTTGTGGTGTGTTTTACTGGGATTGTCTCCTGCTGGTGACAGGAGCCCAGCCAGTAGGCATGGATTTCTGTTTGCCCCTGTGTCCAGAGGCCAGGCAACCTCCAAGGACTGGTTGTATGAGTGATGCTGCTGCTGTGGTGAGGCCATGGAGGGTCCTGAGGAGACAGAGCCCCACTCCCTGTGGCAGCTGGGAGCTCTTTGAAGGTGGAGACTGTATCTGATTCATCCCAGGCCAAACATGCTGCATACAGGAGACCAGCAGACCCTAACCTCATGCCCACATCTACTCAGCGCCCACTGTTCCCATGCCCGCCACTGGTCCTGTCTCCTGAGGGCCTGCCTGAGGATGAGCAGACTTGACTCACGCAATGCAGCAGCCCAGGAGTGCTGGTAAGTCAGTGCTCCAGGAGACAAGGATGGGCCAAAGCGGGTCCATGCACCCTCCAGCCTGCTCACGTTCAGAGCCCAGCTCTAAAGCTTGTTCTGAACATCTCTCTGATACCCTCAGTGGCAGCATGCTTATTATCAGACTGTGCTCTGGCCACTGCCCCTTCCCTATCCACTGTCACACTCCCATGTGAGGGCTTTCTGGGATCACCTTCTACATAACCTGTTGTGTGTCCAAATCCTTAATCTCAGAGTCTTATCTGGGGAAGTTCATGAAATTGTTGGGGAGGGATGCACAACTCAGTGGATGGGTATGATGAAGAAGCTCCCCCCCCCCCCCGGGGCAGACAGTGGAGGCCCTTGTCTTGATGGGTTGGTACTCTGGGGCCCTGGGAGGCCTTCCTCCAGCTGGGCACTTGCTGACAGCTATGCACAAATGCATGGGAGTCTTCTGGGCCATCCCCAGCAACCCCAGCATTTGGCTTCAACTAGCCCATCTGTGCTGTTCACACTTTGCAAGTATTCTAGAAACCTGGTGTCTTTTGTGGGCAGTGCAAGCACTTTGTTTCTAAACACAGTCTCCCCCAAGAGATCATGTGTTATAGTAGACCTTGCAATGCCAGGACCAGGGAAAATTCCAAGATGTAAGTCATATCACTCTTGGCCGACTACATGCAGGGCATTTCATTGCTCTGACTGATGGGCTCTGATGTGATTAAAGAAGCAGTATCTCAGGCCTGGAGATCAATAGATGAGAAAAAGCAATTCTTAAAAACAAAACAGAACAGAACAGTAATTGCAGATGCATTTTCAATTAGATTGACTAACTAGATGTCAATACCTCTGCCTGTGGGGACAGGAGTTGTGTGTCCAAGCGTCTTCCAGCAAGAGCTCTTCCATGGAGCTCACGGCCTGGCCTCAGCCCCTTGGGACCAGCTTGGGAAACAGCCATAAGCCCAGAAGAATGGAGGGGAGGGAAAATCCCATAGTTTCCTATATACCGAGGAAATCAGTGTCGTCCTCAAAGAAGGGCAGACCGATGTATGTACCCCGACAGTGGCTCTCTCCATCTCTTGCCTCACTCTTCTTTCATTCTCTATTCCATACCTTCCTCTTTCCTACCCACTTTCCTTTCTTCCTTTCTCCTAAAGAACAAGGGAAAAAGGACCACAGCAACATGTCTTGAGAGGGTCCGAATTCTGGTGTCGCACAATGGGATTCTGTCTGGGCAGGGGGGTTGCAGTCCTGTGGGCTTGTCAGTGCCGTACCTCACCAACAGCTTGCCTGCTTGTGCACAGATCCACACACTGTGGTGGTCCTGACGTCTAGGGAGATTATACATCTAGAAGTTCCTGGATGCAAACCTCAAGAAACCATCTTGGAGAAGGAGTTCAGTGTCTGCTGTCCAGTGCCCAGAAGCTGGAACCAGCAGCACTGGAGTGTGAGTGTGGGTAGACAGTGCCCAGGGCTTGGGTGCATGGGCCTCTGGAGCCTGCCCATTCATTCTCCACTCCCTTCCCCCATGTCTATGTTCCCTGCACTTGGACAATGCCAGCAACCTCATGGCCAGAAGTTTTAGAATATATCTGTCTTGTTCATGGTTTTATTCCCAGAGCCTCACACAGTGTTGAGCCTGTAGTAGGTGCTCAGCAAATACTGTTAATTAAGAGACCAGGCCGCTGGACACTTCCCAGGTTCCAGTAGGGCCTCCATCTCCTTTTCTAGAAGAGTCATTTTTCCCTGGGAAGAAGTACAATCTCCAATGAACAGCCCTAGGGTCTGTCTGGAACATATACATGGCTGCAGTCTGTCAGGGGTCAGCAGCCAGGTGTAGATCTTCCTACGCCTGTCAGAGAAAGAGGTGCATAATTAAATATCATTAAATGGACTCATACTTGTCCAACTTCATCAGCACAGGTGTCTGTTGAACTTGAGTAATTGCCGGGGCTTGGCAAGAAGCAGCAGTCCCAGGCAAGAGGATCCTGTCTGAAGGGAGCTACAGACCTGGCCTGGCCTTCTCTAGTGTTCCCTGCTTGGCCACCTTGGGCAGCATGCCTTTCCCTGGATACTCTCCAAATGGGAGGAGGCATTAGACAGGTGCTGAGGAAGCTGGTGCCTACACACGTTCTGTATACCCGCTTCCCAACGCCCACCTCCCAGGGCCCTGCAGGGCTGGGTATTCTTTACTCCTTCACTGCAGGTAAGGATTCCTGCTTACAGGGCAATGTGGCTGAGGCAGATTTTGAACCAGACCTAGCTGGGTCCCAAGCTCACAGCCTTTCAGGGCTGCCCATGGCCTCCAGATGGGGTGGGGGGTGCGGGATGGGGAGAATGGCGGAGGCCACTGCAGATGTGCTGGGCCTAGAGTCCATTAGTCCCTAGCTTTGCAGGAAGCATGAGGCTGACCAGACTACTCTGGACCATGCCCCTGGGAAAGTAGGGGCCCCTGCTATCCTGAGGTGGGGGGCGGGGTTCTTCCCCCAGGGCCAGAGGTAGACAGCTGGGGGCTGGAGTATAGCAGGACCTCCCTTCTCCTCCTGGTTAAAGGAGCAAGTAGCACTATGGGTGGCACATGGGTGGAGAGATGTGTTTAAATTAATGTTTAGACTCAGGAATATCTTCCTCATGATGCTTCCTGTTCTACCATTTGAGATTCAGTCCCTGCAGTTAATTATACTCTTGCTCAAGTTTCTCTTAGAGTACGTGTCTCTCAGTGTGTATGTGGAGTGGGGTGGTGACTTATCTCTCCCTCTGGAGAGTGCACCTCCCTGGCCAAATACTGGCTTCTCATTTTGGCACCAGGTTGCCTAGGGCCTGGCTGCTCTAGGAGACTTGCTGAATGCATGCATGATTGGTACATTCAGGATAAGTGGGGCTCTGGGTTCCTGGGCTTGAGGAAGGAGGAGCTTGCTGACAGCCGACTCCCTGCCTTCACAAAGCCTTGGCCCCTCTGGAGGGGAGAAAAGACAAATGCCTCTGCATGCAGTGTATTCTGCAACTTTCCCATGGTTTGATATCATTTCCATCCCTTCCTCAGCTGGTCCAAAGGAATACTGGGTCTCCCCAAGGCAGGGCCCACACTGGTGTGGGCAGGTGGGTGGGCAGGCAGACACAGCCAGGGTAGGAGATTTTCAGGAGCCTTAGGGTGATATGCTGATATGCCCATAGTTAAGAGTGAGAGCCCAGCTCTCATGAAATTTGTGATTGCTATTTCAGTGGTCAGAACTTGGTGTACAGGAAGACAGAAGTCAAAAGGTCAAAGGGGTACATTTTATGCCCTTGCTTCCCCATCTGCTCATCAATGGGCCACTGTAGGCCTGCTCTCCACTCCCTGTGGAGGAGAGAGGAGGAAGGCCCAGGTTTAGGGACCCTGAGCCTTTCTGGTCCACCCCAACCCTACCGAGGCTCCCTGGGCCTCTCAGCCAGAGGAGACCTCCTCCCTGTCTCTGGCTGCAGAAAGGGCATTTCCTTCTCTACCTCACCTTCTTTAAGTGCAGGTAGCACATCCCTAGCTTGGTGCCTTCCATGTGCAACACTCTGAAGTACAGCTCCTGTTGGCACTCACCTATTTCCTGAATCTAAGTGGCTGGAGGTCAGTGAGTTTGTCTGTGAAATTCTGCAGAAATTCCAAGACAGGCAGGGACAGAAGCCAAGGAGACAGGGTCCTGTAGATCAAAGGGAACACCCATTCACAGAATGCTCCTGAAGTCCCTGAGGCCTGGTCCAGGAGCTGTACTAGCTGAGCACCTGAGGTAGATTCGCAAGAACACCCAAGGCTGCAGTTGCTGGAACCAAGGAGGCTCAGAGGCATGCAGGGAGCACCCCGTCCAAGTCCGGGTTCTAGGGAGGGAGGCAAGAGATATGCCAGTTCTCTCTGGGTAAGCTCCACAGCTGCTCCTCCAGGGAGGACATCTGCAGGGTCCCAAAGTTTTTATCCTGGGGTTCAGGATTACTTGTGCACGGGTGTGTGTGTACATGAGCACGTGTGTGTATGTCTGTTTTTGTGTGTCATACATGCTTACACGTGTGTGACATTGTGTGTATCCCTGTATGTGCCAATGTCTCTGTATGTCTTGTTTGCTCCTACTGGACTGTTCATGCATCTGTGCTCACGCATCTGTGTGTCCTTGTGTGTACCTATGTCTGTGTGTGTACACATGTACACTCACACCTGAGTGCACCCACAGCTGTGTCTGTGTGTGCACATGCTTGTGTGCCCGTGTCCATGCTCCTGCCTGTGTGTGTTTCCGAGGGAGTCCATGTGTGCATGCTCCCAAGAAGCTGAGTACAGCTGCCCTCAGCTCCCCATGGCTGGTCACCTTTCTCCTGTCACCCTCACTAATTTACCTTTTGCCCCCATCCAACTCTGTCCCTAACTTGTGCAGGAATGCATGCCCTGTGGGGGGTTTTCTTTCCCCAACAAGGGAGGCCTGACACTGCAGAAACAAGGCTTATTAGCTGTGGAAACTAATGGTCTGAATGGCCAGATGTGGGAGTGGAGGTGAGCTCCTGGTCCTGGGTTTCCAGACCCAGGTCAGCCTCCAGCTCCTCCCCCTGCATACCCTTCTGAACCTTTGTGTTCTCCTCTGTACAATGGGGACTCTGATGACCCTGCAATTGGATTTAAGATGATAAACGTTAAGCCCCAGCACCATGTCAGGCACAGAGCAACGCCTCTGGAAATGTTTGTTTTGGTCCCTTCAGTGGCTGCATGCTGAATGTCTCAAATTTGTTCCAGTGGAGATACCAGGGAGGAAAAATCAAGAGTGCGTTTTCTAGTTGCATGTGGGGTCAGACACAAAGGTGGGAGCAGACCTGGGTTCTGGGGAATTCAGTCTGCATGGAAGAGCATGTCACACAACTCCATTTTATTATGATTGTTATTAATAGTACAGAATCATAGCAATTATTAATTATAACAGCTACAACAACAGCAAACATTCGCTGAGTGCAGGCGACGTGTCAGTCATTGAGCACCGTGTGTCACAGTAATCCATTATTTCCTATTGTCCGTGTAACGCCCTCATCTTATAAATGAGAAAACAGAGCTTTCTGTCCGTATGCGCACTTGATTACATCATTTGTGAGATAAAATCGAGAGTGAGTGTGTGATGTGCTTGGCAGTCTGAAGTTTTGGGGTTTAGTCTCAGCCGCGTGGCATTCACATCCCACGAATGCAAGCAAGTCACTGTCTTGATTCCTCACTGAGCTCTGCTGTATTTCTGAGCTGAGGCGTTCTCCACGTCGCCACCAGGCCTCTGCGCGCTCCTCCACCCAGGTCCAGTGCTTGTGCGCGCCCGCCAGGCAGACCCCGACCCCAGGGAGGAGGCCTGGAGGTCCACTCAGCCAACGGCTCCTGGGCCGGGGAAGGCAGTTAGGGAGGGAGATAACATTCATTCATCACTGCCGCTTCCCTCGTAGACACGGATTAGTGATATTACCCCTGACAGCTCAAAACACGCTAATGCTGTTGCTGCTGAGCCCAGGAGTGCCCCTAGGGTTAAGGAGCTGCTGGCGCCTTGATTATAAACTGTTTTTGGAGCGCGTGTGACATTGCCATTTGAAATCACATCAGGCTGGAACTTGAGAGAGAGAGGTTGTCAGCTTGGCTGCATTTGGAAATCGAGATTTGACTAAAATTTCTGGTTTGTCCCAAAACTTTCCTGGGCTTTTTGAGGGGATCAGGGGTTGGGCCTTGGGTGGAGCCAGGCTGCCCTGTGGGTGTAGGAGAAGCCGTTGGGACCTGCTCATTTTTCTGTGCACACAGGCCGCACAGGCTGCCCTCGGCATCTGGGGCTTCACAGCGGCTCTGCTCAGGGGCATGGCAAGTGGCAGGCCCTCCCAGCAGGACACCTAACTGTAACCCAAAAAGCCACTTAGAGAATGGGCATTTTGTAATTAGATTGGGAACACTGTCTGTGTTCCATTCTCCAGGGGTTTTTGTGGGTTTGGTCTCCTGCTCTCTCACTGGGACTCTTCCTCCAGGTTTGCAGACACCTGCTCCTCTCTTCCTGCTCGTCTGTTCCTGTCCATGTGCCCATCTGTCCTCTGGATGACCTGCCTGTCTGCATCCATCTCGCTCTTTCTCTGTTTGAATCCCCCCACTTCTCTCCCATTTCCAGTCTTCTCCCCCACCTCACTCTCTTCTATTTGTGCCATCCAGTCAGCAGCCCCACACCGCCCTTTCTGGGTCCAGGGAATCTGTGCACTTGCAAGTATCAGCTCATGTCACACAAGGCCCAGTGAGGAGAGTACTACCACTGTCTGTTTTATGGTTGAGGAAACTGAGGCACAGAAAGTTAAGTGACTCACTGAACATTATATAGCAAGGAAGTAGCAGAGCTAGGGTTTGAGAATCTCCAATGGTTGTGCTCTTTCTCTGTATCTTTCAGAAAAAAAAAACATAAATAATAAAATCACAATAATGCCTGGCCATCCAGACTCAAGGCTGCTGGCCCTTCTTTGCACTGGTGTTTGTCTCTGGGTACTTCTGGGCCCCCCAGCCGCCTCTATGTGTCTCGCTCTGGGAATCTCTGTCCACCACGCTGGCCTTAAGCCTTAGCATCTAGGGTTCAAAGTGGTCTTTGCAGGTTTGGGGGCACAGGGCAGTCAAGGACAGGCAGTGGGCTGAGAGAACAGAATCACCACCCCTATTCCCACAGCTCTGTGGTAACTGTGTAAGGGGGAACCTTTAGCAAAGCAGAAGATTCTACCTTCCCTCCAGTGTGGATCTTCCCAGGCCCCAGCCCCAAAGAGCACATCTGCCCCTGTAGACCTGTCCCCAGTGAAGACGGCCCCCAGTAAGCGTTAACCTTCAACATGTCATGGAGTTGACTTATAACTTCCTAAAAGCCCCTTGTAAATTTCTGGGCTGACGGGGCAATCCTGCTGAGATCAGTAAGACACCCCACCTGGTTCAGTAACAGTTTGTCACTGGTATATCTTTTGTGGTGGGAACTATGAATCCCCAGTTAAAGATGAGAAATTAAGGCCTAGAGAGGTAAAGCAATTTGCTCAAGGTCATCCCACTATAATGTGCTGGCACCGGTATTTCAATCCAGGCCTCTCTGACTCCAGTTCTAAGTGTGTTCCACTTAGTCATACAGGAAAGACCTCTGTGATAGGGGATAATAGTAGATTAATTGCTGTAACAAATTTCCGTGACTTAACATTATAACAGTTTACTCAGAACTATTGAAACGAACTAACATGGGAGTTCCTCATCAGGTGGCTCCTGGGTACCGTCCTCTAAGTGGTGCCTCAGGGACCCAGGCTCCTTCCACATTGTGGTTTTGCCATCACCTCGGGCCTCCTGTTCTTTGGCTGGGATCTGTGTACCTACCTAGTAGACAAGGAAAGAGTAGAGGGTTATGGTGGAGACTTGAGCCAGCTGGACCTAGAAGCAGAGCCCATCACTTCTACCATGCTCCACTGGCAAGCATCCAGATGCTAGCTACAAAGGAGCCTGGGAAGTGTAGTCTACTTTTGTGCCCAGGAAGGAAAGAGAAATGGTTTGGTGAACAACCAGCTAGTCTATCCCATAGGAAGCTTTAGTCTGTTTCCAGTCTTACCTCCTATGACTTCTTGGCCACCACCTGTTAACAAGATTGCATTATTTGTTCACAAGTTTTCCTTCCTGCCCCATCCTCACTGTGGCTCATCCAGGGCAGAATCCACTGGCTTTGGTCTCAGTCATGTGACTTGCTGTAACCAGTGGAATATGAGTCAACATAAGAATGTGTCACATCTCACCAGAGGCATTAAAATGCGCTTGTGTAGGTTGGCTTCGTCTTTTGTACTCCTGCTTTGCACCTTGAGAAGAGTGTGCCCCAAGTAGTTTTTCCTTCCTTAGCCTGTGTCCTGGAGTGAAAGACATGAGCAGAACTTTGCCCACAGGCTACAGCGGAGATGCCTCAGTCAACGTGCAAACCTGTGAGCAGTAAACAAATGCTTGTTGTTGGCTGCTGCTCTTTTGTCGTTCTTTGTTATACAGCATTGTTGGGTCACGACCTGATCCATAAGCTTACTGCCATGATAGACTGATGTCCACACACCCTGGGCACACCTTGCTGTCCCATTCTCCATGGCAAAATCTGCCATTGGCCCTCATTTAAAGCCTTTCTTCATGATCCTTTCAGAGACCAGGCCCAGGCTAGATCCTTTCAGGGAAATTCTTCTAATATTCCTAGTTGTTGGGTGCTCTGAAGAGGCAGAGGCTGTTGACCCCTGGGTTCAATTCCTATCTCTATTTTCCCTGGTTATCCTGTGTTTCTCCGCTCACTGGATAGTGGAGCTTTGGAAGGCAGGTGTCACATTAGCTTCTCTTTCCTCTAGCCACTTCTGTGCTCCACACGCATTAGATGGTCAGACAATGTTTGCTAAACTGGATTGACCTGAATGTCTGTTCCTTGTAATGGGAGGCCCATAAGGGCGCATCGAGTGCTGGCAGGCATTCCTGGCAGTGCTGGGCCCCATGATGAGTGCTTAGATGATGGATCTGTCATTGTCTATAGGGATGAAAGGCTGGGCTGCCTCCAGCACTCTTGGCTAGAGGCCTAAGTTCAGCACAAATGTGATCCCTCTCACTCTCACTGATATCTTGGCATCCAGAGCCCGTGTCAGGAGGGAATGGTGCAGCCTCACACACCTTGGCCCAGATATGCCTTGGGGAAGCCAGCAGGCAGCATTAGCAATAGCTCCCAGCTGCCAGCGTAATCCTGCTGTGGTTCTCAGAGCACAGGCTGCAGTTTGGGCCCTGGCCCTGCACTGGAGGGAAATTCATTTGCATCAAGATGCTTGGGGATGCCTCAGTGTTGGTATTTGTGGGCCTGGTGACAGGACATCCCTGGGCTCAGTTGTGCTCCTCACAATGTGGGTAGTAACCTTGAGTCTTGAACAGGCCTGCACACCAGGCCCTGCTCAGATAAAACCTATTGATACATGAATGTACCTGGGTCATGTGGACCAAATCTGGGTCACTGTGCTGGGAAAACATGATGTTACAGGGCAGCAACACAGTTAAGCTTCATGCTGCTCAGAGTTCTACTAAAGTCAATTCTGCTATAAATAGAAGGGCACTCCTGTTTTATCTCTGCAGAGAAAGAGGTGAGTGTTACAAACATAACTGCAGTGGGAAATTCAGGTTGTGCTAGTTATCCATTGCTGTGTAACAAGTTACCCCAAAGTTCATGAAGGATTCAGGTTGTGTTAGTTATCTATTGCTGTGTAACAAGTTATCACAAAGTTCATACCTATACACAGTAACAAACAAGTAAGGAAGGAGTAAAACTTCCACTGTTTATAGGTGACATGATGGTCTATATAGAAAACCCTAAAGACTCCACCAGAAAAGTACTAGAACTGATAAATGAATTCAAGAAAGTCACAGGATACAAAATCAATACACACAAATCTTGTTGATTTCTATATACTAAAAATGAAGTAGCAGAAAGAGAAATTAAGAGAACAATCCCATTTACAATTGCACCAAAATAATAAAACATCTAGCAATAAATTTAACCAAGTAGGAGAAAGGCCTGTGCTCTGAAAACTATAAAACATTGATTTAAAAAAATTGAAGAGGACACAAACAAATGGACAGATATTCCATGCTCATGGATTGGAAGAACCAATATTGTTAAAATGCCCAGGATACCCAAAGCAATCCTTGGATGTAATGCAATCCCTACAAAATAACAACATTTTTCACAGACGTAGAACAAACAGTCCTAAAATTTACATAAAACCACAAAATATCCCAAATAGCCAAAGCAATCTTGAAAAAGAGGAACAAAGCTAGAGGTTTCAAGATATACTACAAGATATACTATAGAGTTGTAGTAATAAAAACAATATGGTGCTGGCAGGAAAGTAGACATATAGATCAGTGCTACAGAATAGTGAGCCCAGAAATAAATCCATACTTACATGGTCAATTAACCTACAACAGAGAAGACAAAAATATTCAATGGGGAAAAGACAGTCTTCAACAAATGGTGCTGGGAAAACTGGACAACAACATGCAAAAGAATGAAACTGGGCCACTTTCTTACACCATATGCAAAATAAACTCTAAATGAATTAAAAACCTAAATGTGAGACCCAAATCATGGAACTCCTAGAAGAAAACATAAGCAGTAATTTCTCTGACATAGATTGTAGAAACAGCCAATGGCAAATAAATCCTCAGGGAAACAAAAAGCTAAATCAAAATTTGGGAATCACCAAAATGAAGAGCTTTTGCACAGCTAAGAAAACCATCAATAAAACAAAAAGGCAACTTATGGAATGGAAGGAGACATTTGCAAATGATGTATCTGATAAGGGGTTAGTATCCAAAATATATAAAGAACTTCTATAAGTCAACACCAAAAGATCCCATAAATAATCAGATTAAAAATGGGCAGAGGACCTTGAGTAGACATTTTTCTAAAGAAGACATACAGATGACCAACAGACACATGAAAAGATGCTCAACATAACTAATCATCAGGGAAATACAAGTTAAAACCACAATGAGATATCACTTTACATCTTTCGGAATAGCTAAAATAAAAAACATAAGAAATAAGTTTTGGTGAGGGTATGGAGACAAAGGAGCCCTCGTGCACTGTTGGTGGGAATGTGAACTGGTGCAGCCACTGTGGAGGTTCCTCAAAAAGTTAAAAGTAGAATTACTATATGATCCAATAATTATACTGCTGGATATTTACCCAAAGAAAACAAAAAATACTGATTTGAAAAGATACATGCATCCCTATGTTTATTGCAGCATTATTTACAATAGCCAACATATGGAAGCAACCCAAGTGTCCATCCACAAATAAATGGATAAAGAAGATGTAGTGTTGGGGCACCTGGGTGGCTCAGTCAGTTGAGCGTTCGGCTTCGGCTCAGGTCATGATCTCATGGTTCATGAGTTTGAGCACTGCGTGGGGCTCTGTGCTGATACCTCAGAGTCTGGAGCCTGCTTTGGATTCTGTGCTTCCCTCTCTCTCTGCCCCTCCCCCACTCATGCTCTGTCTCTGTCTCTCTCTCAAAAATAAACATTGAAAAGAAGATGTGTCATATACATACAATGGAATATTACTCAGCCATAAAAAGAATGAAATCTTGCCATTTGCAACAACGTGGATGCATCTAGAGGGTAGAATGTTAACTGCCATAAGTCAGTTAGAGAAAGCCAAATACCATATGATTTCATTCATGTGTGAAGTTTAAGAAACAAATGAACAAAGAAAAAAAGAAACAAACAAAAACAAGACACTTTTTATTTAATTTACTTATTAAAAAAACCAGACGCTTAAATACAGAGAGCTGATGGTTACCAGAAGGCAGGTGGGCAGGGGGTGTGGGGGAAATAGGTGAAGGGGAATAAGAGTGCCCTTATGATGAGCACTGAGAAATGTAAGGAAGTGTTGAATCACTATATTGTACACGTGAAACTAATATAACACTGTATGTTAATTATACTTCAATAAAAAATAAAAATACAGAAACAACACCAAACATTTATCATCCTCAGAGTTTCTATGTGTCAAGAGTTCAGTGTGGCTTGGCCAGGTGGCTCTGGCTCAGGGTCTTTCATGAGGTTGCCATCATTGGAAGGCTTCCAAGGTGGCTCACTCACAGGAATCGTTGGTGTTAGGGGTTGGTAGAAGGCCTCAGTTCCTCCCACATAGTTCCAGCCCCACAGTCTTGCTTCACTGTCCTCCTAACCTGATGGCTGACTTCCCTCAGAGCAAGTGATCTGAGAGAAAGAGAAACAGAGAGACAGAAAGAGAGAAAAAGAGATCAATCTAGGCAGAAGCTATCCTTCTTATGACCAGGCCTTGGAAACTACAGCAATACTTCTACCACATTCTATTCATTAGAAGTGAGTCACTGAGTATGGATGGGAGGTTACATTTTATTTTTTGAAGGGAGGAGGTCAAAGTTTTGTAGATGGGTTAAAAACCACCATACATATGAAAAAAAAAGGAAAAAAATAGCCTTTTAGGTCTGCACTCACCCATCCTCACCTGTTATATCTTCTTATTTTTTATCTCCAGTCTGGAACAAAGAGGCCCCGAGGCCCAGTGGGAGATTTGGGCAGCAGAGGACAGCCCACCCGCATGGACCACATAAGGTGGGACAGCGACAAGACACTGGAAAGAGTGTTTACATGTATTGGAAAGGCTGCGTCTGGGCTGAGATGGGGGTGTGTCTGTGGTGGGCTGGAGGTGGGTTGGTGGGAGGAGTACCTGCGCTGGCTAAGCCCATTGTCACAGAGCCATGGGAGGTCAAGGAGACAGCCACATGACGGGCCAGACTTTTGGGAACTTGGAGGTGCTCTTGGACCAGCACCTTCGTTCTCCAAACCAGGGCACTAGGCCCAGGGAAAGAAGGCATGCTCAAGGTCACATGGTGAGTTACAGGGGATACATACCAGAGAACTCCCACCCCACAGTGCTGCCTTTCTAATGAGCTGCCTGCCAGGAGCCACTCCTGGCAAAGACAAACGAAAAGAAAAAGCTGTTATCAATAGAGCAGGTGGGGATCCAGGCTGGAGACAGGGAAGGGAAACCACAGTGGGCTTGGATGTCAGGATGGCTTTCTCCTTCCAGTTAGAGGATATATGACAAGCACTCATAAAGGGGAAGAGATGGGGATGGGACAGTGAAAGTCCATAGAAATAAGCCAATTGATATAAAACAAACAGGTGAGCTGATTTTTTAAACCAAAACCAAAGTAGTAAATACAAAAGAAATACTGGCCTTAGAAACAAACCATCCCTGTTTATTGGACTAGAATACACACAGATGTGCTGTGCAAATGGCAGTGAAACATGCTGCTAGCTAAGTCTGCTGTTAATCAAGGAGCCAGCGACATGCACTGCGCTGTGATCACAGGAACGTTTCCTGAGTGTCCTATGCTCTGTGCTGGTTGGGGGTGGGTCTCGTTCCCCAGACCTTGCACTGTGCCCAGCCCAAGTGGCGTCAAATTTGGGGTCTTTGGGGAAGCAGCAGATAAGCCAAGTGGAAAGACTTTCAAACTTGTTTACAGTGGCAAAAGCTTCGTTCCTGCCTTGATGGGTATTCCCAGGAACCCGCTGAGGACCTTGAAGGGCCTGGGAATCTGCGGGATGTGAAGGATGCAGGGGCAGCTCTGGGACTCTGTGGGGCTGGGCAGCCAGCCAGCCTCACTAGGTGAGACCCAGCAAAGCAGCCACTGCTTCCATCTTTCCCTCTCTCTCACTTTTTTCATATTTCTATTCCTGTGTTAGATGCTCCAGAGCCCTCCAACCATGGAGAGGGGACTCAAATCCCCACAACTCCAGTCCCACTGCTGCCAGGGAATAGGAGCAGTCACAAATGCCATTTTCAGCTCTTATTATGTGTCGGCACTGAATTAACTGCCTCATCTCATTTAATCCTCAAAACAACCTTATTAGGGAGATATTTTTATCTCCATTGTACAGAGATCAGAGAGGTAAATTCACTTCCCGAGTTCTCAGAGCTCATAAGTGGCAGGGATTCAAATACAGAGCTGACAAACTGCAGGACCCTGAATTTTTAATCACTTTTCCAGATTAAGAGATTTGGGCTAGAACCTTGAACGATGGCTGTACTTGAAAGAAAATTTTAATTTTGTTGTAGAGGCTTCATGTCATAATTAGTTCCTCAGCCTCCACAGGGGACAGGATTGTACATGGGTTACCCATAATGACTGTTAGCTACTAAGTCTTTCCTGCAAGGCTGTGAGCTCCTAGAGGGAAGGTGGTGTGTCTTAATCATATGCATGTCCTCAGAGCCTACTGAGTGTTAAATACACCAAGGATGGGCACCCCAGCCAAGCCAAGCCAACTTTTTCAGGAGCCAGTAGTAGAAAGGGGAAGCTCTTCATATAGCCAGAGATGCTCACCTGGAGGCTGTCCATGGGGGACTGCTGACTCCAGGGCAAGCCTTCCTGAGAATGAAGTTTCAAGTGGAAAAGTTGTTTCCTGACAATATCATCAGGCACCCGGATCTAGCTTAGCCAAAGCTGAGATTAACCTCTTCTTATTTTCATAAGCCAATATATTCCCATTTTTGTTTGAGCCAACTGAGTTGGGCTTCTGTCATTTACCACCAAAATATCTTGGCCAATTCAGGGATCTCCAGTAAGTGCTGTAATTGTTTGGAAACTCAGCCAGATCCAGAAGAGACCAACCCTGTCTCCCCCTGCAGTTCCTGGCAACTGGATCTGAACTCTCCTGCTTCCTCTCTCTGACTATAGAATCATGGCTACTTCCCCTGCAGGACTAGCTCAAAGACCCCACAAGGCTGGACTTGGGAGCAATTAGCACCGTGCTAAAAGGGCTCATTTGTCTCCACTCTGTCATTGATGCAGCAGCCCTGGGACCACTGTTGCTATGAAAGATGGGTCTGGAGATGTCATTAAATTACACACGTGTCCACTGTGTCTGGTTATTAAGTCTTTGGCAAATCAATTCTTTATGACCTTTTAATCAAGACCAGATAAACAAAGAGAAGAAGCTCATGGAAATTCTTCAAAGAAAACTCTAAGTGCTGTTCATCCAGGGAGCTGTGGATGCCTCCAGTTCAGAGATTCCAGGAGGCTGGGGGCAGGGGCCTGGGCTCTCAGGGGGTAGGGAGGGACAGTGTGAAGGAACAGGGGGGAGGAAGAACACCCAGCTCAGAGTAGCTGGGACAGTGACGTGCTGTGGTACTGGAGTCTGGGAAGTGTGACTCTGGTATCCCAGCCATCCTTTATTGCTGGGCACCAGCTCCCTCCTTTCTGGAGAGGCCCTTGGTCCACTGTAGCAGGCCTTCTGCCTCTGTAAGTCTACCGTGTCCCGCTGCTCCTGGGTCCTCATCAGCAGGGGCTGGTCTGTACCAACGTTTGCCCTGATGTGCAGTAAAATGAGGAAAACAGACACAAGTGAATTTTCCATAAAGCTAAACTTATTCAATTTAGATGATTTTCTTTTGTTCTGAGGATGACACCTTTTCCACTCTCTGGTCTTGCGTAGCCTTTTGTGTGGTGAGATGATAATGATTATGAAGAGTTGTTTGCTTGTCATGATAAAAAGCTTTCACCCGTGGGTCCACCACCAGCCTCTTGCAGCCTGACTCTGTGCACCATTGCTGGTGGGACACAGTTCCGCCTGGACCCTCCTGGGAACCTCATGCAGGCTGTCGGCAGGCTTCCTTCTGTCACCTGTTCAAGGGGACACAGGGTGCCTCCCGGCCCAGAGGACCAAAGTTTTCCCAGAGACCACCCATACGAATGGGCCTCGTTTTGTGCATGCAAGCTCCCAACACCCAGTGATGACTGAGGTAGAGAGTAAGGCAGGAATTAAGGCCCAGACTCACAAATGAAGGAAGATGTAACCCTCAGAGAAGGCCAGCCGTACACCCAGAGCCCCTCGATGGCTGGAAACAGTGCCTCTGCTGTGCAGCACCCACAGGCTTGTATCTTGTGGTCAAGAACAATGGGCCTGAGGTCAGACCACCAGTGTGTTAAGGTTCTGCCTCTCCCATTCAGTATCCTGGCCAAGGTTTGTCCTCTCTGGGTGGGTTTCCTCTCCCATCCCACAGGATAATAATGATCTAGTTAATGTGTACAGAGCAGTCAGGACACTGAGGCACAATGTAGCTGTCCTAAGACTGTTCCTGTTGCTGTCCTCCTTTCCAGTTTCCCTGTGTGGATAGTGCACAGACAAGGTGCTGGTTACTTGGCCGGCACCAAATATGCCCAGCTTTCTGCCCTGAGCACCAGGTGATTGCACTGCCAGCCTCTGTAGGTGGGTGGCGCCACGGGACTGACTCTGGCTGACGGCACGCCATGGAGGAAGTGATATGCGTCACCTCTGGGCCGAGCTCCACAGTCACTGCATGCTTTGCCACATCCTGCCTCCACCTTTATGGAATCACGTGTTGAGACGGAATTTCTATCAGCCTGAGCTCCTGAGTGCAATCAGGACGGGAGTCCTCCTGGGGGGCCCACGGGGAGCACGCAGTGAAAGAGAAATAACCTTAGTTGTGCTAAGCCCTGAAGATGGCGGGGGCATTTGTTCCTGCCGCCTGTCCCAGCCCACCCTGACCGATGACTCAGTTGGAGCCGTGGCTGGAGAGGTTCCCGTGGGACCTGGATTGGGGTGAGGCTCATGCATGTGGAGAATCGGCTGCAGCCAAGATGGGCCTCCTCTGTTCTCAGCTTCCTGGAGTAGCTGCCAGGGATCCTCACAGCCCCTGCTGAGGTCCTCAGTTCGGCCCATCTCACATAGTGAGATTCAGCATGCTAACTATCCTTCCTATGAGTAACCCCATGGCTACTCAGACAGTGGTTCCAGGGACCGGAGCCTCATGCACGAGTCACAAGGGTGACTTTCGGCAGCTCCGAGGGTCAGGGGCCAAGTAGAGTTTCATGCCAGTGGAAAACAAGAAAACACACAAGTGGCCATTACTAGAAAGTGCTGTTATTAGGACAATAAAACTGGAGGAAGGGACAGAGAGAGGGTGGGAAAAGCTGCTTTAGATGGATGGCCTAGGGAGGCCTCTCTGAGGAGGGGATGCTGAGTTACTTGCAGGATGAGAAGGAGCCAGACAAGGAGACAGGCGTCTCAGGCAGTGGGGTGAGGTGAATGCTGGCCACATGAATCACGTTGCATCAGTTCACTACAACAGACCATGGGTGAGGGCCCATTGTGTGCAGGCCCCGTGCCAGGTGTGAGGGGACATTGTTCAGTGCTGTGAACAGAGGTCAGGGCTGTGGCCCTCAAAGAGTTTACAAACCAGGGGTGGCACAGATATAAACACACCTACCTGTGAGGATCTTGGCTGATCTGCCAAACATCTTACGTGCTGATTTAGCTAATCCTTGCTGCAGGGCCAAAGTGGGTAAGTAACAACGCATGTCCAGTATGGCGATGATGGTTCTGAACCCAGGCACCTTCCAGCTAAGCCATCTTTCCAACCCCATTAGTGCAGATGTGGGACTGTAAGTGCGGAAGGAGTGACACCTTGTGAGCTTGGGTCCCAGGCCGTGGGAGAGGAGAGTCCGGGGGACCGACAGCACTAGCTGTGTGGGCTGGGGGAGGCAGGCTAGGAGAGCCCAGATGGCATTTCTGCAGGAAACATATCAGTCCCACTGCTACAGCCCAGGGCTATTCTGAGTAGGGAACACTGGTGCTCTTAAGAATCAGGCCTTCCCTGGGGCTCCTGGGTGGCTCAGTTGGTTGAGCGACCAACTTCGGCTCAGGTCATGATCTCACAGTTTGTGGGTTTGAACCCCGTGTCGGGCTCTGTGCTGACAGCTCAGAGCCTGGAGCCTGCTTCCGATTCTGTGTCTCCCTCTCTCTCTGCCCCTCTTCCACTCATGTTCTGTCTCTTTCTGTCTCAGAAATAAATAAACCTTAAAAAAAAATTAAAAAAAAAAAGAATCAGGCCTTCCCTGGGGAGCAGTGAGCAGGAGCAGGAGAGAGCACAAAGAAGGACTGAGGGTCCCGAGGCCCCTGTGGCTCCCCAGCTCTGCCTGGCTGGTCCTCTCAATGTCCTGAACCAAATCCCCAAACACTCTGTTGCAGTCCCCAGTTGCAGGTGGCCTTCTAGCATAGCTGTCCTCAGAAGGCCTGGACAAGTATGCTAAGTGAAATAAGCCATACAGAGAAAGACAGATACCATATGTTTTCACTCTTATGTCGATCCTGAGAAACTTAACAGAAACCCATGTCCCCCATGGGGGAAGGAAAAAAAAAAGAGGTTAGAGTGGGAGAGAGCCAAAGCATAAGAGACTCTTAAAAACTGAGAACAAACTGAGGGTTGATGGGGGGTGGGAGGGAGGGGAGGGTGGGTGATGGGTACTGAGGAGGGCACCTTTTGGGATGAGCACTGGGTGTTGTATGGAAACCAATTTGACAATAAATTTCATATATTGAAAAAAAAAAGAAGCACTGGACAAGTTAGTATGACACATGGATTATTTAGAGACAAAAATCTCCTTAACTCTCTACCATAAACGCATTAGCCATGTTGATAAACATTAATTTCTGCAAATAAACACATGCAGGTTTTTCCTTTGCCTGTGGAGTGCTTACAGGACTGAGTCATCACTCGCTCATTCCTATCTGAGCTGGGTGCCTGGGTGGGATGGCTTTGGGCCACCTCCTCTGACTTATTTGTCTCTTTTAGAAAGCAGTGGGTACTCAGTATGTCTCTATGTGAGAGCCATCCTCCCTCACAGAGGGGGCAGAGCCAGCAGACCCTGGTGTGAACACTGGAGCCTGGGGGATGCTGTCTGCTTTGAGTACCACCTTCAGCGTGACAGACTGTGCCTGCTACTGCTGGCCTAGACACAAGTCATGCAGAGAATGAAGGAGGCAGAGAGGAGGGAGAGAAAATGGCATGTGGCCAGAGAAAAAGGCAGAAGATGGAGGGGCTCTCAGGGCCATCTGTACCTGGAGATGAATAGGTTTAGGAACAATAACAGGATATGAAGATTTGGGCCAGAGTGAAAGGGCCAAAGGGCAGACAGTCCCACCTCAGATTGTCCCTGTGTTGTGGACAGGCCCCTGCAAAGGGACCAAGCTTTAGGTAGGTGTCTGCTTTCCTTTCCCTCCCAACACTGCACTCTCCTGGATGCTTGTGACTTCCTCCCTGGGCACAAGGCATCATTGCTTGGGCCCTTTTCTTGCTGTCACTGTGAGCAAGACCCAACACATGGGTCAGCAGGGGCCTGAGCTTCCTGGGCCTTGGGGAGAGTCAGAGCAAGGGGACAGGTGAGTGGGAATGGGGCATGGACCATGGTAGAGATCAAGGCATTCATCTTTGCCTGGATGGTCTCCAGAGCCGGTGGGACCTCCATCATCACACTGGCTCTTCAAACAGCCCTGCTGACACTCCCAGTTTCCGTGAGGGAAACAAGTGAGCAGAGAAGGAAGGAACTTCAGGAGGTTCAAATCCACACACCTAATGGGGCACCCAGGTGGCTCAGTTGGTTAAGCATCCGACTTTGGCTCAGGTCATGATCTTGTGATCCATGAGTTTGAGCCCCATGTTGGGCTCTGTGCTGACAGCTCAGAGCCTGGAGCCTGCTTCAGATTCTGTGTCTCCCTCTCTCTCTGCCCCTTCCCCACTTACGCTCTGTCTCTTTCTCCCTCTCTCTCTCTCTCCAAATAAATAAATATTTAAAAAATTAAAAAAAAATCCACACACCTAGAAAAACACAAGCTTTCCCTGATTTCCATCACAGTCTCCCTCTCCCCACGCGCTTTTCGCGGGCTCTAACTTGGGAGTCTGGATCTAGATGCCCTGTTCTGTGTTTAATTGTCCGTGCTACTGTTGAGTAAATACCTGTTTTCAGGAGACTGTGGCCTGACTGAAGTAGCCTATGGCACTTTTAAGGATGTACTGTGTTGATGTTCATTTCTGTAGCATCTGGTTTGTGGTGTTAGAGTGGAGTGAAGGATATAAAATGCAGTAAAGCTTCGTCCAAACACATCAAGGGAACCTAAAGCTTGCAAATGTGCTGAAGAAGCCAGCTTCCAAGCCTTTCCAGACTCTCTGGAATTAATCGGATTTCCAAAAACATCTGTTTTGGTGAACTGTCCGCTTTGCATTTAATTTTTGTATAATGGCAGCTGTTGGGAAATCAAAAGTATCTGTGATGCTGCAAGTCTGTGGAAATTGCATTTGGGTGGTAGCTAGGCCACCTGAGTCAGACTTTTTTTGCAGAAAGAATCATCAGCCTAATCCTTACTGAAGATTTCATTAGGTGGGTGCCTGTCTGTTGCTGTCAGCTGGGGAATTTATCTGGCTGTCCACATGTGCCCTTGTGTTTGATGCTCTGAAATTTCACAGACCTTTACTTTTATTCTGAGGACTAGAAAGCAAATGGGTAAGAAGGGGTGGGTTGGAAGCTGTGCATCCACAGTTTTGGGGGCCAAGGTGGCTGTCCTGATAGCAGCTGGGGCAGGACACCGGGTGGATGGAGGCTTGGTGAGAGCACTGGCAGGCAGGCCGGACCTCCCAACCTCACCTGCAAGGCCTTGAGGGCTGCTGATCCCCGCTCCAGCCGTCCTCCTCCTCACTCACTGCCCCCCACTCCATGCCCTGTCCCACCTGCTCCCTTTCCACCTGCTCTTTCCTCGGTCTGGATGGCCAGCTCTTTCCCATCTTCTCTGTCTCGCCTCAGCATCACCTCCTCAGGAGGCCCTCCCTGACTGCCTTGTCTAAATGAGCCCCATGCTTTGCTCCCCCTTCCCTGCCTACTTTTCCCTGATTGCTATAATCACTATCTAAAATTACATCTGTATTTATTTGCTCACTTGTTTATCGTACACTGTTCCTGTTAGAATGTGGGCTCTGTGGAGGCAGCTGGGGCCTGCCTCCGAATGGGCCTCCACCCAAGCAGGGTGAGTGGATGAGGCTGTCATTGCAGGAATGTGGGGGGTGGGGTCTGGTCCGGATCCCTAGAGATAAGAGCAAGGATCCCTGCAGAGTCAGAGTGCACGGGGTCAGGGAGGGGGCAGGGAGCTGGAACTGGAGAGACCCAGGGCTGAGCAAAAGTGTGGTTTACTTCTCGGGCCTCACTTTTTCTGTCTGACAAAACGCGGCAGGGGTGGTTTGCTTTGGGCCACTGAGAGTTTTCATGCTCACCTGGCAGTCTTCTGATCTGGCATTTCCCAGAGGGATTTCAGGTAGAACATGAAAGAATTTTAAAAATTGTGACAGTTAAATATTTTTCATGTATTAGGATATATATCACAAAGTAAGCCTCTAATTTTATGAGCGCTCCTTAAGATGAAGCTAAAGTATCTTAACTTTTTGTTTTCTTTAAATATGTCTAATTCAAGGAAAGCTCTAAAGCAGGAGCCTGAACACTATGCCCTGCAGACCAAATCTGGCCCACTGTTTACTTTTGTATATAATGTTTTATTGAAACACAGCCATGCTGCTTTGGTGCTACAATGACAGAGTTTGTAAAGGTGACTGTATGGTCAAATACTAAAATATTCACTACATGGTCCTTACAGGAAAAATAAATAATTGGCAAAAAGCACTGGGATTTGTGAGGCCCAGAAAGTCTTAGAGCCAGCCACAATTATCTCTGTGCTCATCTGCCTTTGGAGACAAAGCCCTTTGCCTTTGATGCTGGTGGCATGGTAAGGTCATACTCTGCCCCACTGTGTGAATGCTGTCCCCTGCTCAGGGCTCAAAGGCTCCCTCTAGTTCCCCAAGTTGGAAATAGGGCCAGCTGCCCAGCGTGGGGCAAGGGTAGATTTATCAGGTGGTTGAAGACATTCAAGGCAGAGCTAACAGAGGGAAAATTAGGGAATAGTAGAGAGACAAGAGACCTGAAGGCTCAGGGGAAATGACCATGATGCCAATGGCTGGGCCAAAGTCTCACATCGCAGGAGTGGCCATACTAGGACACACTCAACATGTCTGTGCTCTCTTCTGCCTGTGTGTTAAGAGGAGAACTGAAATTCAGTAAACAACTCAGCAGTTGAACAAAATCACCACAACAAAACAACCTGGCAGATATCCAGAGAGACCACTTCTCAAAACGAGAGTTTCTGAAGTCCAGGAAGAGTCAAAATTGTCCTGAAGTGAGACTAGGTGGAAAGCGGGGATTGCTGTAATTAAGGCAACATGGCCCAGATGAACTGGAGACCTGGAGCCTTGCACTTGAATGGGACTTGTACTCTGAGCAGAGAGCTGTTTGAAAGAATGACATAATAAAGCTCCCAAACTGGTCGGTATAATTTCCCCCAGCACTCGGTGTGCATGAATAACACACGCAGTCAAACAGAAGAGTAATCAGATTTGAAATATTCCTTTAATAATACGTTTGCCAGATCAAATATTAAAAATAGAAGATGGAGAAAAGGAGCAGCCGTCTCCCCAGTGGTATCAGTTCCATAAATATTGCTTCATTAAGCTGTCTGTGTCGGTTCAAAGGGATAGATTTTAAAACATGGCCAAGGTTCCAGATTGTTTGTTGTGATGAAGCGGAAGACTCTGGGCTGCCAGCGTCACCTCATCCCCCTGTGCTGTGCCTGCCACCACAGCGAGGGGCCATCACTTAGCAGCCAGAACTGGCCTGACATCTGCCCAAAGGACGTGTGTTTATTTATTTGAGTCAGGCCTCCTCCATCGGTGCACCAGTGGCTTCCATCCCAGGCAAACAGCAGGGAATTAATAATGATGGCATTTGACTTTCCCAAGACCTTCCCTTGGCAAAGTTTACATCCCTCCCACTGGCATCTCTGAGTTTGGAGGTAGGATGAGGAAGGCTGAAGTTCTCTTGCCAACTCAGGCCCACAAGAAAGTGGCTTAGTGGGAGCCCGGGCCCCTGCAGGCTCTGAGCTTTGACAGAGTGGTGTTCTTCACTCCTTGGTGAGGATTAGCAAAGCATTTAGAGAGTTGCACTAACTGGGTGTTGTATGGAAGCCAGTTTGACAATAAGTTTTATTTTAAAAAATAAAAATAAAATAAAGCAACAAACCCAAAGACAGAGAGAGAGAGAGTTGCACTAAATCTGTGTCTCTGCTCAGTTGAAGGCCACAAATGTTTTCTGCTGGGTCCCATGCTCCATGCAGAAGAGCAGGAAAAATAATTGCTTTAAACTCAATGGTCAGGTATAATTCTTTGAATAGTAGTGAGAAACACTGCCTTGACTCAGGTTTTCATGCCTATCAGCAATTGCAAATGTACTGAATTTCCTCAGGCATGTTTGGAATTTATGCCAGGGATCCAGGATCAGTCAACCCTTTAAGATGCAGATACAGAATCTAATACTAGTTGATGAGTGATGAACCTCTATTGTCACATGTATAAAGAAGCTGACTCCTTAAGTTCATGAGCTCTTTCTCCTCAACTTCATGTATATCCTTTGCCAAAACATTGACTTTGGGAAAATAGACCTAAAAACCAACCAACCAACCAACCAACAAATAAAGGATTGAATTTAGTGAAATCATTATCTTATTAGTTCTTCAAAGGTCAATGAGCCAGTTTGGAAAAAATGTTAAACATTTTCTTAAAAGTAAAGGTTTTGTCAATATCTATTAAGTGCATACTATATGCTAGGTACTATGTTAAATGTTTCAGCGACTCAGTGAATTCTAAGATGAACCAGATCCAAACTTTAATGAATAACCCACCTGATAGAAGGGAAGGGGATTATTTCAATGGCTACCTCCCAAATCACTTCTTCTGTTGTTCCTAATGCCCCCTATCTGCTTATGTTTACATGTTACTCTGAAATGCTTTCTGCATACATGTCCTGCTTCCCCAGCCACCTTCCCTTTCTGCCCCAGGATCCTAGAATTTGGAGAGGCCAGAGAGGAATAGACAAGGTTATCCTGATGCTATTAGAAGACAAGACACCCTTCCCTCCCCACTGCCCCACACTTTCCACTGAGGACCACCCACAGATCACTGGTCAACTTTCCATGGGGTTTGCCATTGCCCCATTATGTTACCATCCCTCTGTCTAGTGAAGACTTTGGGGATGCCTAGCACCTCCTGTGGCTCTACCCAGGAGTGCCTCTCACCAGGCACAAGCAATGTGCTGTTTGCCCTTCAGTGCAGCTCAGTGGGCTAAGTTCTGCCTGCACTTCTTCATTCAGAAGGGCTTCCCTGAGTGTCCCAGCCCAAACTTCTCTCCCTGTGGTAGCACATACTGGCACTGCCCCTGCTCTGGCCCCTTTGGCATTCACATGCTCCTAGAGCATTTGCATGCACACCATGGCTACCATTGCAAAGAGGCTCTCTGACTGAGCCGTTTCTCCAGCTGGCTGCAGGAGCTTGCTTTACTGCCTGCAAGCAGGGCAGGCTGGAGGCGGCTGGGAGTCAACACTTCCAGGAGCCACCTTCAGCCAGCGCCCTCACTTCTTTGCCCCTGCGTGGGCCATGGGACTATTCTGAGGTGGGTTTTGCAGTCTCCCAGAGGTCCCCAGCAGGGCTGAGCTCCAGTTAACTGCTGCAGTAACCCGACCTCTGATGCACCATATACTGGCTTCCTTCTCTTACCTGACACTCTCACTCCGTTACCTGAGGTTGCTGGGGACACATCCCTAATGAATGTCTTGCTTGCTCAGAATCTGTTTCAGGCTCTGCCTCCTCCATACCCAGCCTTAGTCATTTATCCCGTGAGCTCATCACACACCGATTTCTGCCAAGGACCCTCATTAAACATACAACATACTGCGTGGGAGGTGCACAGTGTGTCATGACTGCCAGTAAGTACTAAAGGGCTCATTTCTGATGGTGACTCCTCCCAGAAGCCCTCCTGCACACTTGAGAGATCCCATTGCTTCTCCCTCTACCTGTTTATGGCATGCGGCGTGTGTTCCCAAAGTAGGGGCTTTATCTCTTCTGTTCTGGGCTGGAATTAGTTATATATGACTCAGCTGCCACCCACAGACCCCAGACCTGGGGCCTGACTGCCATTTGGGACCAAAGACCACCCATTTAGAAGTCCAGAGGGTCCAGTGAGGCCAGGAGATCAGGGCGGGAAAGAAGTAGGTCTGGGATGAGTCTGAGAGCAAGCTCCATGTGGGTGTCAGTGGAAAAGAAGAAAGAACTGTCTGCTTACAGAGCCTCTGTGGGCTGGGTGCTAAAATGAAGCCACATTTCCCAGCTCTGGAGGGTCAAAGTTTGGTTTCTCATCACAGCCTGACAGCCCCAAGAGGCATCACATGCATTGCACAGAAGGTATTGTGTGAGCTTGTCCCTGACAGGCGAGGGTTCAGGAAGGAGCCAGGGCTGGGAGAGGCTCCCTGTTCAGCACCCTTTTTCATGAACAGCACCACCTTTTCATCTATGTGCTAGTCACCCTCTTCTTTCTCCTGTGTCTTCCCCAACTAGCACACTCAGGTTTTCCTGTCTACTTCATGTCTGAGGTGCTTTTACGTGGGAGATTTCTAGATCCTCCCTCCACTCGAACTATGGCCTGTTTCTGGGTTGACCGGACTCCTGCAGGCCCCGTTCCTGGGCCCTGTGGGAGCACATGGACCCTGTTGCAGGGGCACAAGGAAGTCTACTCGGCTTCTCTCATCATCTTCCCAGAAAGGAAAATCACATCTGTCCTAACTAAGCATGGCCATGCCATCATAGTGCAGGAAATGATGGCTAGTGCAAATTCTGTATCGGTGTCTGAGATTATTTGAAAATGGGTTAAAAAAAAAGAGTACCCCCCCACACACACCCCGCCCAATTTCTCCCTCCTTGGAAATAGCTCTCTTTATGCCCATTTCCTTCTTTCCCCTTCACACCTTCACCAGTGTGTCTTGACTTGGGTCAGATTTCCTGAGGAAGGGTCCAGGGTCAGAACAAATTATCTGCCCTCCACCGCCCACCCACCCCCGACTGAGGTCTCCCAAACTCCAGTCATTGGGCACTTTTAGGATCTGTCATGTCTGTGTACTATTGACACAATTATTTACTTAATATGTTTCTTTAAGTAGAATTGGTATTTTCTCTCCCTCCTCTCACCTCCCTCCTCTCCCTTTTTTCTCTCCCCTCTCCTCTTTCTCTGCCTCTCTCCTCTCTCTCTCCTTTTGTTCTCTCTCTCCCTCCGTCTCTTTCCTCTCTTCCTCTCCCTCCCCCCTCTCCCTTCTTTCTCTCCCCTCTTCTCTGTTTCTGTCTCTCTCCTTTCTCTCTCTCTCCTCCCTCATCTCCTCTCCTTTCCCTCCCTCCTCTTCTCCCCTACCTCTCTCCCTCCCTCCTCCTCCATCTCCCTTATCTCTCTCCTCTCTCTCTCTCTCTCCCCTCTCTTCCTCTCCTCTTCTCTCTCTCTCCCCTCTCCCCCACCTGTCCACCCTTTTCCCAAGTGCTAGAAAGCTGCCAAAGACACATTAGCACCTGAAACTTTCTTCTTAATGCAAATACAAGGGCTGAGGAAGCTTTGGAAGGGAGCAATGTTCTCCTTCTCCCTGTGATTGTCCAGTGTTAGTTACAGTCCTTTTATTGCTTAAACTCATCTCCATTCAAACCTCATTTTATCGAAGACATTAATAAGGATTGTCAGCACCCCCACAGCCCCCTCAGGAAACCTGCCTGCTGGCAAAGTGGTGGGACCAGGGGTAGAAGCAGTGATGAGCTCAGCTTGATTTGGTAAATGGGCTTGGAGCTCATAATTAAAGCTAGGGCACCCCTCCTTTCCTGACCTCCTGGTGATCTAATCTGGGGGTAGGAGGAGGGCTCAAATAGCACAAAAGCCAAGCCACAAGATTCAGTGGGTGGAGTATGGGGAATATCACTCAAATGGCTCAGGGTTGTGGTTTATGAGGATGGAGCCCTGCAACTACTCAGGGCAGAATAGACAGTCAGAAAGGTGGTGAGGGCCCACATACCCAAGAACAGTCCCTATCCCACCAGAGTTGTTAAGCAGGTGGCAAGCTCTGGGCCAATTCAGTGGGACACCTCGAACCTGCTCTGCTTGCAGGTTGGGGGAAGGGTTGGCACTCTGGGGTGCTTTGCAGGTGGTCTTATCTCTGAGTCTCCCCAGGCCCCCGTGACTCCCATCCTGGGCTTGTCTTGCTAGGTTTGCTCAATCTAGTATCAGGGTCCTGCCTCCCAGTGTAGAGTCTCCAGGTTGGGGGAATGTGGACTCACAGATGGGCAGTGCTGTCCTTAGGTCTGGGTTGAATCAAAAAGTTGTTCCACTAGTCTTCATATGGGGAGGGTCCCAGGGCAATTCCTCGCTGCTTGTGCTCACAACATCTCCCTCCCAGAGCAGGGCCACCAACCAAGGGGCATTGGAGGCTCCAAGGCAGCACCTTCCCCATGCCAAACTTCGTGGAGGGACTAGGCTGCTGTCCAGGGACACTGTAATCAGAGAGGAAGCTACCCACCTGCTGTTATCTAGAGGACGCCCCCACTGCCTCACTGAGATATAGCTTACATGAAAGGACACGTCTAATTTTACAGTATGCATGGAGGATTCACCATACAGAACTGTCCATTAGGTCTAGCCCATAACTAAAAGCACTCTGGATAATAAATCATCATTTCGTATTCAATGAGGAGGCAGCCCCTTTCTCAATATGGCTGTTCCATCGTAATAATGATAAATGAAAAATCCCGGACAGGTGAATTTTAATAGGCATACAAATGCACTCAGATTAATTAGATTACATTAAAAAAAACTTTTCTCTTTTGCTTCATAAATCTAAATGGGAGCCTCTAAAAGATAGTAACCATCCACATACTAAAATGCATTATGACATAATAAAAGATTATGGATGCGCATATGCAGTTAGACGTTATGGTGGATACAGCAGAATGGCATACAAATGCAGCCGGAGCAGTTCTGGAATGTTTATTTCCTAGTGTGGTGAGTGGAACCCTCCGGTCAAAGTGTACAGGTGACTGGAAGGACCTGGGTGCATATTTCTACTTCTTTTTTAAAAATTAATTAATTTATTTTGAGAGAGAGAGAGAGAGAGAGAGAGAGAGCATGAGTGGGGAGGGGCAGAGAGAGAATCCTAAGTAGGTTCTGCTCTGTCAGCACACAGCTTGATTCAGGGCTTGATCCCCCAAAACTTGAGATCAGGATCTGAGCCAAACTCAAGAGTTAGATGTTTAATAGACCAAGCCACCAAGGCACCCCCATATTTCTACTTCTGAGTGGATCTCTTAAGTTGGCAATATTTCCCTCCCCATCCGTTACAAAAGCAGGGTGTTTTGATCTGAGCCACACAAGGCATGCTGTAGTCACACCTTCTGGCCCAGAAAGAGAAATAAAAGGCACTTTTGGCAGCCACACAAAGGACTGCAATGTAGGTGAGACCAGCATTATCACATCATCTTTACACTGAGGAGGCACTCAGCCACCTTTAAAACCTACCTTCCTTTTTGACACGTCACTTGAGGTTCTTGTGCTTCCTATGGTGGGAAAGGAAGTGTTTCATCATGAGGAAAACTTACATTGGCCTTTATGAGAAGTTTAACATTTAGAAATAACTGAAATGCAGATAAAGGTGGTGAGGAAAGAGAAAAGTCATTAGGACATCAATTTGTCATGATCATAATCCCTGACAGTCAACGGAATAAGAATCCTGTACCGGCCTGACATAATCTCACTTTACGCTATAATCTTAATCACCATTTGAGACACGCATTGCTACCACATGGAAGCAAATGGGAAAACAAGACTCAGTGACAAGGAGCCATTTGCCAGATGAGACAAAATATGGGACACTCAGATAAATTTGAATTTTAGATAAACAAAATAATACATAATTTAGATAACATTTTAGTATAAGCATGTCCTATAAACTTACTTATTGTGTATCTGAAACTCAAATTTAGCCAGGTGTCCTGTGTTTTACTTGGTAACTCTAGCCCAAGGTTAAAACCACGTAGTTATTAACTGGCAACAGCAGGACTTGAATCCACTCTGATATGGTCATTTTGGTGGTTTTATCCTCAATTCCCCACTCAATTCATCACCAAACTACCACTCAGGATGACTCTTTCCATCCAAACTGGTGCTGTGGTGTCAAAAGCACCAACCTGACATGCTTGTTGGCTGAGCACAGCCTGGGAACAAAGTGACAAGGTCTCAGATCTCAATGTGGCATACCAGCTGCCAAACCAGTTACAGTACTGTTGTCTGAGGGTTTGGTGAAGGAGAACAGCCTGTATTCATGCCACCAGCTAAGACAGTGCATCCTGATGCTCGAGGCAGAAAGAGGAATGGCCAACTTTGACATGGGATTGACACATGTGAGGCAATGGTGCCTCCCATGGGTCACTGGAGTCTGGGATCCATGGTCTTCTCTGTTTCTGGCCACTCTAGTTTGAGTCACCACCCACTCACCAGCCTATGTACACTGCCCTTGGGTATAAACCTATAATTTCTCTGCTACTCTTCCTTTGAAACCACTCCAAATACCAACAAATAAACTGTATGTGTCAGTTTGGAGTACAAACAATATTTGTTTGTATTTGTCCAAGCTGTCCCACCTATTTTGGTTTTGATAGCTTCTGCAAAGGGTAAAATTCATGCTAGAGGGGTCTTTAGAGTTTCTCTTGCATTCTCTCTGATCTGTGGCTCCATGCAGCTTAAGGAATTCTACCCCACTGTTAACGTTTTCAAGCTGTTAAGCAGGAGTCCTTCTTTAAAAGCTGGGCTACATGAGTGACTGTGTATATTTAAAGGCTGCAATTAAGGGGCTGTCAGTCAGAATTCCCATTATAAGCTCTAGCTTTGAAGTTTATGACTTGGACTCTTTAGCTCACAACGTGTTTTGAAATCTGACATTTGGATGCATGGCTCAGATACATTCTTTTAAAAAAGCTTCATTTCAAAGCAGTAAATAGAGGGGGATTCTAAAGTTAGTCCCCACACAAGCAGGAAAGGGCCTGTCAGAGGGAGGAGCAGCCTGAGCCTATTACATGATAAGACATTTATTACTGTGTCTCAACCCCTGAGGATGGAGACACTAATGAAGAAGGAACAACCCTTGGGCAGAAGGAGTTCACTGTTCAGTAGAAGAGAATGATCCAATAGGAGGCAATGGGAGGAATTGCTTCACCACATGGCACAGTATGGTCAGGAATGGAAGGATGGGATGCTCAGCAGTTGAAAAGGGGAAGGTGATGTGGTGGATTGGAGTGCAGGGTTTGTGACCAGAGGACGCTGTGGGGAGTGATGGGACCAAGTCTTGAAGGAGATTGTGTGCTGGACTCATGGGCTGGGACTCCATTCTGAAGCCAAGGGAGAAGGGCAGTTTCAGCATTGGGGTGGGATTGAGGAGTAACATGCATGCTAAGAGACTTGTTTTAGAAAAATTGTCTCAAAATTTTGAACTTGGACTGCCTGGCTGGTAGCATCCATGTCAGCTGTCAGCAATGGGTAGGAGGATTAAACAGGAGGCAGAGAGCAGTCAGGAGGCTGCTGTAACAGTCCAGGGCAGAGGTGATAAATGGCCACAGGCTGATCCCAGCTCATGGCATGTGTTGTTCAATGTCCAACAGGTAATGGGTAAATGAAGTGTGCTATAGCCACACAAGGGAGGATGAGTCAACAAGAACAAAAGCAAAGAAGGAGTGAAGCATAGCCATGTGCTTCAACATAAATGTACCTTGAAAATATTGTGCTGAGTTCTAGAAGCCAGTCACCAAAACCTGTGAATTGCATGATCCCACTTGTGTGAAATGTCCAGAGTAGACAGATCTACAGAGACAGAAAATGGATTAGTGATGGTCTAGGACTGGTATGGGGAGGAACAGGAATGAAGGGGACTGCTAATGGCTGCCAGATTTCCTTTTGGGATAGTGATTAGATTGTCATGGTTTCACAGCTCTGTCTTGTACATTTTAAATATATGAGCGATATGGAATTTAAGTTGTATCTCAATAATGATGCTTAAAAAGCAAATTGGATCATTTACCAGTGTTTAAAAATTACTATATTTTGCATAGGAAATTTAGACATTCAGCTTATCTTAATGACAGAGAAAGGGGGAGAGTGGAAAGAGAGATAGAGAAAGGAAGGGGAAAGAGAGAGAGAAGTGTGTGTGTGTGTGTGTGTGTGTGTGTGTGTGTGCATGTGTGTGGAGAGAGAGAGAGAGAGAGAGAGAGAGAGAGAGAGAGAGAGAGATGACAACCCTGTAGTCCTAGGCCTGGATTCTTATATGACCATCATAGTGGAATCAGGTCACATGAGGTGTCTGGTTTACCACAGTCTCCAGCACACCCTACTAATCACCCCAGAACTGGGCCCTGTGGCTATTTGAGTGTGACTCCCTGGTATAAGCAAGCCTATAAATCAAAAATGTTCCTCATCAGCATCAACATTTTGGTTTTATAAGGGTCAAAGACAGTGGACAAGCTTCTGTGAACAAAATAAACACATTTCTTGCTCTTATAGGGCAAGGTAAAATAAAACCAGAATCAATGGAAGGAGTTTGTTTCCACAGAGTACCCAATTTAGCTATTTGAGCTGTTAGTGTACATTTCAAGAACCAGAACTATTGTTTCCTAGTCACTGGTCTCTATACACACTAGCCTGAAATGTTTGTTACCCTGACACAGTACATCTGCACAAGGACTCAGAAGGCTTAAGGGCTTTGCTCCACCTTCTTACCAGGGGAAAGTAGAATTCTCCCTACAGAGCTTGTCCTATGAGCCCCTGTGAATACTCAGCTTTCCATTATAGGTCCTCTCAGGTTGCGGGGAAGGGGAAGGTGGCATTAATCAAGGAAAGTGAAAGACACAAGTTAGAGAAACTTGCTCATTAAGTCATTCCTTCAACAGACATGCAATGAGTTCCTCCTGTGTGCTAGTGTGCTGGCTGATTTTAAATCCAATTTAATGCCTAAGCACAAGATGTATTGTCTTTGTCCTCCTCTCACCCAGGAGAACACAGCCTCTCACTCACCAACCCTTCCTCCTCCCTTCCTTCCTCCCTTCCTGCCTGCATTTCTCCCTCCCATTCCTTCATACCTTCTTTCCCTCCTACCTCTGCTTCCTCCCTTCCTTTCTTCCTTCTTCCCTTCTTCCCTCTCTCCCTTTCTTCCTTCCTCTCTCTCTTCCTTCCTTCCTTCCTTCCTTCCTTCCTTCCTTCCTTCCTCCCTCCCTCCCTCCCTTCCTTCCTCCCTTTCTTCCTCTCTCCCTTCCTGCTGCCTTTTTCCCTCCCTCCTTCCTTTATACCTTCCTTACCTCCTTCCTCTGCTTCCTCCCTCCCTTCCTTTCTTCCTTCCTCCCTTCCTTCCTTCCTTCCTTCCTTCCTTCCTTCCTTCCTTCCTTCCTTTTCCCCTCTATCCTTCCCTTTCTCCCTCCCTCCCACCCTTCCTTCCTTCCTTCCATTCATATATTCATTCAACATCTAAAGTAGTGCAAGGTTGTGTAACCATCACCACTACTTAATTCTAGAACATTTTCATCACACCCCAAAGAAGTGTCTTACCCATTAGCAAACAATTCTCATTCCCTTCTACCCCCAGTCCTTGGCAACCACTAATATACTTTCTGTCTCTATGGATTTGTCTATTCTGGATAAGTGGAACCATACAATATTTATCTTTTTGTGTCTTCCTTCTTTTACTTAGCATAATGTTTTCAAAGTTTCTCCATGTTGTAGAGTATCAATACTTCATTGCTTTATATGGTTGAATAGTATTCCATTGTATGGATATACCACATTGTATTTATCCATTCATTAGTTGATGCACATTTGGGTAGTTCCACTTTTTGAATAATAACTTATGTGAACATTCATGTACAAGTTTTTGTGTGAACAGTATTTGGGTAAATATCATGAGTGGAATTGCTGACTCATGACAATTCAATGTTTAACATTTGGAAGAATTGCCAGTTTTCCTAAGTGATTATACCATTTATGTTGCCATTAGTAATATATGAGGATTCCAATTTCTCCACATCCTTTCTGACAATCACTATTGCCCATGTTTATGCATTTATTTATTGATGTATTGCCATATTAGTAGATGTAAAGTGGTATCTCATTTTGGTTTTGATTTGTGTCTTCCTGGTGACTAATGATGCTGAACATCTTTTCACGTATTTATTGATCATCTACATATCTTTGGTGAAATGCCTATTTAAGTCCTTTGAGCATTTTTAAATTGGGTTATTTGTCTTTTTATTGTTGAGCTATAAGAGTTCTTTATATATTCTGGATAAATCCGGATCAAATACATGATTTGCAAACATTTTCTCCCATCCTGTATTGTCTTTTTACTTTCTACACAGCATCCTCCTTTGATGCAAAAAGTTCTTAAATTCTATGAAGTCTGATTTATCCACTTTTTCTTTGATTGCTTGTGTCTTAGGTATCATATATAAGGAACTACTGCCAGATCCAAGGTAGTAAAGGTTTGGAACTTTTTGTTTCCTCTAAGAAGTTTCCTCTAAGAACTTCATAGTTTTAGCTGTTACTGATAGGTTTGAATTAATTATTGTGTGTGGTATAAGTTAGGGTTAAAATTCATTCTTCTACATTTTGATGTCTGTTTAAGCATTGTTTTTGAAAAGACTATTTTTTTGATAATTCTTTGAATTGTTTTGGTACCCTTGTTGGAAATCAATTAACGGAGATGTGTGGGTTTATTCCTAGACTCTCAATTCTTTTTATCTGTTTTTGTTTTTATTTTTATCCCAGTACCACATTATCCTGATTGATGTAGATTTGCAGTAAAGTTTGAAATTGGGAAGTGTGAGTACAGAATCCTTCCTTATCTATAGATGGTACAATTCAAGACCCTCAGTAGATGCCTAAAATCATGGGCCCTATATATGCTATGTTTTTTCCTATACATACATATCTATGATAAGTTTTAACTTATAAATTAAGCATAATAAAAGGCTAACAACAATAACTAATAATAGAACAATGGAACAATTATAACAAAATACAGTTATAAAAGTTATGTGAATGTGGTCTCTCTCTCTCAGGATATCTTATTGTACTGTATTCACTCTTTATGATGATGTGAGATGATAAAATGCCTATGTGATGAGAAGCAGTGAGGGGAATGATGTGGGCACTGTGGTGTAGTATCAGGCTATTATTGACCTTCTGGCAGGATATATCAGAAGAGGGATCATTTGCTTCTGGACAGTGGTTGACCGTGGTAACTAAAATCACAGAAAACAAAACTGCATACATGGGAGGGCTACTGTACTCCAATTTTGTTCTTTTTCAAGATTTTTTCACTATTCTGGGTACCCTGTCTTACCATATGAATTTTAGGACAACTTGCCAATTTCTGGGGAGAAAAGGGGAAAAATGAAACTAGAATTTTAATAGAGATTGCACTGACTCTGTAGATCAATTTGAGGGAGTTTTTCAGTTTTAACAGTAAGTATTCTGATTCCTGAATACAGGATGTCTCTCCATTTACTTAGAACTTATTTAATTCCTCTCACCAATGTTTTATAATTTTCAGTCTACAAGTCTTCTTTTTTTTCATTAATATTTTTCTAAGCATTTGATTCTTTCTTATGCTCTTATAAATCAAATTATTTTCCTAATTTCATTTTGGATTGTTTATTGTAAGAGTATAGACATACAACTGATTTTTGTATATTCATCTTGTATACTGCAACATTGCTGAATTCACTTATTAATTCTAATGTGTGTGGGGAGGTGTATTCCTTAGGATTTTATATATAAGGTCATGTCACCTATAAATATGGTCTTAATTCTTCCCTTCCATCTAATATCTTTCAACTAATTTTCTTGCCTACTTGCCCTGACTAGAGCCTCCAGCACAATGTTGAAAAGGTTTTCACTGATGCCCTTTGTCAGGCTTAAGAAGTTTTCTTTTGTAAGTATTTGTTGAGTATTTCTTGACATGAAAGGTATTGAGTTTTGTCAAGTGCTTTTTCTGTCTCTGTTCAGATGATCATGCAGTTTTCCCCTTTATTCTATTAATATGTTATATTACATTGATAGATTTCCTATATTGAACCAAACTTAAAATCCTGAGAAAAATCCCACTTGTTTGTGGTATGTAATCCTTTTTGTGTGCTAATGGATTCCTTAATAATATTGAGATATTATTAACATATAACATATATAAGTTTAAAGTATATGCTATGATGCTTTGATACACATATATACTGTGAAATGATTACCACAATAAGGTTAGTTAACATATCCATCACCTCACATAATTACCTTTGTGTGTGTGTGTGTGTGTGTGTGTGTGTGTGTGTGTGTTGAGAGAGAGAGAAAGGCAAGGGCTCTTACCAATTTTTAAGTATATTATACAGTACTGTTAACTAGAGTCACCATGCTGTACTTTAGATCCTCAGAAAATATTCATTTTAAAACTTGAAATTTGTACCCTTTGACCAACATCTCCCCATTTCCTTCACCTCCCTCCAGTACCTGGCAACCACCATTCTACTCTGTTTCTTTGAGTTCAGCTTTTTTAGATTCCACATATAAGTGAGATCATACACTGTTTGTCTTTGTCTGACTTATTTCACTTGGATAATGACCTCAAGGACGAGCCATGTTGTTGCAAGTGTCAAGATTTTTTTTTCTATTTTATGGTTGAATAATATTTCATTGTATATATAGCTCACAATTCTTTATTCATCAATCAGTGGACACCTGGGCTATTGTGAATAATGCTGTAGTGAACATGAAGTACAGATCTTTCTTTGAGATAGTGATTTTGGTTTTTACATATATACCCAGAAGGGGTATTACTGAATAATATGTTAGTTCTATTTTTAATTTTTTAAGGGAACTTCATTGTATTTTCTGTAAGGGCTTCACCAATCTACAGTCCTAACAACAGTGCCCAGGGATTTCCTTTTCTCCCCATATTCACCAACACATGTTATCTCTTGCCTTTGTAATAATAGTCATGGTGTAAGGTTAATAATAATAATAATAATAATAATAGTGTGATGTGTGAGGTTTTCTCCTCATGGTTTTCATTGGCTGTTCCGTGATTATTAGTGATAGTAAGCATCTTTTTGTGTACCTGATGGCCATTTAGATATCTTCTTTGGAAAAAAAAAATTGTTCAGCCTCTCCACCTATTTGAATTTGATTATTTGTTTTATCCTCTTGAGTTGTATGAGCTCTACATATATTTGGCATATTAACACTTGATAAGATATATGGTTTGCAGTTATCTTTTCCCGTTTCATAGCTTGCCTTTACATTTTGTTGATTGTTTCTTCTGTGTGCAGAAAGCTTTTTAGTTTGATGTGCTCCAACTTGTTAATGTTTTTATTTGTTTCTAGTGTTTTTGGTGGCATGTCCAAAAACAGCATTACCAAGGTCAAAGAGATTTTTCCTGTTTTTTTCCCAAGGGTTTTATGGTTTAAGGCCTTATATTTATTTTTGTTTTTTTTATTTTTTTTTTAATTTTTTTTCAACGTTTATTTATTTTTGGGACAGAGAGAGACAGAGCATGAACGGGCGAGGGGCAGAGAGAGAGGGAGACACAGAATCAGAAACAGGCTCCAGGCTCTGAGCCATCAGCCCAGAGCCCGATGCGGGGCTCAAACTCACGGACCGCGAGATCGTGACCTGGCTGAAGTCGGACGCTTAACCGACTGCGCCACCCAGGCGCCCCTAAGGCCTTATATTTAAATCTTTAATTCATTGCAACTGAATTTTTGTGTGCGAATTAAAATTTTATTCCAATTTTATTCTTTTGTATGTGAATATCCACTTTTCCTGATAATATTTTTTTGAAGAGACTATCTTTTCCCCGTTGAATATTCTTGGTTCCTTTGTCAAATATTAGTTGACTGTAATGCAAGGGTTTATTTTGGGGCTCACAATTCTGGTCCATTGGTCTATGTGTCTGTTTTTGTGACACTACTATACTGTCTTGACTCCCTTAGCTCTGAAATACAGTTTGAAATCAGGAATTGTGATGCCTCCCAGTTTTTTTCTTCTTTCTCATGATTGTCTTAGCTATTTGGGCTCTTTTGTGGTAGCATAAAAATTTTAGGATTGTTTATTCTTTCTGTGAAATAATGCCATTGGAATTTTGGTAGAGATTGCACTGAATCTATAGATGGCTTTGGGTAGTATGGACATTTTAACTGTAAATTCTTCCAGTTCCAGAACACAGGATATCTTTCCATTTATTTATGTCTTCTTCAATTTCTTTTATCAATGTCTTGCAATTTTCACTATACATCTCTTTCGCCTTGGTTAAATTTATTCCTAAGTATTGTATTATTTTTGTTGTTGTTGTAAATGAGTTTTATTTCTTTTTTTCCTTTTCAGATGGTTCATTGTTAGTGTATAGAAATGTAACTTAATTTTTCATGTTGATTTTGTATCCTACAACTTTACTGAATTTGTTGATTAGCTCTAACAGGTTTTTTTTTTTAATGGAATCTTTAAGGTTTTCTGTATACAAGATCTTGTCATCTGCAAATAAAAACAACTGTACTTCTTTCTGATTTGGACACCATACGTATATATATATATTTTTTTCCCTATTTTCTCTGGCTAGGATTTCCAACTCTATATTGAATAGGAGTGGCGTGAGTGGACACTCTGTCTTATTCCTGATCTTAGTGGGAAGCTTTCATCCTTTTACCACTGAGTAGGACATTAGCTGTGGATTTTTCATATATGGCCTTTATTATGCTCAGGTACTTTCCTTATATACCTAATTTTTAAAGAATTTTTATTATGACAGGATGTTGAATTTTGTCAAATGCTTTTCATGCATGTATTGAGACGATCATATGATTTTTATTATTCATTTTGTTAATGTGATGTATCACATGTATTGGTTTGTATATGTTGACTCATCCTTATATCCAGTGATAAATCCCACTTGATCATGGCGTGTGATTCTTTTAAAATGCTATTCAATTTACTATGCTATAATTCTGTTGAGAATTTTTGAATCTAGGATGCAATTATTCATTAAATATATTAGTCTGTAAATTTTTTTCTTGAAATGTCCTTATATTATTTTTGTATCAGGGTAACACAGGCCTCCTAAAATGAGTTGGGAGTGTTCTCCTTTCTTCAATTTTTGGAAGAGTTAGAGAAGGATTGTTGTTAATTTTTCTTTAAATGTTTGGTAGAATTCACCAGTGAAACTATCTTATCCTGATCTTTTTGTGTTGGGAGGTTTTGATTACTAATTCCAATCTCCTTACTTATTATTGATCTGTTCAGATATTCTACTTATGATTCAGTCTTGGAAGGTTGTATGTTTCTAATAATTTATCTATTTCTTCTAGGTTATTCAGTTTGTTTGCATAGTAGTGTCTGATGATCTTTTGTATTTCTGTTGTGTCAGTTGTAATGTTTCTTTTTACATTTCTGATTTTATTTTGCTTCTTGCCTTTTTTTTCTTAGTGTAGTTTAAGGTTTCAATTTTGTTTATCTTTTCAAAAAGTCAGCTCTTATTTCATTGATATTTTCTATTGTTTTTCTTGTCTCTATATCATTTATTTCTGTTCTGATCTTTGCTATTTTCCTCCTTCTAAAAACTTTGGGCCTAGTTTATTCTTTTTGTTCTAGTTCACTGAGGTATAAACTTAGGGTATTTATTTGTGATCTTTCTTCTTTCTTAATGTAGGCATTTATTGCTATAAGCTTTCCTCCTAGAACTGCTTTTTCTGCATCCCATAGATTTCGATATTTTGTGTTTTCATTTTCATTTATTTCAAGATATTTTTGATTTCCCTTTTGCTTTCCTCTTTGACCTATTAATTATTAAGAAGTGTGTTATTTAATTTCCACACGTTTATGAATTTTCAGGTTTTCCTTATGTTATTGATTCTAGTTTCTTACCATTTTGGTTGAAAAAGTACTTGGTACAAGTTTCATTGTTCTTACATTTTCAGGACTTATTTTTGGACTTAACATATGATCTTTCCTGAGTAATATTCCTTGTGCATTTGAGAAGAATGGGTATTCTGCTGCCATTCGGTTGAATGTTCTGTATATGTCTATCTGAAAATCTATCCTTCCTACACTCCATAATGTGCCTTTTCTTATTTATGTGCTTTTCTCAAGTCCTAGAATCCCTCACCCACAATCTTTGGCTCTTGTGAAGGTATGTTTGTGCACATATAGTTGCTCAAATTGATGTTTATGGGGGAGAGACATGAGTGGTAGAAATCTCTATTCCACAATTTACCTCACAATCTATGTGCTATTGGATTTTATTCACTGGTATTTTATAGAGAATTTTGTATCTCTATTTGTGAGGAATATTTTTTCTGTAGTCTCCTTGTGATATATTTGTCTGGTTTTGGTATCAGAGTGTTACTGGGCTCAGAGAATATATTAGAAAGTGTTTCCTCCTCTTTTGTTTTTAGAAGAGTTTTTGAAGAAGTGATGTTAATTAAATTGGTGTTAATTTAATTTCTTTGCTTCTCAGAGGTCTACTTAAGTTTTTTTATTTCTTTTCAAGTCAGTTTTAGTAGCTTGTGCCTTACTAGAAATTTTTCCATTTCACCTAGGCTATCTGATTTGTTGGCATACAGTTTTTTGGGGAATGCCTTAATTTCTCCTTCATATTGAAAAATAGGTTTTCTAAATATAGAATTCTTGGTTGGCTGTCTTTCTTTTAGAACTCTGAATATGTCATCCCTCTGCCTTGTGACCTCCATGGTTTCATATGAGAAATCAGCTGTTAATCTTATTAAGAATCCTTTGTGTGTCATGAGAATCCTTTGGGTGTCTATTTCTGCTGTGGAGATTTTCTTTTTGCCTTTGTCTTTCAACAGTTTTATTACATTGTGTGGATCTATTTGAATGTATCATACTTGAATTTTTTGAGCTTCTGGGATTAATGTTCTTCATTAAATTTGGGAAGTTTTTGATCATGAAGTCTTCAAATATTTATTTTGTCCCGTGTTTTCTCTTTTTCTTCTGGGACTCCATTATGCATTTATTGGCACTCTTGATGGTGCTCCGCAGGTCTCTGAAGCTATTTTAATTATTCTATATGTTTTATTCTCCATTCCTCACACTGAATAATCTTAATTGATCTATTTTCAAGTTTGCTAGTTATTTCTTCTCTCTGCCCAACTCTGCTGTTTTACATTTCAGTTACTTTTAAAATTTGTATTTGGCTCATTATTTTATGATTTATATCTCTTTACTGATATTCAATATTTGGTGAGCCATCATTCTCATGTTTTCCTTTAATTGTTTAGACATATTTTTTTTTTACTTGCAAATATTTAAAATAGCTGATTTAAAGTTTATGTCTTGAGTTCAATGTCTGGGCTTCATCTGGTATGCAGTGTACTGTCCTGCAGGCCCAAAAGCTGGACTTCTCCTGACCTGAGGACACTCTTGGTTGAGGCCTGGTCTTGGGAGAGCAAGAAGATAGGGTTTTTTTCTGGCCCCAAATTACTTTGCTTCCTTGTCAAAGCAACTCTCTCTGGAGGAGGTGTTGTCAGGGAAGAGGAGAGAGAATCCCCTTTTCTTTGGCATTGGCTAGACAAATGGTGTTGCTGCAGATGTGCACTTAACTCACACTTGGAAAAGGGGGAGAGATGGAGAAGGACAGAAGCATAAACAGGGTAAGCAATTCTGCCTGCAACACTCCTCACCCCCCACCGCCCCTTGGCATGGGCAGGCCCCAGGGCAAGCATGGATAGAACCAAACTCTCTATCCTTCCCATCAATGTGGTTTTGTATGCACCTCTCACAGCAGGAGTTCCTCACTGAGCACAGAGTGACCATTGCATTTGAATCTTTGTATTTTCTATATAAAGTGACTTAAACACAAACCAACAATTCTGTTGCTTTACCAAAGAACAGAATCTATTACAACATCTGTTGGAAGTTTCCAAAATTCATTTTTAAAGCAATTTTCACCTTCTGTGATGACTTTAGCACCTACCTGCCATGAAATATATAACTCCACAGTGGTGACTTGATTCAGCCTTGGTCCCTGTACCCTCTTGTATTATTTAGGTAGACCAAGAAAGGACTCATATCACATCTAACGTAACAAATGAGAGAGAGAGAGACAGAGAGAGAGAGAGAGAGACTGATTTACTCAGACCTTCTCCACCTCAACAGTCCTTTACCTCTTCTCCCTTTCCTAAAGACAAATGCAAATTAAATATAAATGCATGAATGGTTGCCAACTGGTATTATTACTTAAATCTGACTCTTTTTGGTCATTAATCCTACAAATATGTCTATTCTTAGATGGCTGCAATTAGCAATTTGCTGCTTGTCATAACAATCATTAGAAGCAGAAAATATTATCAAATGATTTACAGAGAAAATAATCTGGGAACTTTTGTGCTTTTTTTCCATACTGTTAGGATCAAGTATTGGCTGAGCCCAAGTATCTGACAGGATCTGGGGCTGGTCAGGGGTCTGGTTGCAGGGAGCAGTTACATGACTGGAAATAAACATTTAAGAGAATTGATCATGTTTTAAAATTTTATTTATTTTTTAAAGGGCATGGCTTCTTGATGGGTAGAATAAGAGGATCAGATTAGATCAGTAGTTTCCAAATGTCAGCCCAAGGATCGGTTTGTCGACCACTGCAAAATAAGAAAAATAAGGACAGGTAGTGTTTACACATATAAAGTCAAATTTATCTGATGCAAAGGACTTTCCTTTATTCCAAGATTATATTCTGGTGGTGAGTGATAGTAGATGGCAACTTAAAAAAATGTCTTGGATTAGCAAAATAAAATAAGTGAGCAACTTGATACTGGTAAATCCCTAAATTGCTTTAGTCTTATTCCCTGCAACTCTTATCTTCAACGTGGATCCCAGGCTCTGAGCAACTTACCTTTTCTGTGCAAACTTTGGTACTCTCATGCACGTAAAAATGATGTGGTTTCCCACTTTTTCCTCCCAGAGAATTTTTATTCACTCTCCAAGACTCTGAATGTCATTTCCTCTGAGAAACCTGTCCTCATGATTCTCACTCAAACTCACCCCCACTGTTCCTTCTGTGTTGCTGAAACTCTGAGTACCTATTTCTAGTTTGGTATTTGGGAACTTGTGTTGTAGTTTTTTGTTGCATTTCTGTTTCCCCCACGAGATATGGAAAGCTTGAAGAGGATGAGGTGGGATCTGTTTCTTTCTTATCTTTGTAGCCTTGAGTCCACCACTGGGATTAAAACACAAATGTTCTATCAATCAGGGCCCTACAGAACACAGATGGAACACTCAAATCAGAGCAACCTGAAGAGATTGTGATAAGGACTGTTTATAAAACTGTCTACAGGGTATAGATTTAGAAGCCACAAGGAATAGTGCAGGAGTGTGCATATGGGAAGCTCACCATATCCAGAAATAAGGCAGGGAGGATGGTGTGGAGAGTCACCTGGAAGGAGCTGAGACACATCCACAGATGCAATCAGGCTACAATTACAAGCAGGGAGAGAGCTAAAGAACAATAGCTGGCCTTTCTTTCTCCTTCTACACTCCTTCAGGGACTGCACATTCAATGGAACCCAGCCAGAGGACAGGGGGCAAGGCAACCTGTTACTGTTGTCCCAGTAGGTTGGCTTTGCCAGAGCAAGAAGAAAAAGGTGGAGAGTGAGCCTGAGGAGTGAATGGAAGACATTCAGCATAGTAATGCTCAGCAAATGTGTTTGGAATAAATGGCTGTGTTCCTAAGCAGGTCAGTGGCCCATGCAAACCTTTATGCTTAGAGTAAAGTGACAGTGTTGACGATGATAACAGTGACAATGGAAATGGTGTGGTGATATTGATGATGATTTTTGTAAGATAGCGGTGGCAGTGATGTTGCTGTTGCTGCTGGTGGTGATAGTGCTAATGATGGAGGTGGTGGTGGTACTGATGGTGGAAGTGATTGTGTCAGCAGTGGTGCTGTTGCTGATGGTGCTGGTGGTGCTGGTGATGATAATAATGAATTGCTTACATTTATTTAATATTTACTATATGCCTGGGGTGAGCTAAACATTTTATATACTTCATTTCATTGAATCCTCATGACCCTATGAGATGGGCATTATTATTATTCCCACATTAGAGATGAAGAGATGGAAGCTCAAAAAGATCAAAATACCTTGCTAATGGTCACACATCTGGAATGGGTGGGAGCCTGTTCCAGCCTAAGTGTAGGACTCCAGAGCCCAAATGTTCACCATTGCACCCACTGCTTCGGTCTCAGACTGTTTTGCATGTGCGTGCCAGCTCAATTCCTGTACTTTGAAATCTTTGACACCTTCCCAGTAATCAAGATCTTCAATCCTGAATCTCAAATTCCAGGCCCCTAATTACGGGTCCCTTCCAGTCTTACCTTCTAATATTCCTACCCATAAAGCTTACTTCACCTCAGCAAGGCCAAATATCTCCTAAACATCCCTACCTCCATGTGTTTGCTCATGCTGTTCTGTCTGAAATTAATTCTCACCCCTTCTTCCAATCCACTGACTTTTCCTTAGATCACAATCCTATCGTTTCTTTAACATGCAAATAAAAATCACTGCCTGCATCCAGAATCCATCCCTGCCTGCCTTCCTTCCCTGCTCAGGTAGAAACAACCTCTAATGTGTCTGAACCTCCACATGAAAGTGTCTGGAAATTTATCAAACAACTTGGATTATGGTTCCTCCAATTCTTGCTTTTTCTGCACTACTAAACCTGGCTCTCTGAAATGGATTACATTTAGTCTATCTCCATTTTCTCCCGTTTACAGTTACTGCCCAGTGAATATCTGATGAAGAATATAATCTGAAGCCCTTTTCACTCATTGTTTTTAAATCACAATGAGACTTAAGTCACTTCATCTACTCATGAATCCATTTATCCGTCTGTCCGTCCCTCCTTCCCTCCATTCAGCCATCTCTCTATTCAGTCATGAAACGTAGTAAGATAGAAGTCGGATACATCAACAATGAAAAAGGAGCTCCATTCTGTGCTGGTTGGCTGTGAAGTCTGGTTGAGAATGTCACCTAGAGACTGAGACACACTTAGTATAGGGAGGAAAAGTGTATGTGCTTGGAGTCACACAGAGCATGGACACAGTTATGTTTCTTTTACATAGGAGCTTGTAACCTTGGGCAAGTTTCTTAACCATTCTGAGCCTCCAATTCCTCATCCATAAGATGGTCTGTAAGTTCCAGTATAATGCGAGGACCCAGATAGCTCGGGCCTAAGACAGGATCTCATTTGAAAGAAGCACAGATCAAAGAGGAACTGAAACCTTTGTCCCTATATTTCCAAAATATTCAAAGGCTCCAATTATGTTTCCATTGAGATCTCGAAAAAATTCCCTTTCTCCTGCTTATCTCCTGGAGATAAGCCTTTCCTACTTTAAAGGCTCTCTTCCCTCCTCTCCACATAGTCCTCTTCTTCTGCCCCTTTGACCAGAATTATTTTTGGCCCTGTGAGTTCTCCTTGATATGCTGGACATGCCCCAGGCCCTTCCTACAGGCACCACTCTCTGGGAGCTGAAGATCTTTTTCCTCGGACTCAGTCTACCTGCTGCATTCCCGTTTCTCTGCTAAAATACCTTCTATATCAATGCCCCCTCACCAACCAGTATAAGTATGAGGATTGGAGATTAGTTGAAAAGGGCCCACAGCACAAGGCCTAGCAGCCAGGAAGCCTCACACACTGAAGCCTTTCATAGTCTGGAGAAAACGAGGCAGGCTTTATGGAAGAGGTGTACCTCAACATTGGCTAAAAGATGGAGAAATGCCCCTGAGAATTTCCAGAAGGGCTGTCTACTGCCCCCACGAGTGGCTCTGGGCTCTCAAAGATTTCTACATGAATCCACTTTCACATAGAAGGGTGGGTTTCTTTACAATTTTTTTTTAGTTAAAAAATTTTAAAGATAATATATTCTTATGGTCCATAAAGTGAAACTCTGTCAAAGGTACACATAAAGAAGTCCTGCTTCTACTCTTGTCTCTACTCACCTCTTCTGAGCCTCTGTCTCTATAGGCAATCACTTGTATTAGTTTTTGGAGCATGTGTCCAGTGTTTTATATAATTAAAGAGGAAGTAATACCTAGGCATAACACAAAATCCAGCCACGAGATATTGCTGTGTTGTGGGTAGAGATTTTCTTCCCATGCCCACTACTGCATTACCCCTTCCCAGAGAGACCCCACCACCTGAGCCTTCTGCTTCCAGAGATATTCTATGCATAAACAAGCATATAGGCATAGATATACTTGTGAACATATTTGTAAACTTTTTTATTGAAGTGTAGTTGACACACAGTGTCATATTAGTTTCAGGTATACAACATAGTGATTCAACAATTTTATACCTTATGCTATACTCACCACAAGCACCATCTGTCACCACATAACACTATCACAATACCATCGACTATACTCCCTATGCTGTACCTTTTATCCTTGTAACTTATGCATTTCATAACTGGAAGCCTGTATCTCCCACCTCCTTTCACCCTTTTTACCCATCCCCCACCTCCCTCTTCTCTGGCAATCATAAGTTTGTTCTTGTTATTTATGAGCCTGTTTCTGCTTTTTTTGTTTGTTTGCTCATTTTTTAGATTTCACATATAAGTGAAATCGTATGGTGTTTGTGACATTTGTACATCCTTTCCACAAATAGCAGCAGACTATACACACTGTTTTGCAGCTTCCCTTTTTCTACTTTGCAATATATCTTGGGAAATGTTTCTTCTCAGTTTATAAAAATCTGGCTTATTCCCTTTTTGGGCTGTCAACGCTTCTTCAGTCTGGGTATTCCATGATTTATTAAACATTAAAGCATGTTAAGAATCCTATTGACACATTCTTAGGTTGCTTCCAGTGTATGCTATATGAACATAAATAAATATGTTTGAAAAGCCATAACTATCCTTGTACATATATCATTTTGCACATGTGTAAAAGTGAAGCTGTGTAAAGAAATTGAATAAAAGTCATAAAAGTGAAATTGAAGAGTCAAAGGCATTTATATTTTAAATTCTGATAGATGTTGCCAAATAGATCTTCTTATGAGTCCAGATAAGCTAGATCATACTGTGGCAATAAACAGCTCAAATCTCCGTGGTTTAAAATCACAAAGGTTCATTTCTCATTGCCACTTCATGTCCATCACGGACCCTGGGGACTCTGTTCTGCATTATCCTTTTGTTGAGGCACAGGGAGACAGCACAGCCACAATCTGGATCAGCTGTGTTCACCACAGCAGAGGGACCTTTTTATAGGACATGTGCTGAATCACATGCTGGTTTTAAAGTTTTTGCTTTAAAGTAACACCTTCATATTTTATTGGTCAAAGCAAGTCACACAGGGTGGATCAGTGCAGTCCCGTCATGTGTCTGGAAGAACAGCCAGCCACACGAGGAGCTCTGCAGAGACCACCTCACTTTACCTGGTCCCCACAGCAAGTGAGGAGACCTGGGTGCCACACCCTCCCCAGCACAGTGTCTCAGCAAACTCCCTGATTTTTCCTCGTTTAACAGCTGATGACTCTTGTTATGAAATTTAACTTCATAGAAGCTTCTTTTATGTATTTCTTCTTTTGTTTAAAAAACCTTACTTAAAAGAAATAAGCACAACCTTAAAATCATTATCTGTACAGAGACATGTAAACTGGACAAGGCGCTCTCAGCAATCACTCCATGAACCAGTCATGTTTCTGATGTTGGGTGGGTCTCTGCCCACTAGGGGTGCTGGGCTCTGCCAGGTGCCAAGGGCATAGGTGCTAAGGAGACAGATGTGCGATGTTGCCTCCAAAACCCGACCTCCAGTGCCCTGAACAGCCCAGAGAGCCATCAGCTTCTGTAGCTCTGTGCCCAGGGATCTGCATTTGTGTCAAGGGTGTGTTTTTCCTTTTGTTCCACAAGATGACTTGTTCTTGCTGACACTTAGAAAGAGCAGAGATCCAGATTTAACATGTAACCCTCTTGCTATCATGGTAACAAACATACCCTGCTCTGAACACTCACCCCGAGAGGTTCTAAAGGGGTCTGCCTCCCCTCCACAGGTAGTTCTTGTGGCCACATGTCCATTTAGGTCCTAGAAAAAAGAGAAAGGTTCAGTTTCAATACCTTTGAAACTAAAGGGACCCATTCACATGAAAGGATTTTTAAAGCCACTTTGAAGTATGACTGACATACAAAAAACTATGCATATTTAATGTATACAATTGAATGGGTTTGGAGATAGATATACATCTGTGAAGCCATCATCACAATCTATGCCATAAACATATCCATCACCTCCCAAACTTTCCTCCTGACTTCTTATTTACTATTATGTGATAAAAACGGTTAAGATCGATTTTCTTAGCAAAATTTTAAGTAGACAGTACAAACACAAAGGAGTTTTTGATGATGGTGGCAGAAGTGTGTCTAGGTACATTGAATGTGTGTGTGTGGATGTGGGGCTTTGAGACTACCTGGATAGAAATAGTTTTTTTCCCCAGGGACATATTGAGGCCCATCAGTTCTGGCTTTCTTGCCACAGAACAAGGCAGGCAGCACCAGTGGTGTATGCTACACTTAATTTGCAGAACTTGTAAGATTCAGGAAAACAAGAATTGACAGAAACATCCAATTTTACCTCAGGACAACATGTAAGTTATATTCCAGTATTCCTCTTCATTTCTAACGACCTTTTCTGGAAGGGCTGGATGATTCAGTAGAGCTGGTGGAGGAGGAACGTCGGTATGAGCCTCACAGCCAGCCTTGGTTGCTGGACTGGAAAGTGGTGAATGCCACTGCCTATCTGCATGTGCGTTAGCTGCAGTGCCAGTGCAGGGGGACTGGAAAGCCTCTTTCCCTGCTCAAATCAGGGACACTGGTTGGGTTGTTTCTATTTCGGGCTTAAAATTGTCATGACCTATGTATCCACTTTTAAAAAGGAATCAAAGGGGCGCCTGCGTGGCTCAGTCAGTTAAACATCTGACTCTTGGTTTCATCTCAAGTCATGATCCCATGGTTCGTGAGTTTGGGCCCCTCATCTGGCTTTGTGTGCTGATAGCATGGAGCCTACTTAGGATTTTCTCTCTCTCTTCCTATCTCTCTCTGTCTCTCTCTGCCTCTCCTGGCTCATGCTCATGAGCTGTCTCTCTTTCAAAATAAATAAATAAATTTTTTTTAAATAAAAAATAAGTAAAAAGGAATCAAAGCAGGAAGAAGGCAGTATTACCAAACAGAGTTTGGTGGGTTGTGGGTGAAATCCAGTTTGCAGATACATTATTTTGGTTCTCACAAAGTGTTTCACAAGTTTTAAAAATTGGTTTTCAGCTTTAAAAATATAGGAGATGTCACATAAAAAATCAACATTCCTGGTTTCTACTAAAAAAATGGAATTTCTATCAATATTGAGACTTAATCCCACATGGCACATGCTTCTAGGGCTCAGTGTCTACTTCTCCCTCTGATGGGGCATGGACATGAACTCTGCAATTTGCCACAGTCTTCACTTCTCCCTATTGTTTACTCTGGCATTTTCACTCATTTGTGGTACCATCTAGCCCTGTAGGCATTTGAACCTTTGTCCTCTTGTCATAAACAGTGGTATAGATTAAAGGTGTTTTAAAAGCAATAGATACTGAAGTTAATTAATTTCAGCCCTTTGGGACAGACCCAAAATAGGGCACCAAGACTTAATACTAAGAGTTCCATGCAGTGAGAGACGTATTTTTTTCTGGTATTGACCCAAGGCCAAGACTCAGAAATCATCTCCTGACACCTCTATCTGCTCAGGGCCTAGGTCATTGTATTAGTTCAGAGGTAAGTGGGGCAGATGCACTTTACTGCTCTTGCTTTACAGATGAAGCAACTGAGGTTCAGAGAGGTTAGGGTACTCACCACAGGTCACCCAGTAAGGTAATAACAATTATTTGTGTATTATTAAGGTTCCGGCTCCTCTCTTTGTCATGACCAGCCCACCACCTGTACTGTTATTTACCTAAATTTTTTTCTTTAACTTGAATATATGCAAAAAAGAATACATCTGTATGTTATTGTAATGGAATACAATTCTATTCTTTTGTAATGGAAACGGTATAATTTGCCATGGATTGGCAAATCTGAATATAATGTGGATGGATATTCAGGCATACACATTTTCTAATTTTCTCCCATTCTCCCTCCCTTCCTCTTCCCCTCCCCAACTATTTTTGTACTTCCTACAGAGAGAGAATGGCAATGCCAGTAGCTGGCAAAGGCCCAGGGGAATTATAGTTCATTACAGATGAAGATAAGCTATTTCAGCACATATGCTTTGGGTGTTTGAATGGAGACTTCCTCTATGGGCCTTCAGACACTGTTATTCTGTTGGCAAAGAGGATGAAGCTAGGTGCCCTATGTAACATGCCTGGTTGCCAGAACCTCTTTTGAGGACCCATGTGCTGTGAAGGCAAGATCAAGTAAATTAAGAGGGAGTGTCATTTCCTTATAGCTGAGGGCATATTTCCTGACCTTCGTATGCTACTTTAGCTGACAGGCAGAGAGAGAGAGATCGGTAGAGGTTGGGAGAACACATTGCCAAGCCACTTTTACACCCCGGCTGTGACTAGCATTGGGCTGGGTGCTATGGTCAGTGTGGGGAAGGTATGTTCTGGCTCTCAGGCTATGGAACAGGATTCCCAAACTTTTCATATCCAGAGCTGTAGTAAGTCAGAGAAGAGAGAGGTTAGAAGATATGCCATAGAATATCAGGACTTACATAGCCTAGAAAGTTGAATTTAGAGTGAACAAGCAGCAAGAAGCAAAAACCTGGAGAGGGCATCAGCCTGCATTTGTCAGGAAATGACCTTGAGAGCTTGAGCTGGCTCAAGCAAGGAGATTTTACTGGTTCACATTAAGTGGAAAGCCCAGAATATGTGGCTTGGGAACATCTAGATCCAGACACTCAGAGAGTATCAGTAGGACTCTCTTCTGTTCTGCTTTCCTTCAGGCCATCTTCACTTCCAGGCAGGTGTGCCCTTGTGGCATCCCTCTGTACCACCCAGAGGAAATGTACTTTCTTTTCTAATGGTTCCAGAAGTCTGTGAACTGAAGCCTATTAGCTCTGATGGCCCACTCTGACTATCTGTCCATCCTGAACCAGTGACCTGGGGCAGGAAAGGCAGTGCCTGGACTAAGCAGGCTTGGCCATGTGCTTGCTGTGGAGTCCACACTGGAGTCAGACTCCTCAAGCCATGAGGATGAGCATAGGGAGGGTGATTCATCAGTGGAGTATCTGTTACCAGAAGAAGGGCTGGATTTGCTGGGCTACTGTAGACCATGAGCATCACTTCATAGTCTCAAGGAAGGGGATGTGAAGGGAGGACCCATGCATGGAAGAGAAGGGTAAACTGAAAGTAGGCAGGTACTTGGAGGTAGGTGTGTTTTGTGGAGGGACTTGAAGGCCAAGACAAATTGATAATATATTCTGACAAGGCATCATATTTGTTAATTGCCATTCTTCCTTTTCCTTCACTCCATAAACGTGAAAAGGGCCATGTCTCTAAGTGTAACCTACCAGGAATGTTGACCTTTAATGAGTCTTCACAATTGCCTCCTAAGGACATGGCCACCGTGCCCAGCTGCAGTGAAATCTTCTTCCACCACTGACATGGGAAACCTTCGTTTCCTATGGCTTTCTAAACAGGACATTAAAACCACACTTGGGGCAGGTCTGTCTACCTCTGAGAGAGGAGGACAGGGAGGTTCCCCACATTCCTTCAAGAACAATCTTTGGGCAGGTCTGTGGTGCCTATTTCCTTGCTGTGTGACCAGAGACAGGACCCTTAACCACTCTGAGCTTTGGTTTCCTCATTTATGAAATTAGAATAACCATGATGCTTAATTTGTAAAACTGTGGCAATGGTTAATGTAATGTATGCAGAATGTCTTGTGTCTAGTTGGTGTCTAGTAAATGGCAACCATGTGTTATCCTACACTGGTAAGAATGTTGGGTGGAGGGATATTCCAACTGAGTGATGCTTTCACTAAGAAGAAACTCTATTAGAGCTTAAGGTTCTTCTTTACTCCTTGCCTGCACTCTTAATCTGGGAAGGTCTCTGTGGTCCAGCTTTCATGCTCTGGCTCTGGTGTCCCAGGGCTTGTTGGAATTAGCTTCCTTCTCATGCACTCTCTTCCTCCAACCCAAGGAAGAAGCTGTCTCAGGTGCTGACACAAGCTAGCTTTGAGCAGCCCACTGGAGTGGAGGCCACAGAAATGAGCCATGTGTTCGCCTTCTGACTGAGCCATTTTGCTAGTAGCTGGACTCTGTTTTGAGTTAAGTGGCCTTGCTATGCTGAGTCAACAACAACAAAAGAATAGTATGTCTGCCAGGCTGCTGGCAGTGATGGCTCCCTTGTAGCTTGGGCTCTCTGCCCAAACACAAGGCCTATGGTTCTGGGACATGTGGCCTCCAGGACAGGAAAGACCACCTGGAGTAATATTATCTATTCCTGTGATTATGGCCAAGGTGAAGGTTTACTTCTTCCAGTCTCAGAGGTGTCCAGGTCCCTGAGAGGTCCCAGAGATCTCAGCGGGAACCCTAAGTAAACCTGAACTTTCTCTGCCTCCATTCCCTCCCCTCCAACTCATCCTTTTGAGTTTTGCCTCTGAAAAGAGGAGCCCCATAAGGTCTTCTCCCTGCAATGAACACTGAGCCCTCACTGTGATGAGGGCTCCCCCTCTCTGCTTTCCCAGATCCCTGCTTTCTGCTGGAGCTCACACTGGGCCCATCTTCTTCCTGTAGGAAACTTGGCTCTCATGGGGATCATCCCCAGAAGATTTCACACCAAGCAATGTCTCCAGAAAGATTTCCCTTGGGACATCTCCTCCTCAGGGAGCTGTTCTTGTGGACCTCTCACTGTCTGGAACTCAGCTCTGGGATGAACACCATGGAGGGAGCTGAGAAGAGCAGGAAAGGCCCAGCCCCCAGGACTGCCAGTCTCACTAGGTACCAGTAATGAGGGAGGAAATTCACCAGTGAATTTACATTGAATTTGAATATGTATTTGCACTTACTTTGCCAAAGATGTGAAGTTGAATCCCCAGGCAGTTTTCAAACTCAACATTTCAGGGCTGTCACCCTTAAGATTACAATTTCCTTTTTCTCTTCTCTGCCTTCTCACACACTGATATTGACTCTGAGATTCCCATTGTGAAAGCAAAGCAGGGAAGGGAGAGGAAAGGGATACTGTTGAGAGGGCAGGGCCGTGAGGAAGAAGAGGACCACAGCCATGGCTCCCATCCTAGGGAACTGGTTCCAGCACCTTAGAGCTCTTCAGCTGCTTGGGTCTGTACTACTGATTCAGAGATTCACTGAACAGTTATTTACTGAGTAGCTTCTGTGTGCTGGGCCCTGCCCTCAGGCTGCCTGCAGCCTTGTGAGAGAGAGACTCCAGACAAGGAGATGCTGGCTAAGTCTGTGTTGGAAACCTCTGCTGGGCCAGGGGAGGTACAAAGGTGGCAGGAGGTGGCCAGTCTCACCTGGCTGGGAGGTGAGGATTGCAGAAAGCTTCCTAGAGGAGTTCATGCTTGAGGTGAGCCTTGAGGGATGAGAGGGTGTCCTCCAGGTGGGCGGTAAGGGGAAGAGCATCTGGGAGGTGGGACAGCCTGAGCAAATGCCTGGGCATGTGGAATAGCTGCTGAGTATAGACAGGGTGCAGCAGAGTGTGTGAGACTGGCATTAAGAAAACAGCAAGCCTATAGGACAGGCCAGGTCCTGAAGGGCCTAGAAGAGATCCTTTGAGGGGCTGATGATTTGAACAATGGATGGAAGGGGTCCATTGGGGGGCTTCAGCAAGGATGTGATGTGGGTAGATTTGCATGTCAGTCACTTTGTTGTCTGGCTCTATGGGAACCAGTCTCTCTCTCTCTCTCTCTCTCTCTCTCTCTCTCTCTCACCCAAGTTGAGTTTCTCAAGGACCAGAGCTGTGAACCTTGTGTGAAAATTGTTCAAGAAACCCTGGCATGCAAGTGGCCCTCAATGAAAGCATAACTATATACGTTCTGTTAGTGACAGTGTGTGTCCAGGGTACAGGGAGATGTGGGCTCAGATACAGGGGCTGGCTAGTGGAGAGCCACAGTCATCTTACTCAGAGGTGGCTGATGACTCCCTGCAGGAGGAGGCAGCTGCCTTCAGCCAGTACGTCCACACAAAGCAGGTGAGGAGGGGGAATGGGTAGAGGGGCATGGTGAACAAACTACCTCCGAGCCCAGAAGTTCGCAAGAGTGGGAGCCGAGAGATGATGGTGAGTCAGAGCAGCAGAGACAGCTGGCCTTAGAGGGACATGGAAGGTAACAGGACAATCACTCTCCTCCCTTCTTAGCCCACTTTTAAGTGATTCAGAAAGCTGAACGTCGGGCTCCTGACTTCCTACCCCCATCCTCCTCAGTCATAAATAACCCAAGAGAGGAGATCGGAGAAGCCAGGCCCCAAGCAGTGTCATGGGGCCACCTGGGGAAACAGAATGAAGCAGGGGCTGACAGTGCTTTAACAGAGCCGGCATTCTAAGAGCAAAATTATGCACCATCCCTGGTCGAGATGCACTATTTTTGTTATATTCATCTTTCATTGCAAATTGCCTGCTATTATTGCTGGAAATTTGTTTTGGTAGTTCAGGGATGCTGGGCTTTATTTAAAAGGAGGGGACAAAATAAAGAATAAGGAGAAAGTACCAGTGGACCCCGCTTAAAAAACCCAAAATACAAAATCTAGACTGATCTGATAGCTTGAAAAAACCTAACAGATATAAAACAGTCTTCTCTTCCTGTGTACTGTTGTCCATGGGGCTCCTCATAAACTACCAGTGTCCCCCTGTATCGGAGTTTAGAGACAACAGGAAGATGAGAATTTAACCTGATGCAGGGCTCTGTGAGTGTGCTCCATGGGACTATAATTCTTGGTTGAATTCCTTAGGACACATTGTGACTTTGTCTGGGCCTCCTTCCCACTCTTGGAGAGCCATGCTGATGTGAATGCATGACACAGGGATGCTGCACGGGGCTCATGTTCAGAAAGGTCCTGTGTTTGGTGTGATGCTTGTCTTGCAATTCTTAAGAATTTTTGAACCAGGCACCCTGTGTTTTTATTTTACACTGGGACCCACAAATTATGTAGCTAATTCTGAGCACACTGAAGTCTCTGATGACCTCTAGTAAAGAAATCTATCTAATTTTCCTCAACACATCATTTCCCAAACTTGTCTGAATTGGAAACATTATTTTGAAAGACCATCAATGAACAACCTGTGAAATCTGTGTCTTCTAAAAGATACTTTACAAAAGGCCACCATGAGTGAGAAATATGTTATTGCAGAGAAAGCAGCTCAGAAACAGGCTGATGGGAAGATGGAATCTGAAGTTCCTAAAGTTAATCTCCAGTTCCTCCAGAAACATCCAGCCTGTGCATACCAGGACTTCCCTGGAAGTGGGGTAGGGGCTGGGGACAGTGGGCAGAGTCGAAAAAGCTGACCTCAGATCCAAGGCTCCCATCCTTACTCCCCATTATGGCCACACACTTGCTCAGGCTGCTACAGAATGTGGTCACTGTACCTGGAGAGAAAGGAGTCAAACGTTATTTGATGTCATGCGCACAAGTGAGGAACAAAGGCTTGATTTACATCTATAGTTCTGCTATTTGTTTTACTCTTAAACCATTTATTGGGTGGTGTAGTCTGACCTCCTAGACCTTCAACTACTCTGATAAGGAGGGTAGCTCTGCCCCCACCACAACCATGTGGGGCACCACTAAGGTGCCATCAGCTACCCATTTGAATGGAGGGTAGCAGGACATGCACTTTGGGGCCTATTCAACTGCCACCCACCCACCTGGGGATTTTCAGTTAGCTCCCCTGCTCTGCTTGGGGACAGCAACTGTTTATTCACCTCCGGTCCTGTTCTTCAGCCATGAGCTTGCAAGAGCTGGGCCATGCCTGGCTCCCATGGAGACCTCTGCTGGAAGTCACTGCACACAGGACAAAGACCTCCACACCATCATCTGATCACATGGGGAGAAGGCATATTTCACTGGTGGCAGCCCAGCTCAGCCCAGCTTCCCCAGATAACCTCTGTCCTCACTCTCATCTGACTCCCTTCTTGTCTCCACACCTGCTTGCCCAAACCACGTCACATCAACAATTTACAAAATGAAGTTTGCACCCTACAATGAGATGTGCAAACCCACTGGTGATCCAGGTCCACTCAAATTTTCCAATGCCATTTTCCATTATTCATCATGTAGCCTACAAATTCATTGCATACTGTTTCCTTCAGCAGCTGTGTACCTTCTCTCTACAGCTCATGCTATACTCTCTTCTCCAAACGTGTCTCTCCTGTGCCATCCTCTGTGCACCAAAGCGTGGTCCAGTTCAAATGTCTCTGGGCCACTGAAGCCTCTCTTGACCTCTTAGCTGAGAACTGTCTCGGGTACATTCCAAGGCACTGTCTGAGTTTGGTTGGGCTCCCTGTAAAGCAGATCCTGGAATAAGGACTTGAGCGCAAGAGTTTGTTTTGGAGGTAATAGAAGTGAGGGAAATGAAGAAGTGGGGAGAGAGAGCTGAGGAAAGGGAGAAGAGTCAGTGAAACATGTATTAAGGAGCAGGTTGCCACTATGGGGCACCCATCTGAGAAGCCATGCAGAATGTGCCTCAGAATTGTCCCATGGGAAGACTGGGGGTGGGGGTGGTGGTGAGGCTCTGTCCCCCCCCCCCCCAAGAACTAAGGCTGCCCTCAGAGAGGCAGGCTCCCCACCTCCTGGGAGACCAAGTGCAGCTGAGTAACACTTCATGGCTTTCAGAAGCTGCTGTCCACACTTGGTCTGGACACTAGCAAGCACAGAGCATCATCCACCACGAGTGTGCTGAAAACTGATGGCCAAGGAAATGCATGGTCCATCCTGGCAGCAGTGACAGGCTTTCTTTGTCAAACCTATGTTTCCTCTACTGGACTCCTGGAGATGGAAAGCTGGCCTGATTGCTCCCTGTGTCTTCCGGCACCCACCACAGTGCATGCCCCATGGCCTCAAGATGTCTGCACTGGATGAATAATATCATGCGTGTTTTTTTCCTGCTGTCTACTGTGCTTTGCTCCCCTGCTGCCTCTCCGCACATTTGCCAGTTGCTTACTTTTTGCCTTGTGTTTTCCTCTGCTTCCAGCTCCAGGGCAAGGACTACCACCAGCTTCTCTTATTCTGGCATGTTCCTGCATTCCACTGCTGCTGTAGTAAAACTCATCTGTTAGAAATACAGGTCAAAAATCAATTAGGGGGAGGAGCATAGAGATGCAACAAAGCCTTGAACTGAATTATTAACTACTACCTAACACTCCTGTGCTAAGTCTCATCCTTCTAATGGCCAAGACAAAGGGAGAAATGGAGTAAGTGATGTGCTTCTCCTAGAAACAGGAAGGAGAAAACAAGCTTATCTAGATTACTGACTTTGGGCTCCCAGTGAGCAGGGGGGAGCATTCAGAGGCTGAGGCCCAAAGGAAGGGATACCAGACAATTGCATAAATATGCATTGCTGCTATGCAGAAGAGGGAAACATATTTTAGGTAACTGATTATTGCAAAGACATTAATCAAATTAAGACGATTATAACTGGTTAGAAGCATTTCTGCTAGAACTTAAGCTAATACAGACCAGCTACCAGGTCATTTGGCCTAGGAGCAGAAAATTTAAATTCCCAAAGAAGCTGGTTTAGGAAAATGACAGATTGAAACAGGACGTCTGTAATACAGAAGGGAGCAGTGGGGACTGTGGCAAAGTAAGACCTTAAAGGGATACTCCTTATACTCAGCCCCAGCTGACCACCATCATGTAGAGATGCAGGTTCAGTGTAGAGAGTCAGACTTTTTGAAAGACGTTGGGAATCTGAATTCATGTGACATCTCCAATTTCTAAACATAGGCAATTAATTGAAAACATTACTGAGTCAAACCATTGGCTTGTGGGTCACCAGTGTGTAGTGCACAGAAAGGAGTTGATTGGTCTCTTAAGCCTTCACTCAGGGAATCAGAATTCTCAAATGACCTCTGGGCAATTGTGGTCTCTTACAGGAAAGAGGATTGATTTATTCAGGGCTCACGCTGTAAAGCTTGCATTAGAGCTGGTCACTGCTTTTTGTTTCTCCTAGGGCATCGTGTAAAACCTGGCCATGATAGCATCTCTTGCATGGTCCGGCCTGCCCTGGTGTCACCCTGCTGTCCACTAGCTTAGAATGCAAGCTCATGACATCAGAGACATTGCCCTATTCACCAACTGGCACATAGTAGGTGATCAATAAATGCTTGGTTAATATAAGAATGGCATTCTCTTTCTTCACCAACATTTTGCTGGACATAGGGATTTTTCTGAAGTCAGTGCTCTAAGATAGGTTATACCAGGTTAGTGGAGGAAGTTTTGTCTAAATAAAGCAAAGGAGGCTTCTCAAGGCTGCCTGAGAAGGAGCCCCAGGGTAGGGAAATTGAGCCCCAGAGTTTTCCAGATGCACCATCAAATCCACTAATCTTTGCCAAAATTGTCATCCATTACCCAAGTTGTTTGTGCAGGTTTCTGGGGATGATAATTCCATGGCATCCTGTGGTGGAGGTGATGTCTCTGCCTAATGGGCCTTGGTGTTATTACCACCATTCCTGCTATTTAGCCTAATTTCCAGGCTCCTCCCTGCACTTCACCAGCACTCACACCTGTAGTGGCCACAGAGCACTGTCTCCTCCGGGCCTCCTGATTAATTCTTTGCAGGTATAAATCGACAATTATTATGCCTCCCATTAGTCATCTCTCCTCTGGGCTGTACAAATTTAGTTCTCCTGATAGCAATGAATCACGGGACAAAGTGTTCATTTGCATTATGTGCCAGCTCTTTCAATCAAACTCTGTTTTTACAACACCTCATTGCAAGTCTCCTTAACATCTCTGTTCTGAATGTTAAATTCAAAGCTCTAACGACACAGTCTGTCAACCCCAACCCCCCTCCATGAGGCATGAGGTCTCTAGCACCTAGGGTGGGACGGAGGGGGTGCTGGATGCTCCTGTTCACCTTGCAACAGCCCCAGAGCCCGAGTGGAGAAGCAGATCAAGACTCATTCAAGAGCTGACAAAAATTGATAATAATGAGCCCATTTACATGGAAGAGACTCATTACCAAGCTAGTAACCAATACGTTGGGTTGCTGGATTTCTGCCAATAAATTGGATCTCCTGTAGTGAGCAATTTTTCACCAGCTTGTAGGAAATCTCTCCAGCTTAAAAATACTTCAGGGAAATCATCTTTACAATAAAAAAAAAAGCACAGCAAGTATACAGTTGTATATATGTATGGATGTGTTAGGGAGTGCATATTGAGTTGCTGAAGATCTCACATAGACATTGTCATGATTTCCTATCTCTCCATTTCTTGCAGCATTGAGGCATTGTTGTGACTGCTTTTAAGAAGGCTCCAAAATGACTGCTCAATTTTCAATGCAACCATTCAGGTAATACAGCAGTAACTCAGGTGGAGGTGAAACGCTCATGATCTGGGGTAGGTGATGCGATGTCCCATCCTTGGAACCTGAAAAGGCCCCATGGTATCTAATAATGTGATTGGGCTAGGAGGGGAGGCAGAGTAGTTGTATTTTGACTCTAGTGGGAAAAAAGTCCTCACCACAAATGTTGGGCTTTCATTAGTTGAAAGTTTCCAAGAGAAGGTGTCTTAATCTATTCAGGTTGTTGTAAAAAAGTGTCTTGTGAACAACAGAAATTTACTTCTCAAATCTGGAGGCTGGAAGTTCAAGATCAGGTCCAGGAGGTGAAGATGCTCATGAAGACCTCTTCCTGATCGATAGATGACTGTCCTCTCTCTATATCCTCACATATCAGAAGGGGCAAGGGAGCTCTCTGGGATCTCTTTCATAAGGGCACTAATCCCATTCATGAAGGCAGGGCCTGCCAAAGGCCCCATCTCTTAATACCATCACCTTAGGGATTAGGATCTCAACACATAGGTTTGGGGGCGGGGGTAGGACACAAATGTTCAGTCTGCAACAGAAGGTTGTGGGTGGTCAAACCACATTCCATTCTTTGTTTTGTTTCACTGTCTTACTGTATGTGGATACGATTTCAAAGAGCCAGAATCAAAGTGCTGTGTTTCTGGTCTTGTGAGTGAATTCAGATGAGAGCTGCCTGTTCACGCCCCCTGCACACCAAACCAAGCACTTTTTCATAGGGCTGAATCTTGAAATGCATCAGAGGCAAATGGATTTTCACTGAGTGAAAGAGGGGTCACTTTCTTTATGTGTTGAAGCAAGTTCAGGCCACATGTAAAGTGCCATGGATAGTGTGTTGTCTCTACACAGACTGCTTAACTGAACCGCAGCTTTCTTTGGGCATATGACTCATGTCAAGTGGGATTCTAGCTTTCTCTCCTGTGTATAAGTGTTGGGAAGAGAGCTCAAGATATTAGTTTGGACTGAAGGGACAGGGGCCGGTTTGCTGGTGGTGTGCACCATGGCCTGCCAATCACAGCAGGGACTTCTTTGGATCATCCATAGGGGAAATTAAAGACTCTCGGTGAGGCCTCTTAGAATCACCTGCCTTGTATTATGGTTTTATGTATGTGTTGTCTCCTCCCCTAGGCTGTTGGACCTTAGAGGCAGAAGCATTCTCTGACATTTGTCCATCCCTCATCTGCATGTAATCAGTGTTTAAAAAATGCCTGGCAACTTATTAGATGTGTTGTTTGAAGCCTGCTGGTGCTGGGTGTAACTCTTGCTTTGCAGAGCTCAGGGCACATGACTGAGCTTCTCTATTCTTCAGTTTCTTTATCCATCATGCATTCCTTCCAGGGTCTGTAAAGATAAGAGGAGGTGACATGCACTAAAGCAGAGGCCAGTACTGATCACTTAGCAAGCACCTAATGGATATTAGGGATCATGTTATTAGGTTGTTCTGAGTCTGCCCCAAGGTCAGAGATAGAAGAAAGATTCTTTCTGGAGATGGTGACGAGGGGGTGCTGTTTGGCTGCGTCTGTTGTGTATTCTGGAATGATGGATAACTGGAGAGGAGACACTCCCTTTGTGATGGTCAAGGAGGCATTGGTCAGAAGCAGAAGGAGCTCCACCAAAACCCAAAAGTTTGGTCTTGGTCCAACAGTGAGAGACCACTCTATCTTAGTCCACACACCCTCAAGGAACAGCAGAAAAGAGGTAACTACCCAGGGAATTAGAACAGAATCAACAGTGAGACACTTGGCTACAGTCGGGTAGGTCAGGTACAGGATGCGAACTAAGTAGCAGCTTGGCGTGACCCATGGGATTTGAGGAACGAGTGACCTGCTGTTTGCTCCGGGTTCTAACCTCCAGGACCACATTGGTGAGTTGCTGGGATAGTACCTGCGATGCCTCAGGTGGAGGTTCAGTCTGCCGCTGCCTCCAGCTCTGGGGGATGTGCCCCCCAACCCCCAGGCAAGTGACCTGCTCTTTCCAGCTTCCTCATCTATGCAATGGGAGCGAAAACCCCTACCTCACAGGCCCTTGTCAGATCACGAACCGCAGAGCTGGAAGGAGCTCTGTGGGAATTGTGTGCTCCCAGGCAGGTTCCCTGGCCTCTGTGCTCAGCTTTCTCACACCACCAGAGACACTTGGAGGGCTGTGACCTTAGTAGTGAAGAGCGCTTAGAACAGTGTCTGCTTCCTAGAAGTCCTCAGTGAAGGATCTCTGATCTGATTGTAACTATTCCATGGAAATATCCACGCCCATCCCAGCCTGGAGCTTAGGTCAAGCTGGGCACAGCTGTGGCACTGGGGAAATCTTCCCAGGGTCCCCCATTGAGCTCTCCAGGCAGACACACGCCCTGTGGACTGGAAGCCAGATGCTCTGTTTCAAGGTTGAAACAGTCCCATGACAGAACCCTTGGGTTTTGGGATATCAGGGCACAGATGGAGTTTAAGAGAAGGGAAGAGTCCCATGTATCTCCCTGGAAAGAAGGTCGGGTGCTGTTATGCTGCCCTCATGGGCAAATAGACTGAGGTTCTTAGCAGGGTCACATAGCAGGTTTACAGCAGAGCTAGGATTTTAACCTGGCCCTGGGAACTCACAGTTGGCCTTTGGGGATATCTCTGTCCAGATCCTTGGTGCAGAAGTTGTTTCCCCTTGGTAGAGCCAAGCACTTCCTGCCATCTCACCAGCATCCCAGAGAAGGCTGAGGTGTTTCTTAGCCCATCCTTGGAAGTCACTGTGATTCCTACATTTACCTTCCAGGGACTTCATTCTCTAGCCTGCATGAGGCCCTCTGTGCAGGCTGCTAAATCAGGCCTCACATGCCCTCCTTAGCTGTTTCCTGTACGTACATGAAATACAGACTGCTGTGTCACAGTCTCTCCTGAGCTAGCAGCCACACACGGGAGACCCTCCACATAAACAAAACAGTCCCCTGGCCCAGGATCTCCCTGGATACCCATGGCTGGACCTATGGCTTTCTTCCCCATCACAGCAGGGTGGAAACAACTCTTAGCATCTGTGTTCCCATCAGGGTTTGGAATGACCCCACTAGGGATGATTCTTACAAGGACCTATTATATGGCAACTTGGAGGGTCTTGTTTATGTTTTTAGATTAACAGCAAAGCTAAAAAGGGAGTTGGGTAATCCTAACCGATCTTCTAAGCATCTAGACCAGGCTCTGGGGAATGTGTAGCAGATAAATATATTTAAATTTTATTTTAAAAATGTCTTCCTGCCTTTCCCCCTGACACTTTCTGTTTCTTCAGAACTGGGCAAAGGCCCCCTTTATGTGTAATTCCTAACCCTGGGAAGGCACCTGCCCTCTTGCAGTTGGCATTTTTCAACATCTGCTGCCCATGAGATACTGGGCTTGGGCCTCCCTTGCCCCAGGTATGAAGGAAATCACAGTTGATGGGGAGAGAAACTGAGAGGACAGCCACATGACAGCATTACTCACAGTTGCCAAGGTACGGAAACAACCCCAGGGTCTGTCAGCAGGTGAGCAGATAAAGAACATGTGGTGCATATACATGTCCAGCTGTGACAAAGAAGGAAATCCTGCTGTTTGTGACAATGTGGATGGACCTTGATGGCAAACACAAATATTGTATGATATCACTTATATGTAGAAAATCTAAAAAAAGCCAAACTCATAAAAACAGAGAGTAGAACAGGGGCTGGCAGTTGTGGGAGATGGGGAGATGTCAGTCAAAGTGTATAAACTTCCAGGTGTAAGATAAATAAGTTCTGGAGATTTAATGTACAGCATGGCGATTAACCAACAATACTGTATTATGTACTTGAAAGTTGCTAAGAGAATAGAGCTTAAATGTTCTCACCACCATAAAAAATGGTAGTTAGGTGATGTGGTGGAGGTGTTAGCTAATGCTAAGGTAGTCATCATTTTGCAATGTTTAAATGTATCCAATCAACCCATTGTACACCTTAAACGTGTACATGGTTGTGTGTTAATTACATTTCAATAAAGCTGAGAAGAAAAGAACTCCTGGGGCGCCTGGGTGGCTCAGTCAGTTAAGTGTCAGACTTTGGCCCTGGTCATGATCTTGTGGTTTGTGAGTTCAAGCCCTGCACCGGGCCTGGAGCTTGCTTCGGATCCTGTGTCTCTCTCTGTCTCTGCCCCTTACCCCTTCAAAAATAAAAAAATAAACATTAAATTTTCTTTTTTTAAAAAAAGAAAATAACTCCTTGATGAAGTAATAAAGATTATTACTTTTATTTAAGCAAACAAGAAAGAGAAAACTTTCAAAGCCGCTTCTGACTCTGCAGGAGTGGGAGGTGCCTCTTTGGAAAAGAGATGCTACAGGTAGAGGTAGAGAGGTGGACACAGTCTTCCTTCTTCAGTGCAGTGACCTTAGTCCTGAACCAGAATCTTCCTTCCGACCCATCTGGGGACTCCTCCCACTTCCCAGGACCTGGGTCTCCCCCTCTGCACCATGAAGGTTTAGGACTGATGCCTCAGTCAGTGCTCCTTGTGCTTCTATGACACAATCCAGCTCTGCCCTGACAGCTGGCTTTGGTGAACATGGTCTTGTGTTCTTGGCCACTCCTGGGACCTTCAGCCTTCAGGCTTGTGGGGCAACCAGGCCAGCCAGTGAGGTCAGCCTCATGGAGACAGGGGACCAGATGTGGGAGGAAGGCATGAACAAGATGACTACCGTGTTTCCCACGGTGGATCCATCAGGTTCCTCAGGTCCCTCAGGTTCCTCTTGCAAGACATATCCTCTCAACATGCAAGAGTTAAACAGACTCTGGGGAGCATGCCACTGATACATACACTTAATGCGTGCTCACAGGAAACAGCCGGGCGCCCCTCTCTCTCGGCCTCCCTGGAGTTTGTTAGGCCCTGGTGAGGCGCTGAGCCGCATGCCTGCAGGAGCTAGGAACTCCATCATTTATCTAAATTAGTGGTTCCATGTCCCTGTCATTCTGCGCCTTTCAGCAGACCCACACATTTACTCTGCTTAGAGGATGAGGCAGACAGAGTAAGAGCTGCTAAGGAAAGTAGTTTGGACACATGACTGCAGGAAAATTAGCACTTTTCATCCTGAGATCTACTTGCTCTGAGGCTACAGACGGTGCGTATTTAGTTAATTAAGCAGAAAAATGTGCATGGTGTCACCTCACAGCTCTTCTGCTGCTGTCACAGGAAAGTGGGCACAGACCAGAGACAAAGGCCACTAGGCTAGCATCTGTGTCCACACCCCAGCCCCAGCCTTCTGCGGGAAGAGGTCTCTCTAATGCAGAGACTATTTGGGGCAGTGTTTTCCTAGGCACTGACTTCTGGAGACCCTAGTCGGCAGCCCTCAGCCCTCAGCCCTCACCAGGCAGTGGGTGGAGCTGGAGGCCCACTGGCCTCTGATCTGCCTCCCTGGGAGTAATTTCCTTATGTTTACTGTAGACATCTGTCACTCCTAGGGAGACTATTTAAATACAATATGTCACCTTTAACTGCTTGCTAATTGAGCAATGCTGTGTGACTTCTTGATGATCAATGCCGCATGCAATTGTTCATTTAGAGACAGATCCAACTAGGGACATTTTCTGGGAAGGCCGATGGTCAGTTCCAGCCACTGTCTCCAGAATCAGGGCAGTTGCTTACATAATGGTAGGGAGAAACTAATTTTTGCCAAATCAGTAAAAAGCAGGGGAATGAGTTGTTAATGGAAAAATGTTCTCTTTCATCTAATTCCAAAAACAGAAGGTCCAGAGCCTGGCATGCTCTAATCACAGGGGCCTTCCAAGGCCACTGTTAGAACAGGGTCTTCCAGGAGGCTTATTGGCTGAGATCAAGGCTTCGTCACAGTGAGTGGCACTTCCAGCTTCTAAAAGATCCAGATTCCATCCTTTATCTGATCATCCTGTCTCTGAGGACTGACATTCTGCTTGTGACTGAGTGAGGATGGGGCTGAAGCCACCTTCGGGGAGTGCAGCACATGGGCGTGATCCATGAGAGGATCCATCACTTCAGAGAGAGAGGCCTCTTTAGGTCTATCATGAGGCTCTGAGAGAGGCTGGCCCCTCAACCAAGAGGATGTAGCCTCCTCCATGCCACCCTGCCAGGAAGAGCCCCAAGAGCAGTAGCTGGGGCACAGAGAAGGACACCCCAAGATTTGGGGTGAAGTGCTCAGGAGACACTCCCCAAGACAGTCACTCTGAAGGTTGCCTTGGAGATGGGGAGATTGGTCATCGGCAGAGTATAGGGGAGGGCATGCAGGGAGGTCTCAGGCTTCCAGACCAGGCAGGGTTTGCTGAAGAGAGATTCAGTCAGGCTGATACCCACGATTCCATGCAGGCAAGTTGCTGGAGGTTGGCAAGGCAGCTGGGGGTACTCAATGACATCATGCTTGGGCCCTTGGGAGGCCCCTGGGGCTGGTGAACTGGAGGTGGTGGCTCCGGATGGCTGACTAGTTCATTCTGGGGGGTCAGACTCCAAAAGAAGGACTGAAGCTCCATCAGCAAACAGTGGGGAAGACAACCTCTGGCAGTGGGGGCCCAGGCCAGCGTCCTAGGAGTGCCCTGCAGGCCACTGTAGCTCCTGCCATAACCAGCCTCACCCCCACTCCGAATGAGCCCTTGGCCTCCACTTATTTCTTACTGGGAAATAGTGCTTCTGGTTTTCAGCTCTACCACTAACCTTGAGGTAGCTATCTAACCTTGCTGGGCTGCAGGCTTCTCCCTGAATGTGGAAATGATGGTTCCTCCTTTGCAGGGCCGTGAGGGCAAATGAGGGAGCTCTGTATAGTGCAAAGCACACAGTAGGTACTCAGTGAATACCAAATCCTCTACTTACCTGATCCTGTCAAACTAACACTATCAGTTTTTTTTTTTCATTTTGATGCACTCAGCATATCACTGAAAATATTTCACTAAAGTTAAAAAAAAATCAAAACTTACGTAATCACCAGCCTAAGTGGTTGCATTAGCCTGTTATTCTGTCGTCTTTTTCCAATAAACAGATTGTCTTCCTCTCTCTTTCCTTTCTGTGGACGGATCTGGAGGATTTGCAATGTGCAAAGCAGGTGGATTGATCGGTTATTGATCAAGAGTAAATTATGACCCCTTCAGGTAAAAAGCTTCCCATAAACACAATTTAGTAGCTGCTGCCGCCAGCCTCAGCAGCCCAGGGACAGTTGTCTCAGAACTCCTGCAGTAAGATAATCAATACTTTATATTAGTATTAGCAGCACAGATGGCTTTATTCCATAGCTCTTCAGAGGGCTGAGATGGGCTCCTTACACTTCCTGAGGTAGGGGCAACAGAGATCCATCAGGGTTTGGGTGCTGGCAAGATGACACTAGTATGTCTCAGTTTTGTCCCTTGCTCTTTCCCTCTTGGTCTCAATTTTTTGTCTGTAAAATGGAATTTTTACCATTAATTCTGCTTCTTTCTCAGGGCTTTTGCATCACTCGGGATAGGAATAGACATGAAAGCATTTCTGGAAAGCTGAGGCCTGATTAAAGCATGCTCACTTCCCCTTCCCTCCTTCCACCCAAATACTGTAAAGTAGACCTTATTTTTCCTGGACATTGGGACAGCTTCCAGACAGCTCTTTTTGCCTCCCAATTCTTCCTCCTAATGCTCCTCCCATCCCACAAAACAGCCCCTCCCCCCCTGCCACACACACGACTCCATTCTACAAGTCAGTGTCAAATTCATGTTCCTAACACTGAGTTCCCATCCTCCTCCCTTCACTCTACAACCTTCAAGCCTCCCTGTGTCTATAGGACCAAGTCTAGGCTCCCCAGCTGGGCATCCAGACCTTTCCAAAGAGCCTAAGCAACTGTGCCCTTCCTGCTTGTGTCTCAACCCACTGGAATGTTCATGCCTCCTGTGGCCATGCCCATTTTCTTCTGGCCTCCATTCTCATTCTGGGTTCTGGGTCCTCTGAGGCCAACACTCAGCCTTAGGTCTTAGTGACTCCATCTCCTAAAAGCCACCCTTGTGTCTTTGCCCAATGCCTGGACATAGTGGCACAACAGACATAGTTGCTGAATTAAGAGAAATCCAGCTGAATTAAGAGTAAGATTTCCTTCTGCGCATGTCAACTGAAATAAAGATGTTCGACCAGTCAGTCCTACCATCAACTGCATGTGCCTTGGCAGTTGAGGTGATTTTGGAAAAATCAGCATGACTTTGTAACAAGGCCATCCTGTGGTCAAATGGAAGCTGTTGGAGCTGGTCTGAGATGCTCTCAGATTCATGTGTCCTTTGAAGCAGCTTCCACTGTGTACCCAGCAGGCATCTTACCTTCCTACCTGTTCAGCACCCTTTCTCCCCTCCCCCTAATTTGGTTCTCACCAACTCTAAGTGCAGGTGGTTGGGAGGGGCTGACCCCTGTCCTTGATCAGACTCTCCTTGGGGTCCTCTGAACTCAACCCTTGATTGGCCCTGACTTTTGGGTTTTCATGGTAATCTTTGTATTGTCCAATTTTAGCAAGAATCCTGCTTAGTTGGTTCAACCAGAATCTTCCATCCTTGATATCTAATCAAGTTCCTTGTCCTCCAGCTTCCCCCAGGTGATGTCTGATCTCTCTGGCCTGCCTTCAGGAAGAATCCTGCTGGATTAGGTTGCTCCACCCCAGACCCTTAGCAATTTTCCATTCACTGACCCTTGCCTGCTTCCTGGCTATAGATTCCCACTTTTCCTTGTTGTTTGGAGTTGAGCCCAATCTCTCTCTTTGACTGCAAAACCCCATTGCAGTGGTCCTTATACATATTGCTATGGTCCTGAACAAAGTAAGTTCTTTGATAAGTGTTATGAATAATTTTTGCTTTAATATCCCTCTCCTTGCCTTGACCCCAGTTTAGCTAAATTCCCCTGGAGGCAGTGAGTGAGTTGAGGATGGTTATGTAGTTCATATGGGGCCAATTGCAAGCCTTGAGCTGAAGTGTCTGGAAGGGGATGGTCTCTTGGTAAGACATGAGCCTACACAACTCTCCCACAGTAGAGAAGACTCTACTGTGGAAGAAATCCACAGGGGAAGGAAAGTTCAGAGAGATGGGGGCAGACTGAAACCCTAGATCTCTGCTGTGCCAGAATCCTGGATTTTTCAGTTTTGTTTGCTGATAGGTTTTCCTCACCCTTTTTCTTCTGTGTAAGGTGGGTTTGTTTCAGATCCAACAGAAACTGTCCTGGTGCTAGTTGTCTTTGTAGGTGTCACACCCTGAAGAACCCAGGATGAGGGAAAGATCACCTAAGGCCACCCCATACATAAGGGCTAAACTCAGCCACCGCTCCCCCTGCCAGGTCTTCTGACTCCCAGACTGGGTTGCCCAGACTAAGCCTCTCCAAAGCTTCTCTTACAAAGAGATGATTCACTGATGTTGGAATTGCAGGTCTCTGTGGATGGTGGAAGGAGACCCCAGCTGTCTTATACCCCTTGGCCTTGTGCTCATCTAGGAGAACAATTCTGTATCCAGGAGGTCATAGGGACAGTGCAGCTATGGCACTAGCCTTGGGCGGAGGTGTGGCTAGGGCCCTTTGGTCTGAGAGGTACACCCTTCATATTACTCTGCTAAAGACTACTCATTTCCCTTGAAAACAGCTTTTCCCACCCACTTACAACATCCCTGGGACAAGCACCTTACAATATACCCCACTGGAAATGGGCACTCAAACACTGGCCAAATTACAGAGCCCTATTCTTGGATGCTGCATTCCCAGCAGTTGGGGGAGGATATTCACTATTAGACTTGCAGGTGCCGTGTGGCAAATTTTACTGTCTTTGCCAGTAAATGAGATTCATTAGGGTGTACTTCAGGGCAACGAGGAGGGGTGGGTTCGAGTCTTTCTTCTCTCCAATTTCTGTTCATGGACTTGATCAAAAAGGAAAGAACAGCAGGGTCTCAGGCATTCTGTTTTGAAGCCCCAGTCAGCGTGACACCTCACTGTTCAGCCACTCTGTTCCCTGCCTGCTGCAAGTCCTCACCTGCAGTCTGGGCTGGTAATAAAGGAAAGGTCCCCACTGGGGAGGGGTCATACATCTGGGGGGATGAGGAGGGAACAATTATAGGCTTGTGGCTCAGAAGCACATACCTATCTATTAATTATGAAGAATTTGTAGGAAAAAAGTAATATCCTCAATCTCTAGTTTTCCTTCCTACCTCTCATTCCCAATTTCTATGTCAGTTACTAGAGGCACTAAAAAGAATGCCCCCGATATGCTTATAGCTCTTGTGTCCATGTGTTCAGGTGATTTGAGAGGGGCTGAATGGGACCCCAGATGGCTGATCTGTGGCAGAGTGGAAAGAAAAAAGTGGTTCTCACCACTGGCATGAATTCTGTTGAGCAGTCACTGTGTGCCAGGTACAGTGCTCATCGCTTCGCTGTAAGGGCAAGAGATCATTTATGTGGAGCACATCAGGTTCTCTAGAAGTAGAGTCCCAGATGGAGATTCGTGTGTAGGGGTTTAAGGATGGACTGCTCTTGGAAGAAACCTGTTGGGAGAGCGAGGGAAGCAGGATAGGGCCGGGGGGAACCACACTGAGATGTGGGTTCAGCCGAAGCCTTAAGTCAGCCTGTTCTCATGGGGAGCTCAGAAGTGTGAATGGCACCACAGAAGTCTCTGCCCCTTGAGGCAAGGGAGATGGGCTTTCATTGTCCCCTCTCTGACTTCAAGCCACCCAGCAGGGTGGCCCATGACCTCCCAGGCATCTCTGGGCATGGTGCTATCCCCTGGACATGGGTAGTTGTGAGCTGCTACCAGCAGCCAGCAGCAGGGGACCAGTGCAAGGTCTGGTGAAAAGGACCTGGGGGCACCCACAGCAGCTCCTGTGGAAGGCTCTGGAGCCAGACTGCCTGCATCTGAATCCTCCACTTCCAACTCGTGCTACCTGTTAAAAGATAAACTGAGGCATGTTAAAAATTTTTAGAGTTTGAGTCAAACTGATTTGAATCAGGCTGTATCCAATTTAGCAGATAAAAAGGAGCTCCAAGGAGGTGTACAAAGTGAAAACCCTTTCTAGGCAGAAGTGGGTGGGAACAAGGCAAAAAAGAGAGGTGGTTATTGCAAGGTTAGTTTCCTGTAGGGGATGGGGTCTACCTGGCAGATGACCTAACTAGTGCTGATCAGGCTATTCCTGATACTCTGGTTTAAGATTCTGTTTCTAGGAGAGCTGACACTGAAGTTAAGTCTTGATTTGGTGACGTGGGGCTTAGCAAAATCCACTCCATTTTGGACCTTTTGTCTTGTTTAAAAACACCTTAGCTTCACTGCTTGGGTTTCCTCATCTGTAAAATGGGGCATGATAAGGCCTCCCTCCTAGAGTTCCTGTGAAGATTGAGGAAATACGTGATGGCTCAGTGGAGGGGGCTGCCCTGATGATCACATCTGGTGGGCAGGAGCCCCCCCCCCCCCCGTCTCCCCCAGTGGCCTCCACAGGCCTGGGTACAGAGTGGCCTCACAGAGGCCTCGGCCCTATAACAGGAGCCAACAGGAGCCCTCTCTCCAGGGCTCAGCAGCTGCCAGGACTAGGGAAGGGCAGGTGGAGCAGGCTCCGGCCTTGGATGGCAGAGGGTCAAGCAGAGGAGCGCAGACTTCCTTCAGTACCTTCCGCCCCTCAGCGGCTCCCTGGGACAAAGGCTCCTCCGACAACTGGATTTTTCATGCTCTTCCAAACGAGCCTATAAAAATTCAGCCCATTTGGTTTGCAGACAGAAACTTTGCTTTTAAAATCTTTGAGTTATTTCCTTCTTTCTCCCTTTTCAGGGCCAAAGTTATTTCAAAGGAAAAGGGTTCAGGGAGTGGGGCGTGCATTTGTCAGGCTTATTTCCCTGAGGGTTTGTAACCATGGGGGACTTTGCTTAAACCCATATGACATTTGTCACTTTGCTATTGCTTTCTTACCCAGAGGGGCTCTGTCCTCACCAGTACATTTTCCTTTTTATCTGTCAGAGAGGGGTAGATGAGTACAGTGAAGGTGGAAAGGGAGGGAAGCAGCCCTGCATTTGCATTTTTATGCCTGCCTTCTCCTTGCAAAGGCAGATCTTCTCTCCAGCCCTGTCTGCTCCTCTGCTTTCGCCCTACCAAAGGGGCGGCAGGTCACAAAGACAGTGCAGCCACCCCCTCCCTCAGCCTCCTCCCTGGGAAAATGGGCTGGCACGTTTGCCCCTGAGACAAGGACACCTGCCTCTGAGTCTGGCTGTGTTCTGACTACATCTTTCATTCATTTGCGCAGCCAATCCTAATTAATGCCTACCATTAATTAGTGCTTACCCAGATCCCAGGGTACATGTTGCGGGCTCTGTTGTGAACAAATCAGACAGGACGCCTGCCTTCAGGGAGCCTACTCTCTCCTGGTGCAATGTGGTTGTAACGGAGATCAGCCTCCCACACAGTGGGAGCATAGCGATGGTATGAGGTTGAGGACAGGGTCATAAAGATGATGCCTGACCTGGCTCTTGAATAGAAATTGGCTGGGTAAAAATGGAGGGGTTCCAGGTGAGCACAACCCTGAGGAGTGAGAAAAAGTGGGGTGTTTGTGGGGTTGCCAGTGTTTGCATGGCTGAAGCATAGGGTATTGTGGGGAGGTGGTGGTGAGGCCTGGGAGTTAAATAGGAGGCAGATGAAGAAGGAGCCATGAGCTGTGCTGAGGGTGGTGAACGTTGTCCTGGCAAAGGGCATGTGGGTGACAAGACAGAGTTCTGTGATACACAGTGGGGATGAAAAGGACAGTCTGGAGGGGGGCCCACTGAAGTCAGAAGTGATGGCACTTTCCTAAAGGCAAAGCAGAGAGGATGCTGGAAAGAAGAGAAAGGGTGATCTTGTAGTTGACTGGTTAGGTGGAGAGAGAGGGAAAGGTGGAGGACAAAACTGTGAGCTTTTTGGTCAGGAAGGTGGTGACACCATGGGAATTGAACATGCCAGGTGGGAGTATGCTCTGTGCCCCCAGTATGCACCCAAAAACGTTTCTTGGATGCATGAACACATATTGTAAAGATGCAATTCCAATAAAAACTCCAGTACAGGATTTAATGAAATTTGTCAAAACCACTTTTACTTGAAAGACTTAAAGCCCAGGAATAACCGTGATAATTCTAAAAACAAAGAGAAAAGGGTGGTACTTTTTCAGTCAGATATCAAGACATACTATGACATTATCAAAAGTGTTCCAAGTGTGGTATTGCTTCAAGGATAATTCTATCAGTAGAACAGGTGAGCAACCACACTCATTCACTTCTGTATTGCTCAAGGCTGCTGTTGCCTTGTGATGACAGAGCTGAGTCTTTGTGACTGAGACCATATGACCAGCAAAGTCTAAAATATTTACTATTTGACTCTTTATAGAAGAGTTTTGCCAATCCTTGGTCTAGAAACAGACCACTTACAGAAATTTGGTGTATGATGGAGATGACATGACAGATCAGGAGAAAGGAAGGACTTTGCAATCGATGGTGCTCAGACATTAGTTTTCCTAAAAGAAGGAAATTTACTTATTTACTTATATACTTATTTCTTTAGTTACTTGTTTATTTATTTATTAATGATCTCTGCAGTCAACATGGGGCTCAAACTTACAACCCCAAGATCAAGAGTTACATGCGCTACCAACTAAACAAGCCAGTCTCCTCCAAGGAGGAAATTAATTTAGATTCTTACCTCATTCCATAAACAAATTCCAGATAGAGATCCAAAGGTTAAAACAAGAACTTTATAACTTTGGGAAGGTAATAGAGGATCAATTCTTCATCACATCAGGATTGAGAAAGACTTTTTAGGCGAGACACAAAAAGCACAGCTCATAAAGGAAAGGATTGTTATGTGCAACTACTACTATAACTTCTATACACACACATGCACACACATACTCACATATACACTTATACACACACACACACACACACACACACACACAATCTCTTTGGCAAGAGACACCATAAACCAAGCTTGTGGCCAGAGCAGAAGACAATTGTTATGCTGATAAAAGAGTGGTACCCAACACATGTCAAGAAGTCCTGCATGTGGACTTTTCCTGGAAAAGCACAAAGAAGCCAACGCAAAAGTGGAGGAAGATCAAGAACAGGAGTGTTGGCAAAGTGAAACCACAAATGGCCAAAAATAAATGAAAACTATTTAGCCACATTACTTTTTCAGAGGAATACAAAGTAAAATGAAAGGTTACATACTGTTTCACAAGCATCCAATTGGCAGAGCTCAGAAAGTCTGACTCATCCAGGTGTAGAGAAGTGGAGATGCAGGAGAGCTCTCACACAGCTAGGGAGAGGAAGGTGGGCATGGCCACTTTCAGCCGTGCTGGACTGCGCCTGATAAAGCTGAAAACGTACATCCACCAGGACACAGCTGTTTGCTGTCTATTCTGTGTCCCAGCGGGTGTCCCAAACACCTGCACAAGAGTATTTCCCTCAGCATTGGTTGGGATGGCAAAAAATAAGAAGCCACTTAAGAGCCCTGAATAGGAGAATGGACTCACAAATTATGGTATATTCAAGTACTGGACTACTATAGAGCAGTTATGGCAGCATGAATCTATCGTGAAAAATTAATGCTGACAGAGAAACAAGTGCAGAAATAAGTTGTAATGGCATTTATGTAATTTAAAAGACTCATAAAACAATGTGTTTGTTGTGTATCTATATCTATTTAGCCATCTCTCTCCCTCTCTCTATGTATCCATCCATCCAACCATCCATCCATCCATCCCTTTAAAATTAGGACTAGGTAGCTCTCACTCTCTCCACCAAGATAAAGTTAAAATAGTTATAAAAATGTAAGAATGGTTGCAAGGGGGAGGCATTTTAATGAAAACTATAAAATTCTATTTCTTTCACCAAAAAATAATGTTAGCAAACTCGACAGCATGTTTTCTTTTGTTAATCACACATGGCAGGCATACAGTTGTTTATTCCATTATCCTGGTGTATTTTGGATTTCTGAAATTGAAAGAAAAGAAGAGAGTTGAGTGGCTGGAAGCAGGTGGGGGAGGCATGCAGCCTGTGGACCTGATGTCTGTGACGTGCAGGAGAGGCTCCAGCCTGGGCATCTCCTGTGCATGTGGCTGCCTGTGTATCTCTCAAATATATCACACTGCACCTAGCCTCAGGAAGTGTGGAGAAAATATCAGGGGAGACAAGGCGGACTTCAGGAAACTCAGAAGGAATAGGGCAGGAGAGCCAGGAGAGAGGTGTCGGGCCCAAGGGCTCAGCCAGGAGAGGGACCCTCTGTGGGAGCGTGCTCACTTGTGTGGCTCTGCCCTGTGCTGTCCCCTGTCCTTCCTACACAACTCCCATATATCTTTAAATGTAGGTCAGTGTCACCTCTTCCAGGAAGCCTTCCTGACCCCCAGTCTGGATTACAAGGGCTATGAGTGTGCTGCTTATATTTGTCTTTTAGCAAGTGTGTTGGAGCCCTTCAGAGCAGGGGCACTAAGAACTCTGCATCATGCAGATCTCATATAACACCAAGCTCACAATGTGCTCTCCATACTTGGTTTGGGTGGCATGAGTAGAGAGAAGAGCTGGGATATGGATAGGTTGAAAACAAGAGCTGAAGGTGCAAGAGCCAAGGTAATCAGCAAACCATCCATAGGTCAGATCAGACAGGTCTTCCCATCCAAGAAGCAGAAAACTCAATTGGTGCCTCCAAGGGAAAAGCAGGTCACATAACTGGAAAATCCATGGAGTCCCAGGCTCATCTGGATAAGGGACCCAATTAGTGTTATGTGGACCAGGTCTGTCTGTCTCTCTGTCTCTCTCATCCTCCTTCCTCCCTGCTTCCCTCTCTGGCAACCATTCTTAGTCACTCTCCTGGACAGGGAGGAGAGATGGCTGCCACAGATTCCTCCAGCCCCCTCCAGTCATACACTTTCTCTCCCTCCTGGATGTTCCAGCCAGCTCCCAGGACTAGCACTGGTTGGCTTTGATTGATCCTGTGCCTATCCCTGACCAATCATCAAGGTGGGGTGTGTGCAAGCAGCTTCAGCCTAGGTCTGGAACTAGGGATAACATCAGCTCCTCACCAAACCTTTCCCTGAGAGTGGAGGAGCAGTTCTCTGAGAAAACTTTGGGTGAATGGGCATTGAGAGGTAAAAACAAGGGATCCAGGCAGGGAATGCGAGTTGACATTCAGCTGGAATGGAGGAGCAAGGCATGCTGTGCTCTGTGTTGCTGATACTGACTTGTCTCCTTTAGAGTGTCTGGAGCTAAGGGCTGGGATGAGGGAAAACTGGGGAGCCCTTGTCCTGACAGTGCAACCCCCTGGGGCAGGCAGCTACCAGCTGTCAGTGAGCCTTCCCTTCCAGGCTCTGCAGGGCTGCATTCTTGGCTCCTGTCCCCGGATCTGTGGCTGAAACGTTTCAAGGAGCCATAACTAAACATTGAATTTTCAGTTCTCAGAAGTCATTCTTGATGTTGTTGGAAAGTGTGGTTGTCCAACTATTAAGCTGTGGGTTTTGCATCCATAAAGATGGAGCTACATCTTACATTTGGTTATAAGTCTGCTCATGTCTGTGGGCCTCCGCTGGACAGTAAGAAATAGAAAGTGGACGGATGTGGCCGCTGCCTGGCCTCAGCTGAAGGCGGGAGTTGGAAGTGAGGTGAGGCTTTACATGAAGACTCCTATAATTCTTTAAGTTGTCTCTCAAGATAAAACTATTAATGGAGTTGTTAAAAATGGAAATTTAACTGTTCAAACCACCAGTTGGTGAGGATGCCCTAATAACAGCATCATATGCATCTAGCATCTGAAGCATTTGCTTAGTTATTCAGCATATATTCAGGGCTTTCTGAAACCCTGACACTGCTTTGGAGGAGTGCACAAGCCTCTGCTGGACCCAACCCCATGGCTTTAAGAAATGGCATCCAGGGCATCAGTGACAATGACAACAAGGGAAAGAACAGCTACACTTGCTAAGAGCCTCTGTGTGCCCTGCACTGTTCTGTGCCTGCTATTTTCACCATCTTTGGTAAATCTCACAACAACCTCCAGCATAGCTGTACCTTTACTAGGTTATGGTTATAGAAACCAAAGCTTAGTGAGAGGTCCAAGGGGTAGCTCAGGGTCCCAAAGCTGGTAAATGGCAGAACTGGGATTCAAAACCAGGCTGACACTAATTCTAAAATGCACGCTTGTAAGCACCATGTTTTTCTGTGGAAACAGAATTGCAGGATGACTGGTTTTAAGGGAGGCAATATTTATGAATACAAATATTAGCCTCCTACCATATGTGCACTCCTACAAACAGATCCCTTGTTTTTGAAATTCAAATCCCTATTTGAAATCCACTGTGGAAAGTCACTAGGGAACACCAGGGGGGGACTTCTTTTGTTAAGAGAGCACTGTCTTCAAAAATGCATTGCTTTGATAAATCAAAGTTTTTATTATTAATCAAATCCAAAGCAGTCGTTGACCAAGTCCCTACATGGTGTCAGGCAACATTCTGATCTTTTGCTGCTAACAATTCTTTTCTAGGAGTATTCAATTGTCCCATGAGGCAGGACGGCAGGGGTCGGCTGCCTGCTCACTAAAACTCTCTGTCTCCTCCCAAGCACAGGGCTAGCTCACATTTCTCAGCCTCCCTTGCAGTTAGGTGTGACCATATGACTGAATTCTGCTCAGTGCATAGTGGATGAAAGTGACAGGTGTCACCTGGGCATTTTCTTCCATCTCTCCCCCTTCTTGGAGACCATGAAAGCCAGGTGGGGCTACCTGAAGCCAGGTGGACGCAACCTGTCTCCCTGAGTCAGCACTGAAGGTGCGTGCCCATCTTTCAGAACTCTTGTCTTGGGCTTTACCTGAGCAAGAGTTAAGTGTTGTGTTAATCCACTGAGACTTGGGGGCACTTTGTTACAACAGTTAGTGTTATTTAATGCCTAGTTCCTACCATTTCAATGAGTACACAGCATACGTTCTTTTCAGCTTTGAACATTTCTGAAAGTATTGGGTTGGTCCTTAACAGTTCCTGGCATCTTATGCGTGCTGATGGCCTGGACTGATGTCTAATTCCAAGAGAATGAATTTGCGTTTCTTCTTCCATTGCACGAGCTGCTCCCAAACCTGAGTTCTCTCTAAAGGAAGCTCTCCACTTCATATCTTCTGGGGTAGTGAGTTCAAATTTCAAATCTGCCTGAATACAAGTTTGTGGCCCCAGCTCTCAGGAGAGAATTTTTCCTCCTTGTATCTGGTGCCAACATTGAGACAAGCCAAGTTTCTTTGCTACTTTTTCCTAACGGGGTGGGTTTATTCCTTACACATGAAGAGTATTATGGTTAATTTTGTGTCAACTGGACTGAGTTAAGAGGTGCCCAGATAGCAGGTGGAACATTGTTTCTGGGTGTGTCAGTGAGGATGTCTCAGGAAGAGATTAGCATTTGAATCAGCAGACTAAGAAGATGACCCTAACCAACATGATCCAGTCCATTGGTGGCTTACATAGAACAGAAAGGCAGAAGAGGGGCAAATTCACTGTTTCTGCTGAAGCTGGGACATCCATCTCCCACCCTTGGACATTGGTGCTCCCAGTTCTCAGGCATTCAGGCTCATACTGGGACTTATACCACTGGCCCCCCATTCTTTAGCCTTCAGACTCAAACTGAATTACATCACCAACTTTCCTGGGTCTCCAGCTTGCAGTTGGCAGATCATGGGACTTCTCAGCCTCCATAACCATGTCAGCCAATTCAATAAACAAACAAACCAATTAATCTCTCTATATAGAGGGTTGGCCTGTGATGTCTTGGTTTTATGTGGAGGACTCCCATTAGATACCCCATGTTGGACATTTTCTCTTTGTTAGTGGTATATAAACCATGTTGCATCTTACAATCAATGGTAGCTTACATTCAATAAAATATAGGAATATTATCTCCAGTTTATAGATGGACAATGAAAACATCTGAGGTGCAAGAGATTAAGGAACTTACTAGTGTCAGAGCTGAGATGTGGACCTAGAAGTCTGGCCCGAGGCTCTTAACCATCCACCACTGCAAGGCTGGCCCTGTGGTTACACTTGGCCACAGGTAGAGGCAGTGTGCTGGCTCAGGGTTGGAACCAGCTCTGCCGTCATTAGAAGTTTGGATCTTAGCATGACCCTCAGGCCCAGGTCCCTCATTGGTATACCGGGGAGAATAAGAGATTGATTATAAGATTGTAGTGAGGGTTATGTGAAGTTACAACTTAAAGCATTTAGCACGGTACCAGGCACATAAACGTCCTCAGTGGTGGCTGGGTGCTGTTATTGTTCTTTTAACAACTATGCTATACTGTCTCCCAGCATTTGCTCAGCATCTATCACGGTCAAGCCATGCTATCTCATTTCAGCCTATGATAAAGTCACTATTATCATTATTTCACAGATGAGAAACTGGACTCAGAGATGTCAGGTAACCTGCCCAGGTCACACAGGTAACTAGTGGCAGAGCCAGGATTCAAACTCAGACCTACCTGACTCCAGTGCATTCTTTCCTCTCTGCCCTCCTCATTCAGTGCAACTTGCCTCCAGGACATGATATATAGTACAAAAGGATCCAGGAATGATTCTAGGCCACCTAAAGACTTCTCCCAGAACAGTCAGAACTACTCCCTTTTATACACTAAATTCTCTTTGTTCATGACTGGCTAGCCACAGTCACTTGCTCTGGGGAGAGGGCAGCTAGCCTCAACCAGCTTAGGACAGAATCTAATCCAATGTGGACTGTATATTTTCACATGATCATTTCAGTGACCCAATGACTGAGATCACAAGCACTCTCTATGGGCTGTCTAGTCAGGGGAGGCTTCCTGGAGGAGGGGCCATCCAGCTTTGCCTTAAAGGATGGTGGCCCTGTGTATGGGTGGAAAGATAATGTAGGGCATTTCAGGGCAGGAGTCCAGTGTGAGCAGAGGCATAAAGGGGGCAATGTGAATCTGGGGCTCAGGGAGGATATGGGAGATTGTCTTGGAGGACTGAGGACAGTTCTGCCTGTGTCACTTCCTGGGGATGCTCAGGAAACTGAAGACTTTCTGCCCCAGCCCATTCTTGCACTCAGAGGCCAGAGGATGGGTGGGTGGCCTGAGCAACCTTAATGCCATTCAAAATGAGGCTGTCCCAGCCTCAGCAAGGCTGGCAAAGCTCTGGAAACACACCTGTGGCCCCAGACAAGGATTCACTCAGTCGCTCCTGCCTCAAGCTCCTGTTCATCCTGCCTACACCTCACTCTCTTGGGTCTTTCTTGGTGCCAGATCCAATGCCTCACAGCTGGATTTCCCATCTGCCTGGTTCACAGCACCCTATCTGTCTCTGTGTGAGGCTGGCTTCACCTTCCATAAGGGGCAACACTCTTGGGGAGGAATCTGGAAGCCCACCAGAAGAGAGGAATGCATTGGTACACATCATTAAGATACTGCCAGGAATGGCTGGCTCCAGGGACTCGAATCATGGGGTCTTTCCATCTTGGGGCTTGGTTCTCTCCATCTTGGCTCTCCTCTCCTCTCTGTTGGCTTCCTGTGCAGGTGAGGTCTTTCCATGTGGTGAATGCTGGCAGTTCCAGCCTTAATGGACACTTGCCAGGGACTTCAAATCAGAGAAAATATCTGTTCTGCCTGAGCACATGTACCTATCCTCTGAGCATTGGTGGCCAAAGGATGAATAGCCTTGATGGCCTGCCTTGGGACATGTGCCCATTCCATGGGAGGGACTGGGGATAGGGTGATGGGGCAAGGCACCCAAACTACAGGACCCAAGGGTGGGGAGGGGAGGTTTCCAAAGTAAAACCAGTGCTGCTTCCAGAGGGCAGGAACGTGGGAAGCTGGCAGGTACTAATACTGTCCAGGGCTAGACCCCCAGATGCTCGGCCCCCAGTGCCCTGCATCCCAGACTCAGGCTGGCCATCTGCTTGCATTCTCTGTTTGCCTCTGTGTGGGAAGGAAGAGAGGGGTGGTCCAGAATCAGCTCTGAGAATGCTTGTCCTGCTGATGGTGCCCCCTGTTGGCCTTTGGAGATGCACTGTCCCTGGGGGGTTGAGTCCTAGAAATGCTTATTGGCCTGAGGTTGTCTGGGGTTGGGGTTGTAGCCCCCACTGACCCATCCCAGGGAGCAAGTCTGAGCTCCTGGGAAGTCGCCAGCTTTTTCTTCTTTTTAAAATTGAGTTATAATATACATGCAGTGGTGTATTAGTTCTAGGTGTACAATGTAATGATCCAACAGTTCTGTACATTTCTCAGTGCTCATCATCATATGTGTGCTCTTAATCCCCACCACCTATTCCACCCATCCCTCCCCCACCTCCCCTCTGGTAATCACCAGTTTGTTCTCTGTATTTAAGAGTATGGTTTGTTTGTTTGTTTGTGTCTCTTTTTCTTTGTTCCTTTGCTTTGTTTCTTAAATATCACACGAGTGAAATCATATGGTATTTGGTTTTGTCTGACTTACTGCGCTTAGCATTACACTCTCTAGGTGCATCCATGTTGTTGCAAACGGCTCCATCTCCTTTTCTATGGCTGGGAAGTCTTCTGACACTGGGCACAGATGTGGAATGTATGGGCGGGGCTGGCCACAGGCAGATAGTGTTCTTGTGACCATGTGGTAGCTGCCTCCCATCTGCAGGTGTGGGAAGGCACCTGGGACATCCCGGGAGTAGATATGGGCATCTTTTTGGGTGAACACTTGATTTATATCCTCAAGATGCCCTAAATGTCAAAGGTTGCCGCACTATCACAAACAAGGGGTTTTTCCCAACACAGTGTTTCGCCTCAGGTCACCACAATGAATGCTGAGTAAAAGGTGAAACTGATTTTTTACGTCGATTTCCAAATCCAGGTCTTTCCAGGCAGTGGGCAGCCATGTCTTGCAGTCCTGAGACAGAAACAATTCTTAGCACAAAGGGCAAGTGTTCAGGTTCAAACATAGGGCAGCTGGGTCCCAGGAGGAATCAGGGCACAAGGATGTTATGTGGGTTGGCAGGTGGATTATAGGAGGGCAGTCACAGAGTCTCTTTTCATGTCAGAGAGGCCCCCAGGGGCTGCTGGCATACAATGCTGCTTGGGAGTAGAGGTGGGTGCCCGTGAGTCCAGCACGTGACAAGATGCCCTGTCTAGGGGCAGGGTGTGAGTGCAGCTGGTATAGAGCATTCTGCAGCCTGTGGGAAGACACCGCAATTCTCTTTGATGTCTTTGTGCGTCATTGAGGAGGTGACATCCTGTCTGAGATTCATATGACAGAAAGGAGTCAGCCATGTCCAAAGATAGAGCACTGTGTTGAGGGCCCCACATGGAAAAGGGACTGGTGTGTCCAAAGACAAGTCAGGACGCTGTGTTTGTTGGGGGGAACAGAAGGGCCTAGGTCACACGGATCATGTAGGCTGTAGTGAGGGGCTCAGGTTTGACTTGCAAAGTGATAAGCAGTGAGAAGCTGGTACAGCGATTTAAGCAGGGAGTGATGGGCTTTGGTTTGCATTTTAAAGAGAAATCTTGGAGTTCCTGGGAACATGACTTGGCAAGGGGAAAGTATAGATGCAGACAGGCCACAGAGAGGCCATTTGTGCAGGCCAGGTTGGGGTGGTGGCCCTGAGAGAGCAGCAGTAGAGGCAAGGACAATGCCTATGGATTCAGGATCTATTTTGATCTCTTTTAGAGGTTGAATTGACAAGACATATGGATGATTTATATTTGAGGCTGAGCAAAAGGGAGCTATCAAGGATGTGTCACTCCTAAATTTCTGATTTGAACCATGAGACACCCTTGACTCAGATGTGACATATCTGGGTCCCTTATGCAATGTCACTATGTGGTAGCAAGTAAGCAGTTGAATAGAAAAGTGTAGACAGGTCTCAAGAAAGACATCTGTGCCAGGGTCCATGTCTAAGCTGTATGAGCATATAAGTGATGCATTTAAAGCTATAGGACTGATATGATCATTTAGGGAGAGAGTGAACAGAGAGAAAACAAAGGGACCTGCCCTGCCTGAGAAAACACCAACAATTAGGGGGTATCTGGTAAGGAGGAACTCACAGAGCAGCAGGAGAAGGGAGAACACAGGAGAATACATTGAAGCACCCGGGAAGTGAGAGAAGGCTTGGTCAAGGAGGTCACTGTGTGGGACTAACACTGCTCAGGGGTTGGGTAACATGCCAGTCACCATGGCTTTGGGAATAAGGAGGGTGTGGTGCCATGAGTGGGGACCAGCCCAAACTGGAGCTACAGTTAGACAAGGCCTTGGGACTGCTTCTGGCTAAGGAAAGGTGAGCAAATACCACACGTCACTTAGGGGTCGGGGCACTGAAAAACCCCTGCTTGCCCTTTCCACTTGGGCTCCCCTGGAGGATGCTCATGCCGGACAGAGCATGACAAGATGGTGAAAGCTCCATCAGCCTGGATCCCGAGTGACTGCATGGAGCAGAGCCTCCTTTCCCACAACTGACAGATACATGGATCCTGCTTTACCACATCCATGTTTTCTGCCTTCATGTCTGTGGCTTTAGTGACTAGAAGGGGCGGGAACCTGCACACAGTTGGAATGACCCCCACGGTTCTTCCCTGCTTGCCTCTCGATGGCTGTCCCAGAGAAAGAGGAAGGGGAAGTACAAGATAATTGCCCTCTTCTCTTTTATGGTCCTGGTGTGCACACTGCTGTGTTTCTTTCAGGCCCTCCTCATCGATCAGCAGCCAGACACCTCTCAAATCAAATATCTTGCAAGCCCTCCCAGTAACAGATCCGCTGCAGGGTGAGTGCTGCCGGCTCTCCATCACGGGGATGGCCATCCATCAGTCTGCTGAGGGGCCATTATTAATAACCAGTGGGAAAATATCTACATGGCTGCTCCATCATTGTGATTGCCCTTAAATATTACTTAAAGAAGAAACACAGTCAATATGCTTAATCTATGGTTTTCTCTGAACGTTTTGGTAACAATTCATTTTAAGTTGTAGGCAATGTCCAATGACTGACTATAGTAAATCTGCAGTTTAGTATAGCCACGTCTCTAATCTGACCAGCTAAACAGAGAGATGCACCTATTCCCTTTGTGCTCCACTGCCAACATGCAGAAGCAGTGCAGCGGAGACCTCTTGTTCAGCTAGCTGTACTGCCCCCTTGAGGCAGCACCATATCCTGGTATCAGTAAAACCCTGAGCAGGTCCCATCAGTACAACGGTGGATGTCTGCCCTTCTGATCACTGTCATGAGTGGGCTGTTGGCAGCCAGAGCCTAAATATCTCTGGTTCCTACTGTTGGACTAGTAAATCTCCGTCATTATTTAGTTTTGAATGCTCCACTTCCGTCAAAGTGCCTTTGTGCCCCAGCCATTCTGGGAGAACCCTCTCTGCAGGGCTCCCCAAGGTCACTGACCTGCTGGCCCTGGCTGGCCCTGTCCTGGGTAGGAGGTGCTGAATGAAATTAGCACTGGAGGACTGCAGGACCAGGGTCTGAGTTTGCCTTGTAAGTGGGTTAACTGTCATCCTGCTGTCTTTGTTAAACTATAGTTTTTCTTAGCAAATCCTTTTTTAATGCAAAGTGCAGAAGCAAACTACAGCCTGGTTTTGGTAGAATTCTCACAGATTTTGGCCTTTGTGGACGTGATTGGTATTTATATATTCAAGAAGTGGCTTTATTTTATTTCAGGAATGCCCTGACAAGTCTTTTTTTTTTTTTTTTTAATTCAGCTACTTGCATTTTCTAATGAATACTTGAATAAGATTGTGTTGTAACAAAATACTTCTGGTAAACCCTCCAGAGTGGGGTGGGGTGGAGTGGAGGTAGGTAGCTTTCCAGGACATGCTCCTGACTCTCTTGTAGATTCTCTTGCAGCCAGAGAGGACAGGGAACCCTGCCTCAACATGACCTTCTGATGTTGCAGCCTGGCAAGTCACATACCTGTACCCTCCATCCTTCCAAGGCACTTTTACATTGATATCTACAATAATTCCATGAGTTAGGTCAGACAGAGATTGTAGGGCCCTGTTTCATGGAGGAGAAAATTAAGGCCCTGAGTTGTTAAGTCCTTGCCCAAGTCTCAGACCTGGTAAGTGACATGGGGGTTCCAGAACTGGGGCCACTTGGCACCTTCCTCATCTTTGCACAGATAGGCAAAGCCGAACAAACCCAACTGCAGCGTCACTCAGGGTGATGGGCTTTGTAGTAGACCCTGTGATCACGGCCTCCTCCCTGCGGGTCCCTTGGGTCACACTTAAAGTTGTATGCATCCTCCTCCAGTCGCTGGGTACTTTGTTCAAATGGCCAGCACCCACAGCCCACATCTAAAGATTTCCCTTGAGCTACTGAAGGCACTTGAGCTGCAAGCACAGGAGAGCTGGAAACACCAGGCAGTTTCTCTGCCTTCCCTCCCAGGCCTGCAGCCATCCACTGACAGCTGCAGGGGTGTGAACCCTGCTCCCTTGCCCCAAGGGAAGACCCAAAAACTGTGTGAGGTGCTGTTTATACTCCAGAGCTCCCCAGCAGTTCAGGCAGCAGCTGGGACCTCACCTGGAATCACACCCATGCTTGGCCTCCTCCTCCTTCCCTATCCTCCTTTTCCTCACCCTCCCTGGTTTCTCCTTCCTTGTAAAATCAGCTGCCACAAATCACCACCTCAGAGTCTGCTTCTGGGAGAACCTGACAGCTCTCAGGTTGCTCACAAACTCAGGTCCTTGGGTTCAGCCTCCCAGCTGGAGAGCTGCTGTGCTGGCTTCTAGTAGAATGTCTAATTGATTAAAAAATACTGCTACTGACTTCTAAAATGCTAGGCCACATGGGATCTGTACATGTCACAGACTTACTTCCTTATCATAATCCCAGCTTTCTGTCTGTGGGCATAATCTACAGATTCCTCTCTGAGCTCTTCTGAGTAATCTGGACTTCTTCAGGAGTCAGGCAAGGGGCTTTTCAGCATGAGGCAGCCAACACAACCTCTCCTGAATCTACAAGTCCACTGATCACCTCCGTGCATAAAGCCAGCCCACTTTGGACAACTTGGAGAGGACAAATACCCAGTTGTTAGCAAGGCCTCCAGTCCACTCTCCAACCACAGTCTAGGTCTGTAGAAGAGCACCAACCAAGTTCTCTTATCCTCTGGCTCCCAGGCAGCTTGGGTCAAGGGCAGCACTGGAGGGGAGAGGGGAAGTGAAGTGTTTGCTCCCTTTGCTTCCTCGCTGCCAGGCTGAGCTCCACTATGGAAAACCACAGCTCCTTCCTGAGACCTCTTCCATAGTGGTGCAAGTAGCAATGCTCACAGTTTCTAGCCTTGTATATGATCCCACGTGCCTCGTGGTTGCCTTTAACACACCCCTCCCCACCTCATGAGGGGTCCCTTCATTAGTCCCTCCTCCAGGACCAGGTTCCTGGCTGATTCAGAAGAAGCCACCTGGGGAGACACCTTGGTATCATTGGTAACCCTAGGGAGCCCCCATAAAGGAGTTTTCACCCCAGAGGAGGCATTCTCTTTCTTTTGCTCATATGCTTCCTTTAGTCTTTGCTTTTCCTCTTTATTCAAGTCAGGATCCCAATGACCCATCTGTGCCTGGGGATCCTCCATGATTGTTAGAGTTTACTGAGCTTTCCTCCTTCCTCCTTCCTCCTTCCTCCTTCCTCCTTCCTCCTTCCTCTGCCTCCTTCCTCCTTCTTCCTTCCTCCTTCCTCCTTCCTCCTTCCTCCTTCCTCCTTCCTCCTTCCCAGGGCATTGCTTGGCCAGGTTCGGTGCTGACAACTGGGACACCCAGGACATTATTCCCACTGTCCAGCTTGAGGTCTTGGCACAGGAGGGGGTCTGACAATGATGACTGAATGCCAGACTGATTCAATTCATAACGCAGAGTCCCACGTTCCCAGGTTTATGGAGTCACGACTCTCTTTAGTTTCAAACATTCACATTCTGTGAGATGTCAGGTGCCTTCCCAGTTTCTCCAAGAAGTCTTAGGGGACACTCCCTGGGTACTCATCCCTGTGAGTTTTGCTTCCTATTCCATCTCTTTCCCATGGCCATTGTCCTCTCTCTATCTTGTATCACCCCACATGACTTGTCTTTTTTCCCCAAAGCACTGGTAACAAGAGGGTGAGATGTTTCACCCTGAAGGTTTAGGGTCACCAGAAAGAAATGTCAGCACTCACATAACGGGCACTATCTTCAAGTGGCTACATCATTAGTTGTCACTGCCTTGCGGTTCCCTGACAGCTCAGCTGCAGGACATATCTCCCTGGCTGTCTTCCTTCCTGGGCCCGCCCCCCACCATTTTTCTGCCCTCCTTTATCTCCCCAGCCCTGTATCTTCTCTTCCTGTGGTCCCAAGGCCTCTCCAAACATATAAGACAAGGTTTCAAGTTATAACAGAGCTTAGTTGTCTCTCATTCTCCTTCCCACTGTGCCCTGGGGCCTATATTTTCACACACATAAAAAGATGCTCTAAAGCATTTTTCTAAACTAAAAGGCCATCTACCCTTAGGAAGAGCTTGGCCTCTTTCTTAGAATGCTATAGCCACTGCAGTCAATTTTTGTTTTCAATACCAGCATTCTCTTCTTATTACTCAATTATAACTTGAGCTGCTGAACTGGGTTCCTGTGGGTCACCTTCTGTTCCAAATTCTCCTAGAAGTTGGTGAAGCTGTGCCTGGTTTCCTCTGTCTCCTGCCCTCCTGTCATGTTTAGCTTGGTGATGGGTGCCTGTACCACTGCAGAGCACTCTTGTGCCCTCTGCCACGTTCCTGGTCCCCACTGACATCAGTGCACTTGTGGTGGGCAGTGCCAGGCATATGTCTGGAGTCCCACCACCAAGGTCCTAACTCCAGGCCAGCAGGCCTGTGGAGTCTCTGCTTTTCTGACTTGGAGCTCTCTCTGAAGCTATAGGAGTGACCAGTCCATGCACAGGCACAGCCTGCAAGTACAGGAGGGTTAACACTCAGGGACAAGGAGCAAGCCTCTACCACCAGGGATACGGGTAGAGAATAAATGCCCCACCTCTCATCCTTCAGAGGAGCAATCTGTTCTCACCAGTTCTGCAAAAGGTCTCAGTAGGACTGGGCCTTCATTGCCCACAGTGGTGATCAGCTCAGTAGTGTCCCCTTTTGCAGGCTCTCCTCCTGCTCCCTCATTCCTATTGTCTGGGATCACTTCCCAAATCAGCTACCAGCAACCATGCCTTTGTCTGGGGTCTGCTTTCAGAGAGACCCAAACAAGGACAGATACTCTGTCTGTGTATTCAGTTGCCTTCAGTAATTACTTGTGGTGCTGAACTAGAATCTCCTCGAATCTCCTCGCTGCCCGTTGGTTCAGAGCCATTCTGCAGAGCTTTGCTAACAAATCCTTGACTTTCCTGCTCCTGTTTCTGCAGGGACAAGAGGCTAGTGTGATGGATCTGCCCATATATCTCTTCTCTCATCTAGAGTGTGGTGTTAGACATCTCAAGTCTGGAAACTTGATTCATCTGGGGCAAGTCTTTTGCCAGTCTGAAAAGCCATAAAGTTCTCCTGGTATGTCATGGAGCAAATGATTTCAGTGTCGTATTACTGCCCCCAAACTCCAGTAGAAACGAGTCTGAGGTGTCTCATCTTTTTGAGCAGAAGTGTTAAGAGATGCATTACTCATTGGTATTGCCCAGTTCTTGCCTTGTTAGGAGCTGCAGAGGAAAGTCAATGTTTTGACAAGGAAACTAAGGCCGAGAGCTGGAATGACTGTAAAACTCTGCCAATGGGTGCCCAAAGAATTCCACAGCACTACATCTGACACTTAATTTCCCCCAGAATGAGTTGCCTGTCTCAGCCAGGGGCCTGCTGGACTTATAAATTCTACCAGAGAAGCAGCTTTGTGTTTGCTCATCCTGATCCTTTAAAACAGTGAAATTTCTCTTTGCCCAGTCTCCAGAAATTCCCATGACAATTGGGTTCCTTGCTGGAGCCCTCACATCTGAGAGACTTCCTCTCTTTTCTCTTAGTTTCCTCCCCAGAACTCCAGAGCAGCGACAGCTCGGTGGTCTCAGGGCTCTCCAATCTGGGCACCAAACTGAAGCAGGACATTGCAGTTACTGAAAGAATACTCTTTGTGAATCAGACACTGTATTTGTGCTGTGCATATGTTAAATCCAATCCTTATACTGAGGCCTGTGAGGGGGTATTGCTAGACTCAATCTATCGTTGAGGAAAATGAGGCTCAGAGAGGGTGAGTGATTTAGCTGAGACCACATAGCCAGTATGTGGTAAAGTTCAAAGGCAGTCCCAAGCCTTTTGACTCCACATTCAGTGTTTTCCCCATTAGAATATATTTTCCAGGAGGAGATGGTGCTTGAGGCAGGTTGGATGACATGGATTTGTAGGTGTGTGTTAAGCACTGCTTGGGGTGGGGAGATGCTATATCTACCAAAGAGATGATCTCCAGTGGGGAGCGGGTTCTCCTGAATTTGGAACTGACTGGAGCGTGTGAGACAGCAAGTCCATTGGCTGGCTCTGGGCATCTGGCAGCCTTCCCATCCCCGCATGGTTTCCCAGCTATCCTTAGAGTAGGTTGGGTTGCTCTGGACCCTAGACAACGGTCTAGACATTTGGGGCTTGGTGCTTTATTGCTGATGGATTTCCCAACATGAGGACCCCTGAGATGAGAACCCAAATTTGGTCCAATCATGGTGACCCCAACAGGGATGGACTCCTTTTGTCTTGTGAAGTCTTACCAGGGCAAGTATTTAGTCCCTTGGTGTCCCCTTGGAAGCAGGAATGTAGGCAACAAAAGGTGCGGATGTCATCTCCTGTAATACATGCCTTCCCTCTTCCACGAGGAAATAAGCTATTTTCCTGATGTTAGAACTTGGAGGAGAGACACATGTCGGGGTCACACAGAGCCTCTCTGCTCCATAAGAGCCATTCAGGAGAAAATCCTGGATTAGAGGACACAGTGTACAACCAACGTTTTCCCATCAAAAGGGGTCAATCATTTGTCTAATCACAAGTGCATTTTGCAGATTGTCCCAAATAAATTTGGGTGAATGCAATCCAAAGTTTTTGTCAGTACCTATAAGCCTGCACAGGATCAGACTAATGCCCTGCACTTGTCCTCTTGCACATCACCCTCCAACCATGTTGGCCTCTGTTCTGTTGATCTTCCTGCCAAGCCAGTCAGTTCCTGTGTGTGTGAGAGGTGGGGAGGGGAGGAGAGGGATGGGGGCCTTAACAAATGCTCTTCCTTTCCTGCTTTGCATGGCTGGCTCCTTCCCAGCATGCTGGCCTCCCCTCAACAGCACCTCCTCCAAGTGGCCTTCCCTGTCTAAAACCCGATTCTCTATCACATGACCAAGCTATTTCCTTCCAGTACTGTTGCTATCTAAAATGGTATTGCTTGTTTTTTTCTTTGTCTATTGTTTGCCTCTCCTTATTGGAATTCAAGCTGTTGCCTCTAGAACAGTGCCTGACCCATAGTAGGTGTTCCACAGAACATTTGTTACATGAATGAATTCCTAACAAGAAATATGGTTGCAGCTTCCAGAAACTCCATCTGGAATTCACAGAAAGTTGATAATGACTCTAAATTTCACTTATCTGTTATCTCTAGACTGATGCCCTCCTTCTTCACTACTCTCTCCCTCACCCTGTGATCTTTCTCTCCTTCTTTCTTACAACCCCTCCTCTCTTTTCCCTTCCCCTTCCTTTCACTTGTACTCTGCTCTTTCCTCTATCTTTTCCTTGCTGCTTGCCCAGGATGCAGGCAACTCGGTAGACAAGACAAGGAAACAGTCCCACCTGGTTTACTCACAATGGCCATTGTCATGACTAAGAAAAATTTTTTACTGGTTCATGGATGTCTATGTGACAGTCTATCCCAGGAACCCCAGACAGCCCTAGGGTGCTGAACAGACAGCCTGGCACCCTGATGAGCTTGTCCCTTCTGAGATTACTGTAGTTTAGAGTATATTTGTCAGCATGAATTTTGGGCCTAGGTGCTGGAAATGAACAGGTAAATTCATCATAGGCATAAGACCAGACATACGGAGGCCCTCTTGTTCAAATAGGGAGTTTAATATATTTATAAATGCTTACTGCCTTGTCTGATTCTTACAGGAGCCTTCAGCAGAAAGTCAAAATGTTTCCTTCCAATCCTGCTGAATGATAATGTTCCAGGGAGACCAGCACTTGGAAACAAAAGTGACTACTCTTTTGTCCTAATCTTAAGTCCCATCACCTTGGCTGGAAACTCTGAGTTCTGGTAATGAGTGTTGAGAGGCAATCTGAGGATAGTAATTAGGTATTAAACCTAGACGGGTACTAACCAAAAGGTGTGTGGCCCCTTCTTGCAGCACCAGGAAAGTGAATCTCTCCCAGCCAGCTTATCTGGCCGTTGGCAGGGGGATGGAGCCGCATTGTGGCAAAGTGAAATGTGATTTTAATGATTCCGAGCACATGGTTTCTGCCTCCAGCAGGCTAGATTTGTAGGCTGGCATTTTTTTTTCCTTGGGTAGATTCCAGATGTTGTATAACTTATGCATTTCTAAGCTACAGAATGGTATATGGGGACTTGCCTTTTTGTTATGAGCATGTACAGTGTGGGTAGCGGTTAAGCACTGTCAAACAACCTCCTAAAAGATGCATTGTGCCCAGTCTGCATGGAATAAATTATTGGGAAAAAAAGCCTTAGGTTTTGATAATTTTGAAATAGTTAGAAGATATAGATCAGAGCTTTGGATTTCTGGGCCATCCCCCACCCCAAACACCACCCCCCACTTCATATATATGCACACACACGTGCATGTGCACATGCACGTGCACACACACACACACACACACATACACTCTCCTCTTCCATTTCATTTCTCTTAGACTTATCAAGCTCACCCACCTGGAGCCTGTCTTATAAATGTAGTTTCCCAGCCTCTAACCCAGACCTATCAAAACACCAGGGGTCTGTATAATCAATAAGCCCTCTAAGTAGGGTTGCCAGATAAAATTCAAGGCAGCCAGTGAAATTTGAATTTCAGATAAATAACAAAAATTTTAGTGTAAGTATGCCTCATGCACTATTTGGGGCATACTTATACCAAAAAGTAATTTATCTGAAATTCAAATTTGTACATTTATTTGCTTGAGCTGGCAACCTTAGGCCTGTGGTCCTATACATTAAGGAATTGTTGCAGACCATACCCCCTCTCAGGAATTTGCAATGTCCACTAATGCCTCTGAGAAGTCCTGTAGAAAATACACATACTACACTAAAAAGTTAATTATTGTTTATCTGGAATCATATTTCATTGGGAATCCTATATTTTACCTGACAATCCTACACAGGATCCCTTTTTTGAGGAATACTTCAAGGGTTGTACTTTGGAAAACACTAGATTTTAAAGTGAGTGCCAGTTAGGTAAGCACAATAAGGCTTCCTGGAGGAGACAATTTGGATAAGTAAAAGGAAGGACAGGAGATGTGCAAAGTTTTCCAGAAGAGGCTGATGGGAGCAGTGTGCAGAGAGGGGCTGGAAGGTTGGCTGCACTGCCCTGCATTTCTCCTCCAGAAGCAGAGAAGTCCTGCCCGGAGAGGGAAGACAGGTGGAGGAGAACTTCTCAAACCTGCAGAGACCCCGTAGGTATCTTTAGACCATCCTTTCACATACAAAACCTACATTGTAGGGTGTGGGCAGAAATATTAGGCTCCAACTTTGCAAGAATGATTGGAATATGCTGGAGTCAACATTTCCATCTGAAATTCAAGCAGGAACGTTGCTTCTGTATCCCTTCCCCTTTTTTCCCTCCCTCCCTCCCTTCCTTCCTTCCCCATTCCTCCTCCTTATTTTCTCCTTTCCCTTCTCTCTCTCCTTTTTAAAGTAAATATTTTTTAAATAACATATTTATTGAGCTATAATTTGCAAATTCACTACAAATTCACTCTACTGAAGTGTAGGTTTAGTGGTTTTTACTGCCATCACCAGCACTAATTTCAGAACATTTAATCACCTCCCAAAGAAACCCCCATGAGTAGTAATCATCTCCACTCCCTCCTCTCTAGCAACCACTAACCTACTTTCTGTCTCTAGATTTGCCTATTCTGGCATTCGTATAAATGGAATAATTTAATATATAGCCTTTTGTGTCTGCCTTCTCTAACTTAGAATAATGTTTTCAAGGTTCATTCATGCTTTATTCCTTCTTATGGCTGAATCTGTTGTGTAGATATACCATATTTTGTTATCCATTCATTAGTTAATGGTCATTTGAATTGTTCACAGTTTTTGGCTATTACCAATAGTGTTCTCATGAATCTCCATGTACAGGCTTTCATGTAGATGCATGTTGTTAATCTTTGGTACACAGCAAAGGGTGGAATTGCTGAGTCATACAGACCCCCTTTCTGAGAAACCGTATGTTTACTTTGAGGGTCTGCTAAACAGTTTTAATTTTTGAGGATATTTTTAATTTTAACGTTTTGAGGGTCTGCTTCCCAAAGTAGCTGTACCATTTCACATTCTCCCAGCAATGTATGATGGCTCTAACTTCTTCACACTCCTGCCAACCTCTGTTACTGTCTGTTTTTTTTTATTTCAGCCATCCTACTGGGTGTGAGGTAAAGTCTCATTGTGGTTTTGATTTGCATTTTCCTAATGACTAATGATGTTGAGCATCTTTTCATGTGTCATTTATACATCTTTTTTGGAGAAATATCTATTCGTATCTTTTTTTTTTTTTGTAATGTCTATTCACTTTTGAGAGAGAGAAAGGAGCACAAGGTGGGGGGGGGGGGTGGGCAGAGATCCCAATGCAGGGCTTGAATTCAGGAACCACAAGATCCTGACCTGAGCCCAAGTTGGACATTTAACCACTTGAACCGCCCAGGCATCCCTCTATTCACATCTTTTAAATCCATGTTTGCCCTTTTGTTATGAAGTTGTACGAGTTCTTTACATATTTCGGATACAAGTTTCTTATCAGATATATGATTTGCAAATATTTCTTCCCTTTTCCGTGGGTTGTCTTTTCACTGTCTGGATGGTGTCCTTAAAGTAATTTTTTTAAACTTAAAATCTTTCCATCCTTAATTCCTTTAATTTCAGGCTATGTCACTTCACTGTTTGGAAGTCGGCATATTCCCAAGCGCATTTGGGAATATCTTTCTGAAGTTAAGAAATATATTTCTGAATTAAGTGGTACAGAGATCTTCAAAGAGTAAAGTTGTAAAAAGAATATTTAATATCATAATTTTTTTTCAAATTTAGACAATACCAAGAGGCTCTTTAATTCAAATAATAAAAAATAAAGGATATGAAATTGTGTCAGTTTTTTTAATGTTTATTTATTTTTGAAGGAAAGAGAGAGACAGACTGTGAGTGGTGGAAGGGCAGAAGAGAGAGAGACACAGAATCTGAAGCAGGCTCCAGGCTTCCAGCTGGCAGCATAGAGCCCAATGCGGGGCTCGAACTCATGGACCACGAGATCATGACCTGAGCCGAAGTCAGACACTTAACTGACTAAGCCACCCAGGCGCCCCAAAATTGTGTCATTTTGTGAAGAAACCCAAAAGATGTTATGATCTCCATGGGCCATGCCCTCCTGAGGAAGGGGTTTATGTTATTAAAAGCAGTCATGAGTTTTAATATGATAATAATTTTTATTGAAGGTTCTTGGTGCTCCAGTCTGAGAAGAGGCAGGGAAAAATCTGTATTTTTCATTGTTAGTTTACATTCAGGATAACATGTGTGTAGAAATTTGTGCATATGTGTATGTGCATTAGTTTTCCATCCTGCAACTTGAGTTATGTTTTTGCTTTATATGCAAACTTCAGAACTTGGAGGAGAAGATTCTTTTTGCACCTTGGGGCTAATTTGTAAAATTTGAGTTAAAGGGAGCTTTAACTGCCATGTGTTTAATCTCCTGTTTCTAAAGCTGACAAATAATAGTTTGTGATTTTCTTAACTATTCTCATACATTCTGACAGAAAGAAACCAGTCCCTGGGAGATGTGCCGAGCTTCTTGGCTGCACATAGTGTCTTCTCTAAGGAAAGCAAGAAACAAAGGAAAACCAGCTCAAGCCACAGTGGGGCAAAAGAGACATGGTGGTCTCCTGCCTGGGCACTAGATAGCCCAAGTAAGCTCAGATGTGTGACTTCATTGGTTTCCTGCTTTCCTCTTAGGTACACCCATCAAGGTTGTGAGTTAAGGATTCTGCTACTAAATAATCATGTGACCTTGGGCAAGTGTCTTTCCTCTTTACTCACCAGGCAAGATCATGTCTGAGGTCCCTTTTGACTCTAATTTTCTTCAATCTCCATAGCAAATCTGTGCAAAGAACTTCCTGTATCTACAAGATATTTCCTCAGCAATTGTGGGAGGCAGATCATGGTGGTTTTGATGGATTCTAAAGCCTGTCCTGCACGCAAATCCCGCTGTCCCCAGTATTGTCCTCCTCAGTTTAGTGCCTTGGCTACTGTTGTCACAGGACTGTGGCATGGCACCAGCCTTGGGGGGCCACACCCAGACATGTTAACCAAGTGGCTGGCTTGTGTCACAGTACACTTACAGCTAGATATATTGAGGTTCTTTGGTTGTCAGAGACAGAAGTTGACTTGGGCTTATTCATGTATGAGGGGATCCACTGGAAGGACATGGAGAAATATGAGGGTTTGGAAGGACAGCACCAGGGAGTTTCAATAGCAGGGGCTGCTCTGGAGCCTGGTCCAGACATCTCTATGGGATAAATGGATTCCAAAGAGAAGTATTCTTTTCATCCTGCTGCTCACAATAGAGAATTCAGAGAGGAAGTCATCAGTGTTATCGATCAATACTCCTCTTCTACTCCCTTGGCTGACTGTGATGGCATTATACTTCTTGACCTCTGATGCTTGGGTAGAGCTATATGTGTTGTTCTGGCCAATGAATTTAGGGTGGGAATGACATGTGCCAGCCTGGAGCATTTATGCTGAGACAAGACTCTGAAGAGGTTTTCTTTTTATTGTCTTTGTCATCATGGGAGCAGGCATTTAAATGCAACCTGCATCAACCTGGACTGAGGGACCGCAGTTAGCAAAGCCTCACTTTTGATTTGGGATGGATATGTGATATAAGAAAGAAATAAACTTTATTACTTTAATTCACTGAGAATTTGGAGCTGCTTGTTACTATAACAATATCAAACTTAACCAGACTGATACTGGGTCCTCTCAGGTGGTAGGACCTAGTTTGGGTCACGTGCTCACCTCCAGAGGAGAGGGGGAGACCTGGAGGAGCACATGACCCAAACTAGTCTGTGTGAGTGGATTAACTGCCATACTTAGCTCATGTCTCAAAATAACAGCCATGTGACCCTCTACTTCACAGGAGTCTGAGCATCAAAACCAAAACGAGCTTCTGAATTCTGGTCAGTCCCAAACAGGCCCAATCTGCCTCCAGAGATGCTTAGAGGGATTCATTTGTCACCTACTGTATTTAATTTAGTTTAAAACCACAAGATATTTCTTGAAAAAAGTTTAAACTTCACAGATCATATTAAATATTAAAATACACTTTATTGCATAGCATTAACAGGCTGTATTAAAATACTCAATAAATCATGCTTTGTTTATGCCATGGTTATAACATGAATAATACATTGAGAAACTTTTATGCATTTAATAGGATAAAAAAGTCTTTTTCTAGACTTTTATTCTCCCCATTCTGGCAGGTTAGTGCATTTTGTCACCATCTGACACATTAGGCATCATTTGAGTCACCATGCTACCTCCAACTAGAGAGCTGGGTAATTAAAAAGAACAAGAATAAGTATATATAATAAATTTGGAAGGCTTGCTAATTATGTGCATATTGTACTATATTAATACTGCTAATAATTCAAAGGACAACTAACATAAAAAATCATCTAATTTGCCATGCTCTCTTAGACCCACATTTTATAACACTGCCATAGGGAGAGATATGGATTAAATCATTTTTCTTTCTTTAATCTGTGAGACTCATTGGAGAGCATAAAAGACAATAGGTTTCCACAATTTTTAGGCTTCAAGTGTCTAGATATTCTGTGGTGGTATTTCTGTGAATGGGGAGAAGCAGATGATCAATAGAAGAGATGAGGTTTATTTATTGTACAAGGTTGGGGAATTTGTGCTTGTTTAGATTCTATGGGATAGTTGATAGTTGATGAGATGTCTAGATTAGTCAGTATGTTCAAGGTTATTTGTTGCAGCAATGTTTGTAATAACAAACAACTGGAAACAAACTCAAAGTTCATCAGTTGGTGTCCGTTTGAATAAATGATGAACAGCCATGCAATGGAATGTTCATTGACAGTATGAAAAAGGATGAGGGAGTCTTCTCCATGGAACATGGAAAATGTTCCAATGTGTATGTTTTAAGTAAATGTGAAAATTAGCGAAACATGCTACCACTTGAGTTAAAGATGGGGGAAAGAGTACATATTGCCATTGCATGTGTATGCATTAAAAACATACCTATGAGGATACACAAAAAAACTAGTAACTGTTCATTTATTTTTTTAAAAATTTTTAGTGTTTTTATTTTATTTTTGAGAAGAGAGCCAGAGTGCAAGTGGGGGAGGGGAAGAGAGAGAGGGAGACACAGAATGCAAGGCAGGCTCTAACTCTGAGCTGTTGGCACAGAGCCCAATTCAGGGCTAGAAATCACAGACTGTAAGATCATGACTTCAGCTGAAGTTGGATGCTTAACCGACTGAGCAACCCAGAAGCCCCAGTAACTGTTCATTTATTGCCAGAGGGAATAGAACTTGGGTAGATGATAGAAAGAATGGGAAAAAGAAAGTTCTCTGAACACCGATTATAATTTTTTATTTTCCAATCAGATGATATATTATCTATTCAAATAATTATTTAATGATAATTAATACTAATCCCACCCCCAAAGATTGAACAAAGGGAGCCTGTGTTTTTTGGAAAAGTGAAGCGTCTCTTCTAGTTTGGGGAAAATGTGAGACACTCAATTACCATAAAACATAGTAACTGGGCCAGGGAGAAGCAATCAGCTATTCTATTCTGGAATGGGAAACACCTACAAAGACCATGCAGTTGGTGAGCTTCTTCCCAAAGAAGAGATCTGGATGACCTCATCCACTGTTTTATGGTAGCTATTTCCAGAGACTAGGCTTGAAAATACTCAAATAAAAACAGTTATGAATACAAAAAACCCCCAAGGCATTGGCACACTCAGATGCCTACTGGCCTGGCTAGTAAGCAAGCAAGCAAGGTTTTTCTCTAGGAGCAGCCAATGTCAGATCTGCCCTGTGGCCAGTGGCTCACAAAAAATTCCAGGGCTGTGGTTCTGCTGAGAAGCACAGTCTTCCAAGGGAAGATGGCAGTCTGGATTTCTATGTGTGGGTAAACAGTTTCTAAAAAGGTTAAACTGAATGAGTTAAACAGAATTTCTCTGTGCAACATTTGCAGCTGCCTGGCTGCAGTTTCTGACCATTGCCATGGAAAGCCTATGCATTCAGGAGAATCCAAATTTAGGAGTGCCAATAAGGCATGCAATTTCCCCTAGGGGATGTGTATTTTCCTGAGAACAGAAAATGCCAAATCTTTGAGGATGTTCAGTTGCTGATGACCAGTTATGCTCACTTACCACGTGTTGCTCCACAAGGAAATCTCACTGTGAATGTAATATGAATCTGTGTCTTCAAAATGTGGAAAACACATGCACAAGGACGTTTTTTTTTTAAGTTTATTGATTTATTTTGAAAGGGCGGGGAAAGGGCAGAGAGAGAATCCCAAACAGGCTCCGCACTGTCATCACTGAGCCTTACTCTATGCTCTAACTCAGGAACCATGAGATCGTGACCTTAGCTGAAATCAAGAATCAGATGTTTAACAGACTGAGCCACCTAGGTGCCTTTAAAGCATGACTTATAAAATTGGAAGGTCTCACCTATTCTTCAACAAGCAACTGCTGTGTAAGCTCCAGAGTATCCATGTTGGGAGAATGCAGTAGAAACAGAGATACACCAACATGTGTCATAGGAAAAAAGTTGAAGCTTTTTAATGATCCCATTTTTTTGGTAAAACCAACAAAGTGTGTGTGTGTGTTCCTAAATTTGTGTCCTATATACATATATATGAAATAATATATATGTAAATTTTCTGAAGAAAATTGTGTGTTCCTTTTCTTACATGTTAAGACTGTAACATGCTTTAACTCTTCATGGGAAATCCCATCCCCTCTTCCTAGTCTTTGTTCTATCTTCTTTTAGGAAAAATAGATTTTAAAATAAGTGATAAATTACACATATTGTATTAGTCAGCATTGTCCAGGGAACAGAACCAATAGGATATCTATCTATTGCTACAGCCACATCTCAAGGTATATATAGATGTATATTATAAGGAATTGGCTCACACAATTATGGAGGCTGAGAAGTCCCATAATCTGCCATCTGCAAACTGGAGACTTAGGAGAGCTGGTAGGGTAACTTTCATTCCAAGAACAAGATGGCACTGATCTCCTACCTCAAATAATCACTCAGGGAGGGCACATTTTATATTCCTCTGTATTTTTGTTCTATTCTGGGCCTCGATTGCCTGGATGAGGCCCACCTGCATTGCGGATGACAATCTGCTTTACTCAATCTACCAATTCAAACACTAATCTCATCCAGAAACACTCTTGCAGATATACCTAGGACTAATGTTTAACCAAATATCTGGGCATCCTGGGATCCAGTAAAGTGGACACCTGCAGTTAACCATCACACATATTCTATCAATTTTTGTGTTCACTGTTATTCTCCCTTTCCCCTTCTTCCTTCTGGATTCATGTTTCCTTGGGTGGAAGCATATCTGTTAGTAGTGGGTTTTTTTGTTTGTTTGTTTTTTTAAGCAAGTGTAGGTCAGTAGTAAACTTTTTACATTTAAAAGGTTTATATGGGCAGGGAATTCTAACTTGACTTTAATTTTCCTTTGGGTCTCTGCAGATATTATCATACTGTTTAGGGCAAATATTTCAAGACAAATCAGCAGTCACTATTTTGTGGATATTCTTTTTTTTTAATGTTTATTTATTTTGTGTGTGTGTGTGTGTGTGTGTGTGTGTGTGTCTGTGAGCAGGGATGAGGGGCAGAGAGAGAGAGGGTGAGAGAAAATTCCAAGCAGGCTTCGTGCTGTCAACTCAGAACCCAACTCGGGGCTCAATCCCTGGGACCATGAGATCATGACCTGACCAGGAATCAAGGGTTGGATCCTCAACCGACTGAGCCACCCAGGTGCCCCTACTTTGTGGTTATTCTTTTCCCTTGGATGGCCTTTAAAATCTTTCTCCTTATTCATGATGCTATATAGTTTCACCACGAGGTGCCCAGGTGTGGATTTATTCTGTCTCATGCTACCCTTTCCTTCCAGTTTGTAGACTCAAGTCTTTCTTTAATTTTGGAGAACATTTTTTTCAGTTGAACTTTGTTTTACTCATTTCCTGTCTATTTTCATCCTTTGGCACTCTCTTTAAGTGTATTTTGAACATTCTACACACACACACACACACACACAAATGCACACACACATCACATACTTACGATGCCATTTATACAAATTTAAGGAGATGCAAACATTGTGATGGAGAATGAAAACAGTTCTTCAGAGAATGGGACAACTTGGGCTTTAGCTCTACCCAGGCCATGTCATTTCCTTTAAAAAATGTTCAGAAGTAAAGAGTGAAGGAAGGGAAGAAGAAGTATTGAGCATGCCTTTTTTATTTTCTAGATTTCTAACACTTTGACATTTGGGGGACTTGCTGACCTAGAGGGAATGCCCATTCCTAGAGATAGTAAACTTATCACCTGTGAGTTCACCTTTCCTATACAACCCCTTCAGTACCCAGCCACCTCCTCTCTCAGGCTCTTTTCCTGCTGCTGTCCCCCTGTCCTCAACACCCCAGGGCCAGATGCCAGGCATCTGATACAGCCCTGTGCCCCAGAGGCCACCATAGTTATCCAAACCTGCCAATCCTAACCTGCTTACCCTGCCTCACCTGTTCCTTGCCACGGAATCCCCCTACTGCCTCTGTCTCCTTACTGACCCTGGTGCTTCCCTGGATGGCCCTGTGTGGTGTAATGTGCCTCCTCCACTTAGGAACTATGAATGACAAACTACCTCCTAGCAATAAAATATACATTGTAAAACAGACAGAAACAAAGGAAAAGTAGGGGTTGGAGAAATAAGGAAGGAAGGGAGGAAGGTGGGCAACAAGGAGGGAGGGAGGGAGAAAGCAAGGAAAGAGGGAGACAAGCTGCATGCAGGAGGTGCGTCAGAGCCGACAAGTCAGCAAGGAAACTTCTGGAGTCATTCCAGTGAGAGGCAATTGGTACTTGGGCCAATGCTGTGGGCAGTGCATGGGAGGTGGGTGTGGATCTGAGGCATTTTGAAGGTAATACCTACAAGGCCTTATTGTTGGAGTATAGGTGGGGGGTGACATAAAGAAAGGGATCAAGGATGGGTTTCCTGCATTTCTGGCTTTGAGGGCTGAGTGTCTGGTCGCGCCACTCACTGAGGTGGAAAAGATGGGGTGGGACCAGGTTTGGGCTCCTAGATGGGTGATCCCTGGCAAGTCACCTAACTTCTCTGTGCTTCATTGTCCTCATCAGCATAATGAGGAAGGACATGGAAACTACTCATAGGGGTGGGGACTGAACAAGTTGATAAAATATGTAGAAGTTTGTCTGGCACATGGTGAGAGCTCAGTACATGTTGCTGCTGTTGCTGCTGACAGCAACAACGATGATGGTGACGATGACGATGATAACAATGGTGACAATGACAATGATGACGGTGACAATGATGGTGATGATGATGGTGACAATGATGATGATGGTGACAATGATGATGACAATGATGATGATGTTGACGATGACAATGAGGATGACAACAATGACAAGGATCATGATGGTGATGATGTGACAAGGATCATGACGATGGTGACAATGATGACAATAATGATGATGACAATGATGGCGATGACAAGGACAACGATGATGGTGATGGTGACTTCCAGAGCATGAGCAGAAGAGGTGGGGAGTAGCAGAGGGTCTGGCAGGGCCGTCAGTGGCGGGTCTATAAGCCAGGAGAGCAGCAGGGGACATCTGTGGTTCTATCAAGGGAGACCCATGATCACATGTGCATTTTAAATTCCCACTGTGGCTGTTACGTGGAGAATGAGCTGGAGGAGAGGGAGAGAATGTGTGTAGACCAGCGAGTGACCTTGGCTCCTTCCACACTGGACTGAAGGGGCTGCAGAGGGAGAGAGGAGAGGTTGGATGTGCAGCAGGTATGAACCATAGCTCTCAATCACAAGAACACAATAAATGTAACAGTTCTTGATTTTCTTTAGATCAACTTAAACCCCTGCCTCTACCATCTTGCTGATGGGAAAGTCAAGCTCACACATGAATCCGGTATTTCTTGTTATCACTCACTCTGCAGAGTTATGAAAATGTCCTTGGGTCTTACATGGCATCAAGGCTCCAGAATTCACAATGGTTGCCTCTGAGACACACTGCCTTTCCCCCTGTGAGGTCCCTTCATGCCTGGACACTCTGTGACTCTGTGTCACCATTTAGGACAGGGAGGCCAGAGCACTTCCAGGCAGCAGGGCCTTCGATGTTTATCCAAGCGCCCCTTCCAATTTCAAGGAAAACTCAAATCAAGGAGTTATGCTGCCAAGCAGGAAGCATTAATCATCCCACTAGCAGGCAGTGCAGGTGCAAACCAGGCTGTCTTGGGTAAGGATTCACATGTCTCTGGTCCCTTATGCCAGCATGACAGGTCATGCAGGGACCAGGGCATGGTTGGCTTGTGCTCCAGGAGTGGCGGCTCTCTCCCTTTCCACCCCAGCTCTTCTATCTTATGTGTTGGGGGAAGGGTGTGGTTTGCCAGCAGAGGTGGGAAAGCAGCCTGAGCTTGTGTGGCCGCTGCTCAGGAGCACTGTGCACCAGCACTGGGAATACCTGATGCCTGAGGGAGCTGCATCCCAGCAAGAGTGGAGGCCTCCAGGGACACAAGGCTTTATGCCACATCTGACACAAGATGTTTTCAAAAGCTAGCAGTTACTGTGTATGTAACTAGGAGCCAGTCCCATGCTAAGCATGTGGCAACTGCCACCTCATTGAATCTTCCAGGACGCATATGCTATTGCTGTCAGCCTTCAGATAAAGAGAGGAAGTGAAGGCAGAGATCAGTGACTTGCCCCAGATCTGACTGAGTTCCTGACAACCCCCTCTGCCTCCCACAGAGTCCCCCACCCCCCGGGGTGCCACACTGGCAGGTCTGCTGCTGACAGGGTGGAAGAATGTCTTTTTGGACCTCAGGAGGGGCAGGTGCATGGCTCCTTGGATGCTTCCCACATCCTTTCCTCTTCCTGTCTCCTTTTTGCCTCTTCTTCTGACCTCATTATTTCTTTTCCTCCCCCTCCTTTTCCCCTGTTGTCTACAAAGCTCCAGGCCACGTGAAAAGTTCCATTTCTCTCTGTCTGTGCCTTTCCTTCGACCCTCAACCCTGGATCTGAGAACCTCCCACCTCAGACCATCCCATCTCCTCCATCGCTCACAGCGACAGGAAAGTCCCTGACAGCTTGCTCTACTCTGCTGCACGACCTCCTTGATGAGTGTTTTATTCTGCTCGCTAATTTTGTTTAAAAAAAAAAACCTGCCAATGCGGGTGTCCACCTCCTTGAACCTTACATTTTGGCGTTTAGCAAGAAGCAGTCCTTGGCCATGTCTGCAGTTCTGAAGTCTCCAATTAGTGCTCAGGCTGCACGGATGGGCTGTGCCTAGGGGCTGCATGAGCAAAGCACACTGCCTTGGTGGTGCAGTTTGGCTGCAGGGGGGTCTGAGGATGCAGTGACTCTGTCTGGAGTGCCTCATCCTTGCAGGGAGGAAGATGTATCATATGTCGCGTGCTCATTAGGTCACTGCACCCACCGCCCATGACCAGCATGAAGTCAGAGCCATTGCATGAGCTGCTAACTTTTCCAAATAAATCCTCTTTTCAGACCACATTTCTCTTTTGAGCAAAGTGAAGGGTTTTCCTGTCTTTGGAGTGTGAAGAGACTCTGGTTGGGTTTGCTGCTCCCTGTATGGGACTAGCAGGGATCTTCCTCATTCCCAACAGAAGGAGCCAGGCTGGGGTCATCTCATGACTAAGGGCAAGAGATCGAATTGGGAGGGGTAAAGCAGTGAGCACTGGAGCAGGAGTCCGGAGCCCAGCTGTGCAGCACAGGCCTAGGCAAGTGACAAGCATCAGTGATGTTAGCATGTTAACACCTGCCTCTCTCTAGCATGGTTCAAGTTAAATCAGGAGCAACAAACTCAGAGCTTGTAGTGGCCAGATGAAAAGCATAAATATTCATAGAGGGATATGAATTACGTAGCAGTGCCAAACTGCTTGAATTGTGAGCTGCACAAGCCCCACCTGGCAATTGTCTTTTAAGAAGCTGTAAGTGCCAAGCAATGTGACCAAATAAACACACTCCTGGGCTGAGTGAGGCCAGGGATCATGAGGCTATGACCCTTAGAAACAACCTTTCATTCCTATTCGGAATTGCTTGTGCTCTGAGGGGTCAATGCCTCTGGTGTCACAGCTGGAAATACCTGATGGACAGTAGGAGGACACATTGGCAGGGAGAAGTTAGGAGCAAGCTTGGGTGATCTTAGCACCAAACCTGAAGCACACCACTAAGCGGGGTGAATCATCCCGCAGACCCTTCTAATTGGCATACCTCAGCCTCACAGATAGACAAGAGGGTCTCACCAGGAAAGTGGCTGAGCTTCTGGCGAGACTCCAGCATGCAGTGTCTCCGCCTGGAGGGTGGCTTTCACTGATGAAGCTCTTCATTACTACAGGTTCATCAGCCTCCCACAGACAGCTCTGAGCCATTGTTTGCTTGTCAAGCTGGGTGCTGCCCTCTGCCAGACTGCAAGAAGCTGACATTAATATTTTTATCAGCCTGACTTTGGGAGGTCAGCTGGGATTATTACAGATGACATCTTCCTGATCTTAGCAAATAAAATGGATTAAAATGTGCTGAATCAGAAACTCTGGCTGAACAGTTAAAAGCTACGATGTGTTACAGTCTGGGATCATGTCTGGTCTCTTCACTGGGGAGGATTGGATCAGAAGACTCAAGAACCTTACAACTCAAGAGAATAAAGATCTTGAGGAGAGAGGTAGAAAGGGTGAAGAGTGGCCTTTCACATTAAGGATCACCTTCCTGTCAAGTGCAGTGTCCTTGAATGTGACTGAGGGCACTTTCCTATTTTTAATTTTTAAACAGTTGTGCTTTTTATTTATCCAAATATGCATAAAGTATATGTAATGGCTAATTTTATTTGTCAACTTAACTTGGCCATAGGGCACCTAGATATCTGGTCAAACATTATTCTGGGCGTGTCTTTGAGGGTGCTTCTGGGTGAGGTTAACATTTGAATTGGCACAGTGAGTAAGCAGGTGGCCTTCCCCAGGGTGGGTGGGCCTCACCCAGTCCCTGAATGGCTCAACAGAACACAAGGCTGAGTGAGAAAGAATTCTTACTCTTGGCCTGACTGTCTTCCAGCTGGAACATTGGTATCCTCTGCCTTCAGACTTGGACTGGAATTTAACCATTGGCTCTCCTGGATCTGGACTTCTCAGTCTCCATAACTGTAAGCCAATAGAATATATATATATATATATATATATAGAATAGAATATATAGAATATATATATATATATATTCTATTGTGTATTGTACATAATATATGTATTCCTTATTTATATTGTATACGAATATGTATTCCTTATAATGCATATGTGTGTACATGTGTATATATATATGTATATGTGTATATATATGTGTATATTCCTTAGATAGAAAGAGGGAGAGAACCATCCTATTGGTTCTGTTTCTCTGGAAAACCCTAATACACTATATGTGTACAAAGTATGTAAACAATCAAATCCAAAAAGAGCCAAAGAAAGTTCTGGAAGTTCTCCACATGGGATGGTGTACATTCAGAAATGCTAGTGCTCTTAGAGACAATCTACATTTTTCAGATGGGGAAACTGAAGTCCTGAGAGTGGAAGGACCTTGTCCATGCCAGTTATCCAGATGCCTTCTTTGTATGTGTGTGTATGTGTGTTGAGAACACTTAAAATCTCCCCTCTTAACAAGTTTTAAGTATATAAGACAATACTGTTAACGATTTCAAGTATATAATACAGTACTGTTAACTGTAGTCACATTGGTATACATTCCACCCACAGTACTTATTATCTTGCGTAACTGAAACTATGTACCCTTTGACCAACATTTCCCCACATCCCCTTCCCGCAAATACTGCATGATCTAATACGTGGAATCTAAAATAGTCAAACTTATACAAGCAGACAGTAGAATGGTGGTTGCCACCAAGGGAATAGGAGAAAATATTTACCAGGCACCTTCTTAACTGACTGAGTCTGATGTTAGGCCTCTTTAGTCGGGACCTTATACTTTCCCAACTATATGCATACTCACATACATGAATGTGCATACACATTAATGCACACACGTGTGCACACACATGTGCATACACACACACACACACACACACACACACACACCCAAACCTCCCTAGAAACTTGATGGAGAACACCATATCACATGTGTCAGCTGCTTGCTCCGTGTCAGTCATCACACTAAGTGTCTGAAATGGATTAACACAATAGTTCTATGAAGTAAGGCAAATATTGTCCCTGTTTTATAAGAAAACAAAGGCTCAGAGGACCTAAGCAATCTGCCCAAGGCCAACAGCTGGTAGGCAACCCAGCTGACTTTGGATCATGTACTCTTACCCTAGCGATGAAAAGAGTTTTGGGGTTAGGAGAATTTTGGCTTTCGGATCCTTGAAGAAAATCCAGTTAGCTGAGAGGTCCTCAAACACCATGTTGGGGTAGGGAAATTACCTTTTTTCCTGATTTCTGTCACTGATGAGATGACTAGAGCAAGTTCCTTGTGGCCCTGTGGCCCTGGTAGTCTATAAATAGGCTGGTGTGAGGCTGCCAAGGGTCATGCAGTGGCCAGAGTGTAGCTGGACTGCCATGGCTGTGGTCTTGTGTGCCTGTGGTGGCAGAAATCCAGGGTGGCCACCAAGATTCTCACCCCCTTGTGTACACGCCTTGTATGATTGCCTCCCCTTGAGTGTGGCAGATGCTGTAATATGATGGATTATCATTCCTGTTGTTGTTAGGGTGCATGACTAAGAGGTTTTGCAGATGTGATTAAGGTTATTAATCAGTTGGCTTAACAAATAGGAGAGTATCTTAGTGGTCTTGACCTAATCACATGAGTCCTTTAAATCTGGGTCTAGAGGTCAGTGATAGAGAGTTTGGAGAGATCCCTGCTGGGCTGAAAGAAGGCAGATATCAATATTGTGAGCTGGCTATAGGGTCCATAGGGCAGGGAGCTGAGAGCATCCCTGGTTGCTGACAGTGGTCCCAGCTAGATAATGACTAGGAAGAAAATGGGGACCTCAGTCCTACAACCTCAGAGAACTGAATTCTGGCAGCAAATTGAATGAGCTTGAAGAACACAAGTTCCAGAGGAGATCACAGCCCAACCAGCACCTTAATTACAGCCTGTGAGACCCTGAGCAGAGGACTCAGCTAAGAAGTGCCCAGATTCCTGACCCACAGAAAATGTGAGATGATAAATGTATTATTTTGAGCTGCTGGGTTTGTGGCATTTTGTTACAAGCAATAGAAAACTAATACAGTGCCCTTGGGCTCTGAGGAAGTGGTGTCTCCACTGCCATCTTTCAGCTCAGCAGCTGAGGGGTAGCACTAGCTTGGTTTAATGCCTGGTTTTTGCCCTGATCCTCAGTCAGGAGAAACGAGTCTTGTAAGTATGTATTGGCTAGTGGCCTCACAATCTGTCCACAGGTAGATGGGTTCCCAGAGCCAGTGGATTCCTGACCAGAGTCCTGACACTGGTCATGTGGCTGAGGAATGCTAATGTCCCTCTTTCCTGGAGAGAGGGCTGCTTGTCCCCAGTGAGAGAAAGCCATTTCTGTTGGCTCAAACCCAACCTATGTTTTAAAAGTTTTAAAGTCCCTGGGCGTGTACTTTGGCCTCCATTTCTGGGTGTGCTTATCATGAATGTGAACTTGAAGGGATCAGTTTGACTCCTGTGATTCCAAACATTATCTGTGTCAGCTTCTGAACTAAGAGCCTTCCTCCCTGACAAAATTGTTAAACTCCATCCATTCTCTGTCATTTTAAGGCATTTAAAAATATTCCACTTTGTTGTTTTTCTTTGGCACTTTCTGCCAGCATGGTCACATGCAGGGGCTTCATGAGGTCCTGGAGCAGTTCTTAGACTTTCCATCTGAAAAGTCCACTTGTATTACAGGAACGAGGGGGGACACAATGGCCCTGCTATGGCCTTCCCACCAGTGCCCATGGGGGAAAACTCACCTTTTCTCTCTTTGGTGGCTATTTTAAGAATTGTCACAGTATCTAAAATAAGAATCCAGTATGCTGCCAGTGTGAGAACTGGCAGTGACAGTGGGGAGGGGGTAAGGGAGGTGAGTGGGAGATGCTGGGGGCAGCATCTAATTCCCTGAGAGTGTAAAGCCCCTCCCATGCTTTTTGGCTGGGGGAGGCTGAAGCTTCACTCCCGTACCCCACACCCCAGCCAGCTACAGACTGAAAGCCCACCTTCTGAGCTTCCTGCCAGGCCTTGGGTCCCCAGGTGAGGACACTGACATTGTCATTACTGAACAT